>NC_037673.1:143268111-143610367 GCF_003255815.1 Theropithecus gelada
AGTCTCGCTCTGTCGCCCAGGCTGGAGTGCAGTGGCGCAATCTCGGCTCACTGCAAGCTCCGCCTCCCGGGTTCACGCCATTCTCCTGCCTCAGCCTCCTGAGTAGCTGGGACTACAGGCGCCCGCCACCGCGCCCGGCTAATTTTTTTTTTTTTTTTTTTTTGTATTTTTAGTAGAAATGGGGTTTCACCGTGGTCTCGATCTCCTGACCTTGTGATCCGCCCGCCTCGGCCTCCCAAAGTGCTGGGATTACAGGCGTGAGCCACCGCGCCCGGCCATAAGGAGAATCTCTTGAACCTGGGAGGCAGAGGCTGTGGTGAGCTGAGATAGTGCCATTGCACTCCAGCTTGGGCAACAAGAATGAAACTCCATCTCAAAAAAAACTTTAAAATTATCCAGGTTCCAGGATCAGTGAATAATGATCAATTTGGGTCTTGATTACATCATTTTTTCTTCAATATCTAATGACACGTTGTGAGTATCATTGTATGCCTATTGAACACTATACAAGCTGAAGTACATAAACCCAGTTACTTTGAAGCTTACAATCAAATTGCTTTACCAATAATGTATAATATACAACAACTCCACCCTCTCTTTACCCTGTAGTGATAGAGTAGATAAGGTTTCAAATAGCCCCAAAGGAAACTTATTCCCAATGAGCTTAGACCTTATTTTATACATTGCTAAAAGAGGGGTTTGTAACAGATTGGTGTAGGATTAGAATAGTCACAGGTGTTCTCTCGCACAAGAGAAAAAAGTACAAATTAGATGATATCATCTCAAGGTCTATTTTGGCCACAAACTAACCCTTCACTTCTCAAACCCTCTGTTTATTCTTCTATAACTTGGGAATGGTTCTACTTGCTTCTTTTATCTTACAGAGTTATCATGACCCTGAGATAATGATTTCAAAAATATACTGAAACATCCAAAATGCCAGACAAATAAAAGGCTGTCTTCTCTCCTAGCTTCCTAGGATTCTTGCTCTTTCTCCACATACACAAACTGTTGGCAGGACCCTCAGCAAGACGTCACCATGCACCTGTGAGCATTCATGTCAGGAACAGCCAACCATTTATCTGGAAAACCAGAAACCACAGAGAGGGCAGAAGACCTGCATGCCCAGCTCCATTCTGTGCAACTTAGTTTTTTGAAAACAAATTTAAGATTCCATTCAGAAAGCACCCTGAACACTGAAAGTATGCAATTCCTTTACAAGGAGCAGCTCAACAAAACCAGCTGGGTTTAACAACCCCCTTTCTTTCTTTTCTTCCCAGCACTTTGCATCTATAAATCAGTATGTTGTCATTCCAGAACTTTTACTACCTTATTCTATCTTTCTCTCAATAACCTTGTGAGATTGCAGAACTTTCTTCCAACTTTCGCTTATTGCATTTTTACCTTTAGCCTACACAGTGACCTGAGGTTAAGGCAGTCTTCTTAATCAAGAAGCCCCTTCCCTGAAAGCTCTGTAGATTTCACAGCCCTTAGAATAACATTCCAACTCCATTCCACAGCTTACAAAGTCCATGAGATCCGGCTTTTGTCCATTTCTTCATCTCACACCACTCTCTCCTTCCCTTGCCAGCCTTCAGCCATGCTCACTTTTTGATTCTTTGCATATACAAGTCTCAGGGCTCTTGGACATGCTATTTCTTCTACTTGATCAGCTTTCCCACCAATTCTTGTATGGCTGGCTCATTTTCATCCTTTATCTCCCAGCTTATGTCATCTGAACTGAAATCATCTAAAGCCATCTCATCATTGTTATCCAGCATCTCAACCCCTCTTTTGTTTTCATCATAGCATAATTTATGACTATTTCTTTTTTCTTTTTGTTTCTTTCTTTCTTTTTTTTTTGGAAACGGAGTCTCACTCTGTTGCCCAGGCTGGAGTGCAGTGGCACAATCTTGGCTCACTGCAAGCTCCACTTCCCAGGTTCATGCCATTCTCCTGCCTCAGCCTCCTGAGTAGCTGGGACTACAAGCACCTGCCACCACGCCCCATTAATTTTTTGTCTTTTTAGTAGAGACAGCGTTTCACCGTGTTAGCTAAGATGGTCTCAATCTCCTGACCTCGTGATCCACCTGCCTCGGCCTCCTAAAGTGCTGGGATTACAGGCATGAGCCACCGCGCCTGGCAAATTTATGACTATTTCATTTTCTGTTTTATTCGGGTCTCCTCCATGAAGGTGTAAGCTGAAGGACAGACACTGTGTGTGGTCAGCTCATGATTGGAGCTCCAATGTGTGAACCATCACTCGTGCTAACATAGTTGATGCTCCATGACCATACAGTGAGTGCTCGAAAAGTATACATGGAGTAAAATAGGCAATTTGAGTATGTACACTAAATTCTGTTTCCCATGTGCACATACTGGAATAGGAATGTTGATTACCTTGTTTTAAAAAAGAATTCCTCCAGCAAGTATAAATCTAAACTATTTTTGACTAACTTTGGGAACTCCAGACCTGCACTGTGCAACACAGTAGCCACTAACCACGGGCCATTATTGCTCACTTGAAATGACACCAGTCTGAATTCAATGTGCCGTAAGTGTAAAATATACACTGAGTTCTGAAGACAATATGAGAAAAAGAATATAACATCTCATAATTGTCATTTTGATTAGATATTAAAATAGTATGTTTGATACATTGGATTAAAACATTAAAATTAATTTTATCTGGCCAAGTGCAGTGACTTGCGACTGTAATCCCAGCACTTTGGGAGGCAGAGGTGGGTGGATTGCTTGAGCCCAAGAGTTTGTAACCAGCCTGGGCAACAAGGCAAAACCCATCTCTACAAGAAATACAAAAATTAGCTGGGCATGGTGGCATGTACCTGTAATCCTAGCTACTCAGGAGACTGAGGCAGGAGAGTCACTTAAACCTGGGAGGCGGAGGTTGCAGTGAGCCAAGATCGCGCCACCATACTCCAGCCTGGGCGACATAGTGAGACTCCATTTAAAAAAAAAAAAAAAAAAAAAAAAGTTGGGCATGGTGGCTCATGCCTATAATCCCAGCACTCTGGGAGACTAAGACAGGTGGGTCATGAAGTCAGGAGTTTGAGACCAGCCTGATCAAGGATGGTGAAACCCCATCTCTACTAAAAATACGAAAATTAGCTAGGCATGGTGGCACATGCCTGTAATCCCAGCTACTCAGGAGGCTGAGGCAGGAGAATCGCTTGAACCAGGGAGGTGGAGGTTGCAGTGAGCCGAGATCATGGCACTGCACTCGAGCCTGGGTGACAGAGAGAGACTCTGTCTCAAAAAGAATTAATTTTATCTGTATTCTTTACTTTTTTTAAAAGTAGCTACTAAAAAATTAAAATTACATATGTGGCTTGTGTTAGATTTCTATTGGAGTGATGCTAGTCTAGAATACTCCTCTATTCCCTCATCATTTCAGAGTTAATCTGATTTTAATGCTTATTAATTTTTCTTAAGCTTGCCTATAATGGTATATATTGAGGGTGAAAAATATTTAGAAGTCTCAAAGCCACTGCCTTAAATTCTTATGTTATTCTACAGTATTCTTATCTCACGTAGATCTTAGAACATTGTCCAAGTATCATCAACTATAATACATCAGACTATTGGGTGGGAAAATATCTTCACACAATTTTAGAATCATTATTTACCCTACTGTTCAAATCCTTTAATTCTACTTCCATCTATTAACCATCATTTAGGCCACCGTAATCTCTCAACTGATCTGTACAATTGAAGTAACTTCCTAACTGGTCTTCCACCTTTATCCCATTGTTTTCCAACAATAGACAGTGTAAAAGTCTTACATGTTGCCTTCTTGCTTGACCTGCCTGTAGTTGTCCACTAACCCCAGAATAAAGTTCAAATCTTCAATTCAGCCTTTAATTCCTGACATAATACAGACTTACTTCCTCCTCTTGCCTACTTCCTCCTCCTCTTAGGCTCCTCACTCCAGTCATTCTGAACTCCACTGTTCTGTAAAGGTGCCATGCTTCTTTCGGTTTTTGGATTTTTTTCCTTTTACAGAACCCATATCCATTACTCTCCTTTTATCTGGTCAACTTCCACTCTATTCTCAGCTTAAGGTTAGAAGTAGCAGGAATGTCTGGTACATAGGTGTCTGCCTTGCAAGGGAAAGCATCTCCTGGCCTCCGGGAACCTACCACGGGGCTTGTGCTCTGTAGGCGGTGGATGTAGAACACAAGCCACATGCCCAAACCTAGTCATGCACTAAGTACTCTCCATGATTCTCCCACTGATTCCTCACCACAAACCTGTGAGCAGACAGCAGCAGCAGCATTTAAGTACTGTGTGCCAAGACTTGTTCCAAGCACTTTAAATATATTTTCTCAGGCTTCAAGAAAACTCCTTAAGGTAGGTACTTATTATTTTCCTATTATATTATTCTCTTATTATCCCATTCACTGATGGGGAACTAAAGCCCAGATGGATTTAGTAAATCACCCAGCCCCATAGCAGGGGATACGAGCTCCTGTGGCTTGGCTTGGCAGCCTATGTTGACTTGTGCAGGTGTTATCACCATTTTAGAGATGAGGAAATGAAAGCTCAGCAAGTCTAAGGAATTTTCCCAAAGTTGTCAAATCAGGATTTAAAAGACAAGTTAGATGCCACATCATGTTTTTCCCAATAGCTGTCCATACTCCTGTCATTTTACCCGTATTATAATTGTCTACCAACTTACTGGCTCCCCCACTAGACTGTATTTTCTTATTCTTTAGGGTTTTTTTTTTTAATCTTAATAGATTTTATTTTTAAAAATAGATTTAGATTGACAGAAAAATGCAACAGATAGTACAGAGAGCTCTTCTATACCTCTTGCAGTTTCTCCCATTGTGAACATCTTATGTTAGTGTGGTACATTTGTATAATTAATGAAACAATATTGATATGTTATCATTAACCAAAGTCCATAGTTCATTCAGACTTGCTTAGTTTTCTAATGTCCTTTTTCTATTCTAGGATCCTACCCAGGATGGTACATTACACTTATTTGTCATGGCTCCTCAGGCTCCTTGAGGCTGTGGCAATTTCTCAGACTTACCTTACCTTTGATGATCTTGACAGTTTTGAGGAATAGCAGTGAGGTATACTGTAGGATGCCCCTCCAGTGGAATTTGTTTGACGTTTTTCTCATGATTGAAGAACACAGAGATAAAGTGCCATTTCCATCCTATCACATCAATCAAGGATATCTACTATCAACATGCATTATGTTCATGTTGGTCTTGATCACCTGGCTGAAGAAATGTTTGTCAGGTTTCTCCATTGTAAAGTTACTCCCCTCTCCTCCAAACTGTACTCTGTACTCTTAGACAGAAGTCATGATGTACAGCCCCATCCTTAAGGCATAGGGAGCTACGCCAACTTGCTGTCTTCCTCAAAGGTATGTTATCGGAAAAATTTATTTGGAGTTCTGCATGGGAGATTTTCTTCTTCTCTCCTATTTATTCAATCATCTACTTATGCCAGTATGAATTCATGGATATTGATTTTATACTTTGGGATAGAATTCAATGCTATATTTTATTGTTCAGATTGTTCCACTCTGGCCATTAGGAGCTCTTCCAGTTGATTTCTGTGTCCTTTTGACATAGCTCCATCAATGCAGGCTTTTTTCCTTTTTTTTTTTTTTTTTTAAGTGCTTCTTTATTTTCTGGTTCTATAAGAGGCTCCAGACTCATGTACTTCCTTTGCTAGTAGTAGCATCAGACATTTCTCCAAGAATTCCTGGTTCCTTTTATTAAATAATGGTTTTAGAAATCAAGATCTGGGTGCTAGTTGCTACTGGGATGCCATTTCTTTTAGGCCCTCTCAGCTGACACAGAAAGAAATATATGTGTGCATACAACCCTATGTATGTCTACATAAATATTTCTGTATGTAGTCACTTGTGTATATATAAAGTTAAGCAGGGGTTCTTGTTGATGTCTCTAACTTTAATTCATTACCACTTGTAGCATTCTAACATCCTACTCTTGCTTATCTGTCAGTTCCCACTCCACTAGTGAGAAACGACTGTAAGCGTCTTAAAGGCAGAATTAGTGCTTTAGTCATTGCTGTATCCCAAGTATAGTGCTTGGCACATATAATGTACACGTTGACTTACTATTGAATTTACCCCATAATCTCAATTCTGGAAGGGACTACAGATAAATTTGCAAATGTTACAAAATATGGATTTCAAAGACTAAAATCACAACAATTTATTAGGGCAAACAGTACAAGAGGGTGCACTAACAAAGGTCTGATTTAAGTGCTTTTATTCAATCCAGTGAAGGGAAAATGACAGTAATACATCTAAGTCATGCAAAAAAGGATTCAGGCTTCCTTGAAAAGGATTCAAGTGGCATAAAATGGTTTGTTTCTCCACAGCAATTTACATTTATTAAAATAGATAATAGGCATAATCATTGTCAAAACAGAGCTTCTACCCTGTGTAATGTCTTAATACATCCTCAAAGTTCCTGACAAATAGGCACAAAGCCATGGCAGATTAGACTCTAAGTGGAGGATCACTCCAATAGCACAGCAGAAAAACCAATCTCACACTTCTAGGAAGGAAAATAAGACCTGAGAACAGCCTTTGAAAGTGGAGGGTAAAGCACAAAGAGAAAGGTGCTAAAGTGATGCATCAGCTGGAAGTATAACTGGGCTCTAACGTGACACTCTGCATTAATGATGCCAATTTATGTCTGGGTAAGGTATGTGCATGACATAGAGGAATTTGAAGAGGTCTGTATTATACCACGGAGGAGCTCATCTTGAATCTTTTTCCAGGGTACATGCTTTATGCAGGGACTGCTTCACATGGGCATATATTATGTACATTTTGTGTCAGTTTCATGTGAATAAGGCACGTGTCTCTTTAAATCTACTCTAGACCGTTTCCAGTCTATTCTTTGTACTGCAGCCAGAATAGTATTTTTGAAAAGCAAACTTGGTCACTTTCCCCAATCTTCCCCACATTTAAACATTTTAATGGTTTCCTATTACTCTTAAGATAAAAAGTAAAAACGGCTCATATATTTTTGCAAGACTCCGCAAGATGTGACTTCTGCCTAATGTCCACCCTGTGGGAACTTAAGCCACACTGGCCACCTTTCACTTCTTTGAACACACACAGTCTCTACTGCTACTACTATAAAGCCCTTGTATATGCAGTTCTCCCTGCCTGGGTCATCTTCCCATCCCCTCTTCAACATAGCTAACTCCTATGATGACTTTAGGATTTAGCAATTATTCTTTCACCAGGGAAGCCTTCTCTGTCTGGGTCCAATAATCCTCTTACTACATATTCTCAGAGTACCACTAACTCTTCCTTAAGAGTGCTTGCCACAGATGCAATTGTACATTTATCTTTATTATTCTTTATTAATATATTTTCCCAGAGGGCCTTGTCACTCCATATTCCTGGTACCTAACCCCATACCTGGCACACAATAAGTGTCCAATAAACATCTATCAGGTAAATGACTGAAACATGACCACACAATCTATCCATACCACTGTAAAGACTTTCCAGAATATTAAAATTCTCTTTGGATTCAGAAGAATATGTCATTTCACATAATAAATTTGGCTGGTCACCCCAAGGATGAGTATAATAAATATCACTGCCAGGCTTTGGTAGTTTCCAAATAAACAGGAGGTCCTTTTTATCATATCAAAATATTACTCAGTATTACATAGAAGTGGACATAAGAGGACATGAAGAAACAATCTCATGCAATAAAGGTTCACAATGGCGCCAATCATCTCCTAATTCTGTCCCTAGAGATCTGTTTATCAAGTAATTTTGCTTTATTTCACAATATCCCAAATGCTACTATTGGCTTTCAAGCTCCCACCATTGGGCCTGGATTTCATTCAACATTCAGCAAATATATACTGAGCATATTTACCAGATTCCAAGCACTGTGTTAGAACCTGGGATACACACTAGCCAAGACAGGTGCTCACCTTCAAGAAGAGAGGATAACCAACACACAAATGAGTAAATAAAATGACTGCTGATTGCTATTAGTGCTAACAAGGAAAGAGATCATGTTCCACGTGAGTTCCATGTTCCACTGCTGTATCCCTAGTTCTTGGCACATATAATGTACATGTTGACTTACTATTGAATTTACCCCATAATCTCAATTCTGGAAGGGACTACAGATAAATTTGCAAATGTTACAAAATATGGATTTCAAAGACTAAAATCACAACAATTTATTAGGGCAAACAGTACAAGAGGGTGCACTAACAAAGTTCTGATTTAAGTGCTTTTATTCAATCTAGTGAAGGGAAAATGACAGTAATACATCTAAGCCATGCAAAAAAGGATTCAGGCTTCCTTGAAAAGGATTCAAGTGGCATAAAATGGTTTGTTTCTCCACAGCAATTTACATTTATTAAAACAGATAATAGGCATAATCATTGCTTCATCATGATTTTAAGTGATCCAAATGCCTCACTGGGATAACCTGCATCATTATTGCTTCGTGGTACTAGGTGGATCACAGTCTTTTCTTTTTACTTGATGAAGGATTAAATAATTTTCTGTTTTAATGCCATGGTTTCCTTTAAGAATTGAAATATACTCACTTTCTCAAATTAAATAAGTGTAGGCAAAACACAAGGTATACCCTTTCTAAGGAGTCACTATAATCCCTCAAAATCTCTATTGTCAGCTTTGATGCACCCCAAAAGATCAAAGTGCCTTGCTCTCTAAGATGCATATCTCAACAGAGCAGCTGTTACATTTCAAGAGATTCTTCTTTTTTTTTTTAGTGATAAGCTTACAAGTAGTAGTTAGTGGTACAGGAAATCTTACGACACCTATGGAGAAGTTGTAAATTTTGCAGATGGGGTCAGTACTCTCTGGATAATCATTAAAAGTCTTGAGGTCTAGGATAGCGTTTGGAGCATAATTTGACCTCAATTATGTGTTACATGTTTGCTGAAGAAATGGTGATGCTTTGAGAAAATTAGCTATTTGAAGCATGAGACCAGAGTGGAACTGAAAGAAAAAAATTAAAATTAAAGTGGTTCACTTATCAAAAAGCAAAGCCACAGAGAAAGGGGACCAATAACAGCATCCTCTTCATTCCCTTTTGATTAAGGCTGCAGGCTTATGAGGGGACAGGAAGCTGGGAGAATCTCAAGATAGGAAAATGCAGTCCTCAAATGCCACAGCTCAAGTGGAATGCTCCAGCCTACTGTCTCCAATGGAGAAGAACAATCTGCAGATTGACAAAGCCCTCTGTTTACACTCCTGAACAAATAAACTAATTGTGCCTTTGTTTTTAACCTAACAAATCATAGCCTGACTACAGGTCATTAGTGACCATTAATATGTGAAACTGTTTGCATTTCACTAGTATATCTGAATAACAGTCTTGCCTTTCACACTAGCTCAGTCAAGTTTCCAAAAGGAAAGCCCTGTTATCAGGCCATGAGCAGGACTTAAATTAACAATTAGCCTCTGGAATTGAACTATGATGCAGAAGAATTCATTATTTTGATTCATTGTGGTTCCATCTACTGTAGAACCAGTCTTTGCCTTTGTAGTGTAGACATGATCTTTGTGCCAAAAGATTGTGTGACCACCTCTCTCCAAACATTCTCAACAATTCCCAATGACTGCTAATGTGTTGACCAGCAACATGGACCTGCTTACAGGACAATTGTACAGACTGTCCTAAGTTCACAATACGATGGCTGATTAGAGTTGAGATAAATGCAGGGAGCACACTGGGAATTATCAGAAACATAGAAGTGACAGGAAAAAGGTCTATTTGGCAAAAAAGTGGAGGCAGAGTAGAGAGTATGTATACCTGAGTGAACCTGGTAATCTAGAATTTTTTAAAGTGCAATTGGACCTTTGGATTATCCGCATTAAGAGGCAAGAGTCTTCAAAGGAATTGGATAATTGCCAAGCCTCCATTTCATTTTGTGCTGAGCAGTCACAGAGGGGCATGGAGTGATTAACAGAGATTAAAGATCTTAGGAATGTTTGAGAACTTTCTAACATAGCAGTTGCCATTTAGGAGCAAACCCATGGTCCATCTTATCTAATGTTCTGTTGCTTCAAAAAATGTCCCCTAGGAAATGCCACTTTTGACTACTAATGTGTTGAGGCCATAGAATTAGAGGCATTGCTAACAAATCAAGAAATGGCAGCCCATATATTGCTGCAATCATTTTTACTTTTTATTCTGGACTAGCTACCAACCACGTGATTCATGCCCCAGTTTAAAATGCAGAATGATAGTATAGAGTTCCATGTAGTTTAAAAAGTCCTTTCAATCCATTATCCTGCTCATCTTTTATCAGCGTATGAAAGCTAGATTATGAATAGTATAGTAATAGTGCAAAACACAGGTTCTAAGTTAAACTTGTCTGTTTTCAAATCCTGGCTTTTCTACTGCTAATAAGGTGACTTTGAGCAAGTTTCTTAACCTTTCTGAGTTTCTCTTTGCAAACACAGGTTCTAAGTTAAACTTGTCTGTTTTCAAATCCTGGCTTTTCTACTGCTAATAAGGTGACTTTGAGCAAGTTTCTTAACCTTTCTGAGTTTCTCTTTGCTTATCTGTGAAACAGATAATAATGGTGCCTACCTCAAAAGGTGATTTCAAAACCCTAATTAGGTAACTAATGCATGGAAAAGGCTTAGTACACTACATGGCACATAATTAGTGCTCAATACATATTAACTGCTATCATTTTTTTTCCACCAGCGGCAGTATCCACTATGGCCACCATCTCCATCTCCCACAGAATGATAAGGAAAATAAAATATCTAAGATAGACTTTTTCCTAAAGTCACCCAATTACTAAATAACTGAGGTGGGACTAACCGTCGTCTTGACTACCATTCTCTCTGCTTGGAATACTTTTCATTCTTCTTCCCTCCTCCTCAGCCTTCAGGTCTCAGTTTAGCCATCTGCTTCCTCATGAGCCCTTCTTATGTCATTTCACAGTCCCTTGTACTTCCTTCATCAGAGAACCTCTCATTCTGCATTATAATTGCCTGTTGTCCTGCATGTGTCCCTACTAAACCACAAGTTCTTTAACAGCAGAGACCAGGTCTATATATTAAACCTTTGCATCCCCAGCACCGAGTACAGCATCAGACACATAGTAAGTGCACAATAAATACTTAATAAGTAAAAGGATGGATGCCAGACTCTTTATTACCAATCTGCCGACACACATTAAATTATTATTTTGCACTGGAACGGATTTTAGAAAATCAGAGAGAGCCCTACATGGCTTCATGTCTTATACTGCTCTTAAATGATCATAATCTCATGTCAAAATTCAAGGCAATTTTTAAAATACATAATATGTTACATATTTATGGGGTACAGTGATATTTTATTACATGCACAGAACGTATAATGATCAAGTAACAGTACTTGGGTTATCGATCACCTTGAGAATTTATTATTTCTATGTGTTGGGAACATTTCAAATTCTCTCTTCTAGCTTCTTTGAAATATGCAATACATTGTTGCTAACTACAGTCATGTACTCTATCAAACATTAGAATTTATACCTTTTATCTAACCGTATATTTGTATATATTGACCAACCTCTTTTCACCAAGGCTGTCTCAAATTCTAATAGATTCAATTTCTGAAGAAAGTAACTAAACCTGTGAAAATGACACCTTGAAGTGACTCTTAACATTCTATTAAAACACAGACGTGTGTATACACACACACTCACCTTGTACCTCACACTTATCACTAAGCTGTGCATAATGCTTATATAGTCACCAACCCTCAAAATTTGGAGAAGGGCACTGTCTTTGTACTTTGAAGGGATTTTTTAGAAACATTTGGACTTGATGAGGCACAGTGAAAAGCAGATATTTATCCTGGCTATTCTTCACAAGAAACTCCTGAAATTTGGAATCTGAACTGTCTCTCACAGTTTTTATGTTTTTAGAAATTTTGAGTCTGATATAACACAAGTCATAAAATTTGACCAAATAACAAAATACTTTTTTCTCCCTCCATCTTGGAGGAGGAATAAGGGGCATAAATGTTGGAAGCTCCAGGGAAATCTACTCAAAGCTATTCAGTTTCATCTCATTAAAGCAACATCATCAAGGGCAAACCAAATAAAACTCAAACCCCAATCAGTATTATATTAAAATGCACTGAAAGTGTTACTTAGTTGGTAGGAATGAAAAAAAAAAATCATACATTGAAATTACAACAGATATAATTCAATTGGACCAGACAGCAAAAGGTAATTTTTCAATAGCAAGGGAAGAGCTGAACTCTACCTCACATCACCAACATTATTTAAAAACAAACCCTGCTCTTTTATTATTTTATATAAAAACATTAAGAAATGTCACCTGCATGGAGTCTATATAAATGTATAATGCTAACATTGCACAGTTCCCTTAGGACACAAATGCCTCACACATCTTTATCCATAGTCTGGTGGAGAATATTCACAAACATATATGCATACACATATGCATACACATACACAATATACATACACATACACACATACCTGCTTTTTGTTTTCTTCCCTTTTTGATCTGTGACCACCTTTTACATTTCATTAGCTCTACGATAAAATATTTATCTAGAGCCTTTTTCCCCCTTCGTTCCTTTTATTAAAGGGAGCTCTTCTCTTCTGAATGTTGTACTCTTTGATCTGTCTCAGGGTTCATACAAACTCTGTTACAAACTCCACCTCTAAAGAGAATCTCTGATGATTCTTTTTCTTAAATCAAAATACAGTTCTTTTGGATTAAATTTTATTTTCCATTACCACAAAACATAGCCAAATGTGGAGGCTGTAAAGCTAAAGCCTCACCACACACTGTATTGAGAAATGAATAAAAAAGCCTAGCAGAAGCCTCCATGCTGCTTCATTCAAATCAAGTGTAACTACTTAGGAGTTAATAATGAAAGGACTTTAGAATATTTGATACAGGTGAGAAGTTGTTTTTTCCTACACAGTGATTTCTAGATCTATTTTCTCATTGGAAATTACCCGTTCAGTGATACTTTTATTTTTCGTTATATTCAAAGTAAGATGCCCATATTGTCTTTCTTTGCCTCTTGACCCCAAAAGCTCTTTTTCTTTGTTTGAGCAGTTAATACATTTACCTTGTTCTCTAGTTTATTCGACAAACCTAACATCAATAAAGCAGGCTCTATTCTTGTTTAGCCAACACTTTCTCTCCTGGTAATTTTATAACCAATGATAATGTATCATCCCCATGTACATTTGGTCAAAATATGCTCTTGTTCTTAAAACAATAAATCAAATTATGCTTCCTATGTACAATAATTATTTTAAAAATGTAAATTAACTTATTTGTGTCCCACGGAACAACTTTTAAGCAATTGGAACTATTTAACACTTCTATACTGCTACTTTATCAAGAAGAGTAGGTATAAATAATAATACGAATACCTTTATTTCCATAGGTGTTTTCATCTGGATAATTCATGCTTCATTATTGTGCCACTATTCTCTGTCTTGGGTTCTCCCTTGGCTCCTGTGACAAACATGGGGTTCAGATCCAGACTCCAGGAGGTAGCGATGCTTCAACTTTTGGTAACATACAGGTGCATTTACACACTCTCCACATACCCCCTACCATCTCTTTGGGAGAGTTTGCTCCTGGCCCGTCAAAATCCAGGCTAACAAGGTAACACAATCAACACTGTAAAAGCTCCCTTGCCTCAGCCCCATCGACCTGAAATGAACTGTCTTCTCACTTGAGAAGACAGACGTAGAGCCATGGGTCTCAAAGTGTTGCTCGTGATCATCATCAGCAACCGTAGGATTACCTGGGAAACTGAAAAAATCAAACTCACAGGCCTACAGACCTATTCTAAGCTTGACGGGGTGGAGCCTGGAAGTTTGTCTTTAACAAACACGTCAGGTGGTTCTAATAATGCACGTTAAAGTTTGAAAACAGCTGCTGTATGGCATCTAGGGAGTTTTGAAGAGGCTGTAGCGATTAGGAGGGCTGGCTTCATATAGCCAAAGCGGGGTCCTGTGGACAGGATACGCAGTGTTTGGGGTAAGGTTTTATGGTGCAGGGCTAGGAGCAGTGGGTGAAAGAGAGAATGCTCTGGTGCAGAACAACTTTTATGCAATAGGAACTATTCAGGAGCAGAAGCAAGTCACCTCACTCATTAGAAATAGCCCCCTTTCTCTGCAAGAGTTCAGAAGTTAAGAGGTTATACCCTATGAGAAGCTATGAACAAGGTAATATAAGAAGAAATATTCAAAATAAACATGTAAGATTAAAAAAAAAGGCCTTACTGGAAAGCTTCAACATACCACTAATATAGAAAAAAAGGTTCATAATTAATCCATTATTGTTAATTTTTTAGTATCTTAAAGTTATTATCCTTAAATATCCTGATGGTGCATGGAGCAGATAATGAATTTTCCTCAATGCTTCATTTCATATTCAGAAAAAGGCAGCAGTTTGTTTAGATTGACACAAGAATCCAACCTAACAGATTATGTTTGTTATTTAAAGGAGATCAAATCACCACCAGCCAGTACTGATACTGGATCAAAGATTAAGGTTAGTGTATTAACTTATTTGTCCTCTGTTTTGTGAACAACTGTCTTTCAACAGTAATATCTTACGGCATATACATAAGTGTACTAATATTAATGAAAATACAGCCTAATATTATTTAGCAATTACTACCTACTATGTTCCTGGGACTGTCCTGAGGACATTACAGGCACTGTTACTTTTAATACTTACAATAGCCTTATGAGGTTAAGCACTGTTATCTTCATTTCACAGATGAGGCACCTGAGCTTAGCGAGGTTAAATAACTTGCCCAAGAACTAGTAAGTGATGGGGCCAGGATACAAACCCAGTCATCTCCAGAGTCTGTTTTCTTGACTACTTTTTTTCACATTATTCTAAACTCTAGGGTTGGGAGCGTAAAAGTGCACATAGTCCATTGCAAATAATGCTTATGACCACTTAAGTCATCTAAAACTACTAAAAACAACCAACTACTCATTGAATGCTTAATCTGTGTCAGGGACTGAACTAGCCATATACAAGTATTATATCACTTAATCCTCACAACAACCATGGAAGGTAGTTACTACTATTGTCTTAAGTTTACATAGGGTTAACTGCAGTAAGAGGATTTAAGTAATGAGCCCATCTTTTTATCAAAGATTTCACTGCTTACATAATAAAATGGAAATGAGGCAAAAAATACACATAATACTCAGTAAATGTTGCTTTTCTGTCCTTATGTTAGTTTCTGGGGATCAGAATCGTGTTGGTGATGATCAATCCATTGTTTTTCTTACCTATTTTCTTGCTGATTCCAAATGGTAGATATCTGTGAGTTAGATATTTGGGCGCAATATATGGCCATGACATAGAACTAAATCCATTGGCTTTTTCTTTATTATCACCAAACCCTAGCGCTTTAAGGCTTGCACCACTGTCCAGGAATGTGGTTCCAGAGACTCTTCCACTTGGCAAGAGTAACAATGAGTGACTTTAGGAATGAGACACAACCCTGCCTAAGCCCCAAAATCAAAGGGGTAAGGCACACCAAGTTGTTCCACCCAAAGAAACTTGTGCTAAAAATGTTAGTGGTCAATGCCTTACAGAGAGTCAGCAAGCAGATGCACTTTTTTCCAAGACTGTAAGATTTCATCTAGTTAGGAGTTTATTGATTTATCTCATATTCTGATATCACAGAAAGAGCTTGGTTTTATGAATCAGTCTCTAAACCTCAGTCTTCTCTCCACCATGAACTGGCATGTGATCATAGGCAAGTTGATTAACTCTACTGGATCTCAGTTTTCTAACTGAGAAAATGAGAAGAAAGGCAATTTACTCTTTATGTTTGTTGTGCAGAGTAAACAAGAGCTGTGAAAATACTTTGCAGAAATACAAACCCCTCCACAAGTACAAGATGGCATTACCACTTTATATAACTCCTTCCTTGCCTAATATTTAGCTGCTAATGTATCAACCTGTTTGGTGAAGTTGGTTTACTGATGAACTAATTTAAAAGCCAGAGGAAGGGGGAATTCTTTAGAGTTGAAAACTATCAGCAGTGCCAAAGACAAGTGAACTATTTGATCAGTTGTTTTGATGGTTAAGAGAGTAAAATATGACCTGAGTAACCAAATAATCTGCATGTTGCAAACCCCTGTGACATGCAGCTTAGAGATCTAACAATCCTGCACATGTACTTCTAAACCCAAAACAAAAATTTTATAAAAAGAAGGAGTCAAGAGCCAGTAAACTTGGCAAACCCCCAGATAAGTTCATGTTGGTATGAAATAGCCTGAGAAACCTTTCTGTGAAAGCAACGAGGAATATCACTAAACTACCATGTAAATGCACAGTACATAAATAGCAGCTCAACAACATGGGCTCAATGTAGCAAAGATGCCTTTGGGTTTCTATTCAAATTTCAAGGTGCCAAGTCTCTTGCTTGTCTACATTAGAGAGTAGAACATGGCCTATCTGTAGATTAAAACATCAGGGAAAGGAGGTAGTATGAAAGACAGTTTTGTGTAAGGAAAAAAGAGAAATTCTATTTGAAGTTTACCTTGGAGAGATGAAGAAAATATGGTATTTAGCACTATTAAGTATTTTTACATCTTATTGGAGAGATTCAACCAAAAGATATAAGAGCAAAGACACAAAAATCAGAAAAACAATTTTTTTCCTGGCGATTTTACCTTTATCTTGGGCTATGGTTTCCTTTCAAGGTATCTAGCAGATTAAAATTGCTTTGTGATGTGACACCACCATTCTGCTTTTCCTTTTATAGCTCTCATCTTGAAATGTTTTATAGGTCCACACAAATAGGTAAAACAAAAGCAATCATGCTATTTTAAGTATACATTCTCCCTGGGCCTATGAAATTTAGAAAAACATATTCACTCTTTCAAGTTGCTAGTTGTGGCTTGAACTGATTGCTTGATTAATCACTCAAACTCTGGCTCTAGACCATCTTACCCACGTTCCCTTTTCAGTATACCAAAAACAGAGGTCATGAGGTTGCTTAGATCATGAAACCAAGGAAGGAAATCAAGCCTTTGACACAGAAAACACACCACACTTTCTAAAGCCAAGATCGTCTCATGAGTGGATGGTAGTATTCTCCCATGTTTCTCTGACAAAATGTACCTATACTCTGTCACTAACAGCCTCATTGCAATACACTACACTTGCCCAGCTGCCCCATGTGCAGACCTCTCCAGTAGGTCCGATAGTCACTAATCCACTGATTAAACATTTTAAAACTGGCTTTGGCAAAACATGCCAGAAATTCCTTCAGGGTAATTAAAACCACCCTCTGTGTCAATAAACACAGACTGAAATCTTTCATGTGCAGAGGGGCTGGCTCTGACTCACTGGCTCTAGGACATTTTTTCTTAGATGGGTTTTCCATCATTGCAATTGATTTTCACTGACTCATCCAGACCATTGCTTAGTCCCCCTTATAAAATGATTGACCGAAGTAAGAGATATCGTCTTACCTTTCTTGTTGCAGCCAAGAGGTAAGGACCAAAGGGGCTATAAACCTGAGGGTCAGGCTCATTGCCAAAGCCCTTTCACCTAGATCTTCAGGTGAGAGACCTTAAAAAGGATTCTTACTATAGAATCTGACAGTCAGTGTTCACTTATCACTCCTCTTCCAGTATTCAAACTGATTTTTTTTTTTTTGAGACAGAGTCTCTGTCTCCCAGGCTGGAGGGCAGTGGCGCGATCTCGGCTCACTGCTACCTCCACCTCCCGGGTTCACGCCATTCTCCTGCCTCAGCCTCCCGAGTAGCTGGGACTACAGGCGCCCACCACCACGCCTGGCTAATTTTTTGTATTTTTAGTAGAGACAGGGTTTCACCGTGTTAGCCAGGATGGTCTCGTTCTCCTGACCTCGTGATTCACCCACCTTGGCCTCCCAAAGTGCCGGGATTACAGGCGTGAGCCACTGCACCCGGCCGTCAAACTGATTTTTATTTGAAGAATTATTAATGTGTCTTCAAAGTAAAAGGAAGAACTCAGGTGAATATTCACTACATTGAATCCCAGAGACTAGTCACATTAGTAGACACTCCATGAATTGCTTCTCACAACAATGGCAGCCTTATTGTTTTTATTACATAAACAATGTATATATTTATTTAAAACTGTCATACATTATAGAAAATATAAAAACAGTAGAAGTTACTTAAAATTTCATCAGCCTGAGCTATCAATACATTTTTGTAGCCATTTTTCCATGGAATTCTTTACCTATGCAAATAAAATTTTATATAACAGAAATCATACTTTACACACCCTTTTTATCGTAGATGAAGCTACCTTTGACTTTCTTTAAAATACAGCATTTTTTTCTTTCTTTTGGCTTGCTGCTTTCATCCCCCTCATAGCCAATATTAATAAACTTTCACATAATTTTTCTTATTGATATTTTCATGTAATAACTCATGTAATATGAATGAAGCTTCATTTGCTCAGTAAATACCTGCTGAATGGTTAAATAATGAAAGAACACACACGTAAACACATAAGTGAATGAAAGAACAAATAATCAATTATGATCTTAATTAGCCAGTACAGTTTCTAAGTGATTGCAGAAATCCAAGATCACATCTTTTGACATCTCTCCTGCATCTTTTTTTTTTTTTTTTTTTTTTTTGAGACGGAGTCTCGCTCTGTCGCCCAGGCTGGAGTACAGTGGCCGGATCTCAGCTCACTGCAAGCTCCGCCTCCCAGGTTCACGCCATTCTCCTGCCTCAGCCTCCCGAGTAGCTGGGACTACAGGCGCCCACCACCTCGCCCGGCTAGTTTTTTGTATTTTTTAGTAGAGACGGGGTTTCACTGTGTTAGCCAGGATGGTCTCGATCTCCTGACCTCGTGATCCGCCCGTCTTGGTCTCCCAAAGTGCTGGGATTACAGGCTTGAGCCACCGCGCCCAGCCTCTCCTGCATCTTTAAACTTTAGCTGGGGTAGGAGGACCTGGCTTTACCTGGTTCAGAGAGATCTGCAAGTCTAAACTCCCAAGAAAAGAATATGTAACTGGCTGCTGTCCTAACTAGAGAAATGCTATTAATCTACTCTCAAACTGAAATCAAATTCAAAAACCATTTACTAAGCACCTGTGTGCCAAGAACCGCACTGTCCTTTGTACGGTAAACTAGAGGGAAAGATGTGGTCACTGTCTTCCTGGAGTGTATGTCTTGCTGGGGAGATGATGTGCAGGATCTATGTCTTTAGGTCTAGGTATCTGAACTTGGACCTCAGTTGCCACATTCGTGAAATGGGGAAAATATCTATATGCTCATAGGATTGCTGTGGCGATCAAAGAACTTGAAGAATTCAGGAAAAACTTCACAGGAACATGTGGACTGGAGGCAGGCCTTGTAAGTACCAGGGAAGGGGAAACAGCACACAGAGAGGCAGGGAAGCAGAAATGACCTGGAGTAGTCAGGGCCCAGCACAAGCCAGTCTTAATGCTTTGAAGATCAGTTAGGAGAGACTTAGAAGATGCGAGGAGGACAGGCAGGAAACATGAAAGTTTATAAGCACAGGAGAAAACTGTGAACAGACTAATCTTCTTAAAGGGTCAAAGAAAGGAAATTTTTTATTTTTATTTTTATTTTTTTTGCCTTTTCAGCATTTGCCAACGTCTGCATCAAGGCCATTCATGTGAGTGACTCAAAGGCAACCTGCTTGTCAAGTAATTGGAAAAATTAAAAAAAAAAATTTAAAAAAAAAATTAAAAAAAAAAAACCCTGGCTTGCATAGTGGGCTCAAATCCAAGTTTCTAAGACTTATAGGAAAAATTCTGATCGGAAAATTTCCATCTCAAATTGTGCTGAGGAAGCTTAAGGACTGAGTAAGCATGTTGGCAGCTGAAGTACAATACGATAATCAGACTGCTTTTGCTTTTTTTTTTCCTTTTTTCCACAGTGCACAGAGATTTTCAGGTCCGGGTGGGTGCTTAGCAACCTATAGAAAAATATATCTTGTTCACAAATGGAGCTGCACCCAAAACTTCCCTCTGTATCGTATTAAGTGACCAGAGGGTCCTGACTTCTAAAACATAGTATGTCAGTTTCACCCAGGCTAATCCTACAGAATGAGAAAAGGGATTAGAAGTTAGTCATTGCAGGAGATGTCAGCTGGAAGCACTAAACTGTCCTAATCTCTTCTGATAGTTCAGGGTTCTAGAGAGCTCTTCTCTGCTTGTCATATCTTCTCCTTTTAAACTAGCACCATTAATGAATTCCAGGAATCATGTCCCTACAGATCTGTGCTACTCTAATTAATCCCACCTACATTTGGCTCCAAGACAGAAGAAGAAGAGGATGAAAAGTAGATTTTAATATTGCACCCCCAAATCTCCACTGAAACTTGGAGTTTCTAGAAGATGCTTTAACACTTTTAGTCCTCTGAGAAGGCAACTGGGTCACCTACTAACCACCACAAATATTTATCCATTAAACTGCCCATCCATCCATCCATCCGTCCATCCTTTAAATTTTATGTGCTACCCTGTGTATAATTTTTAAAATATTGTATAAACTTTTTTAAATTAAAAAATGCCTCAAAGAGCTTAATTTTTTTTTTCAATACCCCAAGACACTTCAGAGAGGAACAATGTTCTAAATAAATACTCAGGCCAACTGAATTGAGATTTCAAACTGACTCCCAACTGTAATCCCCAAAGACTGCTGAAATGCAGACAGCCAATATACTTTGAAAGTGGACTAAAAGTCACTCACTGAAAATATGGATAGAACAAAAGTGGAAAAGGATCATAGCAATTACAAAGGTATTCCTTGGGACAGAGATTTCAGAAGGGCATTTATTCCTATCATCTAGAAACATAATCGTTCATACCATTTAATCCAGTAATCCTGCCTTTAGAAACTTGTTCTAAAAAATAACCAAAGACATGACTTAGAGTCATGGTATTATTTATCTATTTCACAATTATTACAGCAATATTGGAAATAATCTAAACTTCCATCATTAGGTGGCTGGTAAAATTATGGTTCAACTATAGAATGTTAACTACAGTGGTAATTTATAAGATCTGCACTTTTCATTTAGATCAAACAATAGTGCCAGTTTTGGGAGAAGACTAGAGATGTCTGGAAGTCTCAAGTCAATGATAGCTAAAGTCTAATTTTTTTCAGATTTGCCTGGGTTCAAATTGCATTCAACCACACATAGTATTAACCAAAAAAAAAAAAAAAAAAAGTTAGCACAGTTTTCAGAAATGTCAAATTTGTACCCCATGAGAGACTAGCTCATTAAACAACCATCCTGGTTGTCATACTGGGGCAATCATTCTTTGAAGTTACCTACTCACCAGTTTGAAGAAAATTAACATTTCTGGGTCACCAGGTTCCATATACTCATCTACAAATGATGCCCTGGAACCATGAAAGTAATTTTATTTAACATAGGTGGGCAACTGAATCCCAGGGAACAAACTACTCACCCATGTGCTTAATGGCAGAGGCTGAGAACTGAGCCTGCCACTCCTCTCAGAAAGGGTCCAAGTACCTGGAGCTTTGGGGGGTAGAAGGGCAATGGGATCAAATTAAAATTCAATGGCTGTATCTTTATGAATTTTTTTCTGATCTTCACCCCACGTAAGTTCCCTAGGATAAACTTAAGCACCTTGAAAATTTGTGACAATGTGAGGTGGAAGCAAAATATGCATAGAACAAATGTAGAAAACACCTACAGTAATTACAAAGGTATTCCTTGGGATAGCCATTTTAGAAGGTAATTTATTCCTATCATCTAGAAACATAATTGTTTATACCATTTAACCCAGTAAGCTACTTTTAGGAACTTGTTCTACAACATAACCAAAGACATGATTTTGACTCTATAACATAACCAGATATATTATTTACATATTTCAGAATTATTATAGCAAATACTGAAAGCAACCTAAACTTTCATTATTAGGTGACTGGCAAAATTGTGGTTCAACTATAGAATATTATAGAAAATGCTAACAGTTTGCGTTTGGGGCAAAAGCAAACAAATAAACCCTATATAGGATGCTGTTTTGCATATAATTCTAGCATTCTCCATTCATCTCTTTCACACACACACACACACACACACACACACACACACACACTGAGTGAGCCTGGAAGGAAATATAGCACATCAAAAATGTTTATAATGATTGTCTCTGGCATAGCTAGAAGGAAATTTGATTTTCTCTTTTAGACTTTTCTGTACAGTCAAAATTTTCATCAATGAACATGTACTTTATTCTCTTAGAGGATCTCTTCCTTCTCCTTTAACAGGTTTCATATTCATATTCACATGTTTTTTTTAATGTATCTATTCCCAATAGAATGCAAGGTCTGTGAGAGCAGGGTCTACATTTAATTTTTTAAAATTTTATACCTAGGTTTTTTAGCATAGTGCCTAATATATAATTAATATTTTTAAAATAACTGCTGAGTGAACTATTGGACAGACACTGATTAGAAGGGATATGACTATGTGTGAGGACTCTAATGAGCTGTCAAACATTCTGTTACATCTCTAATCTCCAGCTCACTTGTTAAAACAACATGCCATCTTCCTTGCATACTTTTGCCTCCTAGCATCACACAAGACTCTGCCTCCAATGAGGAAAGCCATTGCCACCCCTCTCTACCTGCCAGCATCCCACCAAGGCCCCACCTTCCCACTTAACCACTTCTGGTGAGGTGAGCTTCCCTCTAGCACTTACTGCAGCCACTCACTTGCAAGATTAACATTGTTTGGACCTCTACTAGGTTCCCAGTACTTTTCTAGAATGGGGGTCAGCAAATGATGGTCTACAGGCTACTCCTTGATTTTGTAAATAGAGTTTCACTAGAATACAACCATGCCCACATACTACAATGGAAGAATTGAGTAGCTGGGACAAAGGCTGTATGCTCAGCAAAGCCTAAAATATTTATTATCTGACCCTCTACAGGAAAAGTTTACTGATCTCTGTTCTAGAATATCGACACATTTTTATAAAATGGAGATAATACCAAAGTTTCATTCTATTAGGATATTCGTAGGCAATATGAGATCCAAAGTATATGTCCAAGAACTTTGTACAGAAAAATTACTGTATTGTACCTCAGTTTGCTCTTAAGAACATATATTTTTATGTCAGACATACCTGCATTCAAGTCCTGGATCTGCTGATTGATACTGGGAAAAATGACACAAATTCTCTAAGCCTCAGTTTTATCATCAGTAAAGTAGAAATCTATTTTCTCTTTCACTCCATAAGTGTGTAATGAGTGCTTTTTCACCAGATACTATACTAGGAGATGGATAAACAATGGTGAATAAGATCTAAAGTCTCACCTACTTCAGCTCTAATTGTACATACTTTTGACAGTTGTTGTGAAGTTGAAATTTTATATATATATACACACACACACACATACACACACACAGATACATACACATATATATGCACACACAGGCATCTATATAATATATACATCATATGTAGTATACCATAGATACATAATACGTAGTATATAACATAGAGTACATCCGGAATACTTAACCTGATTCCTGCTACATTGCAAGCACTCAGTATATAGTGGCTCTTCCTCATCATCATAATTACAGCAGAAGTCCTTTTAACAGACCTCCAAGTAGCTGACTCTCCAAGAAGAAAAAGTGCCTTCCATTCTTTCTGTAAAACAGGCCTACAACATCCTTTATAAGTACTCACAGCTAATTCAGTAGGCTAATCTCTGGTACATAGGCACACTTCTGCTCCTTCAGGTTGAGTTGCATATTTACTGAGAGTCATTTGTGTTTGTTTCCAAGTCTCCTGATGCCAGTTATACTTGTTATTTAATTAAATATCATGGAAGGTGATGAGAGGAATAGTGTAAAAAAAAAAGGATGGTTGTTTCATATGAAAAGTCAGTCGAAGAATTTCAAAAGACTTGACAAAGAATCATCAAATTAAAAGTAGGAGATATAAAAATTGGGGAACAATCATAAGAATCTAGAAGGATTCTGTAGTAAGATTGCTTCTGTGATGTCTATGGTCTTGTTCAACCTTAAGGAAATCAAAATTGGACATGGTCTTTGTCATTTGGGGTATGGTTCATGCAAGAAAAATATTACAACCTCCAATCACCAATCCATACTCAAAGGTAAGGCCTTGATTCTTCATCTGGCCTTTCATTGAAATTAATAAATTTAAATGGCATGTTATTTTTTGTGACTCCTTGCCTTAACTTTTCAAGTTTACTGTCAACTATTGGTCCCAGAGAGGGATTCTTTTGTATTTATTTATTTATCACATATAAATAATAACATGTTGCCTCATCCCCTGCCATATTTTTGTAGGCAAGAAAACACTCAGCAAAATGAAGTGATCTGCCTAAGGCCACAGAACTAGCACAGCCAGAGGTGTGTCTAGAGCCAGGTGGGCTCTGATTCCACCACCTTGGCTACCTCATAATAATAGAGAGATAAACAGGACACAGTTTCACACACCCTGGCTTCTGTGGTTAATTATGTTTTGAGAAGAACTGAGTGTCACCTGCCCAAATAGATGGAGAGATGTTTGAGAACAAGACAATAGTCATACTTCACCATATGCCCCAGCACATCCTACATAGCACTTGGCAATAAATAATTTTTGTTTGAATTGTTAAATTTTCTTTCCTATTTTATAATAGTGGAAGAAATTGGGGCCTTCCTGGTTTCTGAAAAAGTTACGTTCCCTTGGAGTTTATAACCCGCTCCATGGAGTATAAAATAGCAGGAGAGAAATTCTATTGTGCCTGTCAGATCATGTCATTGAGAGCTTAACCTCATTGATTGGCACTTGCTCTTCCCCATCAGTGTGGCAAGATGAGCAGCACCCTGCTCACCAGATGGTTATTTGTTCCACCAGCCACCTTTGCTGCGTCCCTGATTCACTCCAGCCCAGGACTGTCTCCAGCATTCATGCTGCAAGGCAGCTCCTGCCAACAACTTTGCCAAATGGCTCCTCTCAAAGTCATGGCTGCCCAGACAGACTGGCTCCTCCATCTGCAGCAGCTTTTGGCAAAGAGAAGTTTCTCTTTCTGGCTCTGCCTCTTGGCTGCACCAGAGCCTTCTTGCCAGAAGGATGATTTGACCCTGGAATTTCTGGGGTCATTTAAAGCCTATGGCTGTGTTTTCCCAGTCTCACCCCTGAGTTGAACATAGAACATACCAAAGAGACCTAGATGATCACAAATACAGAAATGATGCCTCATAGAAACTCAGAGTCAGAAAAGCCTACTGTAGAGAGCATGCCTTCCCTCCCCCATCTTCAACCTCATTATAGTAGATTAGGAAACTGAAGCCCAGAGAGTAAAAGTGACAAATTATGGTAGCAGGACTGGAATCCTACCCAGGTCTTCTGACGTGCATTCCACATTACTGTTTACGATAGTGTATTTTGCCTTTCCATTTTCCCCCAGTTCATTTTCAAATCCTTGGTAGAAATTGGACTCTTGTATTGATTGATTCAGAAGAATATTTTTTAGAAAAGTGAATCATCTTTTCTCTATCAACATCATAACTGTTCTTTTAAACAGGTGTTCATTTACTACATTGTGATGAATTTTTGCCAAGTTTAAGAATACAGGGTTTGGAATCAGACAGACCTGGATGTGACTTCTGTTTTACTCACCCTTGTGTCACAATGGACTAGTAATAATATTATTTTGCTTTAACTTTTCATTTAAAGGGGGATAAGAACAGTATCAGCCTATACAATTAAATTGGACTACATGAGAAAAATATTTTAAGGCTCAAAACCTGTACTGGCACACAGAAAACCCTCCATAACTACCAGCAGTCATTATTAATTATTAACATTCAAATCCACAATGGTTTTGGGAGACACAGTACTGGGCACATATAAATAGGTAGGTCAGGTATTCTCATTCTCTGCATTAGCAAATTCAGGTTCTTTAGTTTACATTACTGATCCACAGTTACACAGAAAACAAATAGAATACCAGAGATTTCTAATTTTTTCTTGCCATTTTGCTAAGAAATGGGAACTATCATCTCAGCTTTAAAGATAATAAAATCAGGAAGGAGAACATTTAAACAAAAACACATATACACATAATCACTGCAGCATCTTATGTAATATAAAAGCTGGAAACAATTTTCTATCCACAGGGAACTACTAAATAAACTGTGGTACTGTCATACTATAGAGCACTGTGCAACCATTAAAAGGCATGAGACAGATGTAGGTGTTCTGATACGGAAAAATCTTGAAGACATATTACTAGTAGAAGAACAAACAAATTGCAGATAAAACAGGCAGTGTGTACTCATTTATGCAAACATCCTCCCCAACTATATATCTATACTTGTATATTTAAATGCATGAATAGAAAGATGGCTCTGAGGAAGTCTACCAACTACTGATAATGGCAACCTTTGGATAGGAAAGTGGGATGGGCATGGGATGGAGGGTGACTCATGCTTTATCTACTTATCATGCTTGAATCCTTTTAAGTAAGAAAGAATGTAGTATTATTTGACTTATAAATAAAAACATAAAGGCAGAGGGAAATGTGAATTGCAATAATGCAGTTGGAATGAACCAACAGACCTCCCAACTTGAGTGTCTCTAGCCCTAACCTGACTTCTACAAAGCTACATGAACAATGTTAGTCTCACTGAGTTTCCTGTGTGGCTCTCCCACTGTGGTAAGGTCCTTCCTGGTGGTATTTTGTACTTAGGGACCCAAGTTCTATCTTTTAGACCACCTGGGAACTCTCAGCAGCATCTTGCTGCAATATTCTGTATTAGAGACATTTACAGCTTTGCTAGCCTCTACACCCTTGTGTGTCTGTAGAAGGACACCAAGTTGATGCGTCTACATTAAGTGGAGGAGGCGGCCTGCCATTCTGTGACCACTTCAGGTTCATTACTTAACAAGGATCCATACCGGTGTGATAAGCAATGCTTGATGGAGGAGGTTTTCAGTTCCCCAATATTATGGATCAAATTGTACCCCCCCTTCACCCTAATCTAAATGTTGAAGCCCTACCTCCTAGTGTGACTGTATTTGGAGATAGGTCCTTTAAGGAGATAATTAAGATTAAATGAGGTCATAAGGATAAGGTCTTATGGGGCTAGTGCCCTTACAAGAAGAAAAAAAAATGCCAGGGATTGCTCTCTTTTCATACTTGCACACAGGAGAAAGGCCATATGAGGACCCAGCAAGAAGTTGGCTATACATGGGAAGACAGAACTTACCAGAAACCAACCCTGCTGGCACCTTGATCTTGGAATTCCCAACTCCAGAAATGTGAGAAAACAAAATTTCTTTTGTTTAGGCAACTCAGTATGTGGCGTTCTTTTAAATGCAGTCTGAGCTGACTAATACACCAAGCACAAAGGCCAGTACACCTGAAACACATCCTCCCGCAGGTAAGGTACTCTTCAGCACACTCTGTCCAACAGACCCCATCCTTCTCAGGTTAAATCCTGTTCATAGAGGCCCCACTAGATTCCTAAACTCCACACATCTTTTTTTCCCCTTACACACAGACCCCTCCTTCATTTAACATTTGTTGTAAGCAATCAAGTCTTTTAACTCTAAAGCACAGAAGTGAAAGTCTGACTTCCCCCTATACATGCACACACCCCTTCCCACTACCCAGGATGACCCTTTCTCCAAAGAAAACTATGAACATTAACTATTAATATTTCCCACTATTAACTCTTTCCACAGTGAACTTGGAGAAGGACTCAAAGGTTCCTGGGTTATTTCTGACAAAGTCCCTAGTGAACTTATAAAAATAATCTGTGTTTTCTGTGATATAGTTGTATTGGAGCTGACGTTCAGCCTGATTCTAGACTTCTATTGGAGAGGCAAAAGAAGGAAATTTGGTGGTAAAGATGACAAGTTGGGTGAAAGCAAAATCATCTTCTTATTAATGGAAGATGAGGAGAACCAGCTGGAGAGCCACTCTGGCCAAAGTGAGGCCTCAGACATCCACATATTTGTGTGCAAAAGGACATCTGCCATCCCACAGCTGCCTCTGTCATACTCCTCTTGCTGTGGCCCAGGCAACTATATGAGTTGTCATGAGCTGGGGAGAGTGGGTGCCTAGATGGCCCAGTGGGATCATCTCAGCTCAGCCCGGGAGCTGCATGCTTACTGTTCTACATCAGGGATGAGTGACATGGAGAAGGCTATTCAAAAAACTTCCAGCTAGTTCTCACATCTTCATTGCTCAATTCCAGAAACACTTTTTTTCTTTTCTTATTATAGAACAGAAGAAATCTACAGGAGTAAGTCAGCTAAGGATTCTGTTACTGGGTCGGAGAATTCAGCTCCCTCCCAGTGGGATAATGGAAAAGGCCCAGAGACGTGCACTGCTGTGCTAGGAGAAGAAGATGGATCAAGTAAATCCAGCAGCACCGAGTAGGCACCAACGGGATATATGTGGAGGGTGGAGCAAAACTTGCATTTCCCCAAAAGATCCTGAGCAGCATGGGTGGGCAAAGAACATGTGCCTAGAATCCACAGAGTCATGGGCTCTAATCTGGTTATGCCACTTACAAGTAAGTATGTTTGTAATACATGTGTGTTTGTTATGCAAGTTCCTTTGGTTCTCTGTACCTCGAAATTTCTTATTTTAAAAATGGGGTTAATGCAACCATTCTCTCTGGGTTGTTCAAAGAGATTAAATGAGTAAACATAAGAAATACCTAGGAAAATGCCTGGAATAGACTGTACTCATGATACCTTAGTTTCTTTCCCTCAGCTAAGTGTCTAAATTGGACCCTTATTTCTTCTTAAATGCAAATGCCAAAGTCTAGGAATGTCAGTCTACAGCTGTGCTATTTTCATTGGGCATTATCAATATTTTGACAGGACTGGCCTAATATTATTCACCCCAGGATCATTGGTACATTTCTGACCAGCACTCATAAATGGCTTGGGATTGCCCCTGGGGACCTGGATGCTAATAATGAATACTTTCTAGTGATTTTCAATGCATTCTGGTTATTATGTTTAGTAGCAGAACATTTCCCATCCCCAGAAAGGTCATTTACAGTAGTGTAAGGCAGCTACTTCTCACCTCGCATTTCAGGTTTCTCTGAGAACAGTGGAGAGCTCAAACATTCATCCATATGCATTGGAAATAGCATTCTGATCTTGCATTTGCATACAAATACCAAAGCAACTTAAGGAACTATGAGGCAGCGCTCCATCATATGACACTACCCCCTTTTATTTTTTCAATGCCTTCCCAGCATCTTCACATCAAAAGCCATTCTCATGTACTTTCCCAGCTTTATTCATCATATGTTCCCTTTTTCTTGAATTTATGTGGAATGGAGGATGGAGGAGGAACCTTTACTTCCTCACTTTTATTCTCTGTGGCCCTAAAAACCTAATGTATTTCACAAATCACTCAGATCTTAAGTTTGGAGACGCTCTAAACTGAACTCATCCAAGACTGGACTCTTCTTATCCTACCACATTGCTGAGAAATGGCCATATATTATAGTATTACTTGAATAATATCAGTGTGTAGTTAGTTATGCTTACCAAGGCTCTATTCTATTGTGAGGTACTTTTTTGCTACAATTTCTTCATACCAAGCCAAGATCCGCTTCCTTGTACTTTCTCACTCATTGGTTCAAGTTTCGCCCTGAAATGCTCTTATCTGAGGCATCTCATCTATTCATACAGTTTTAAGTACCTTTAATATGCTGGTGATGTTTAATCTAAAATTTATTATCTAGTCCAGGTCTTTCTCTTGAGCTTCAGACCCAGAAACACAATTGCCTACTTGCAAGTCTCACTGTGAAACTAGATGTCTCACTGTCTTCTCAAACTAATCAGTTTTCAAAGTCTGTTTCCGCTTTCAGTGATGAGCCCCATTACGCATCCGTTTTCATGGCAAAATTCTGGGAGTCATCCTTGACATAACCTTCTCCATCTGCACCCAATCATATCAAGTAAGTGCAATGCATTCTTTCTCCATTATGTATCTTAAATCCATCTAATTCTCTCCATCTCTACTGCTGCCACCATCCTGGAGCACACCATGACCTCCTAATTATCTCCCACCTTTCATTCTTTTTCATTACATGCCTGGCTGTCTAACTCCTACATAGCAGCCAGACTAAGCTTCTAGAAGAACAAATCTGATCATGTTTCCTTCTCCCTTAATGACTTTCCATTCATCTTTGGATAGAGTCCAAACTCCTTGTGGTCAACAAGGCTTGATGTGATCTGGTCCCTGAATACTTCTCCAGTCTTTGTTTCCCCAACATTTTATTATGAAAATTCAAACGGACTGCAAAGTGGAAAAAAATTACAGTGATTATCCATAGACCTACCACCTTGATTTAGTCATTAACTTTTTTTTTTTTTTTTTTTTTGAGACAGAGTCTCGTTCTGTCATCCAGACTGGAGTGTAGTGGCATGATCTCGACTCACTGCAACCTCTGCCTCCTGGGTTCAAATGATTCTCCTGCCTCAGCCTCCTGAGTAGCTGGGATTACAGGCATGCACCACCACAGCCTGCCAGTGATTAACATTTTATACTTGATTTATCATATGTCTATCCATTTACCCATCCCTGTATCTTAGCATTAATCTTTCTTGCTTTTGGTACATTCCAAAATGAACTGCAGACTCCAGTCTCATTTTTATCACTCTTTTCTCTGCTCCTCGCCATGGTCATCTTTCCATTCCTTGGATCAGTTAGGCTATTGTATCGCTCTGGGCTATTGTACCTATTGTCTCTTCTACCTAAAATGCTTTCAGGTCTTGTTAATTGCAGATTCATCCTTTGGTTCACAGCTTCAGCTGTCTGAGAGGCTGTCCTTGAACTCCCGATCTAAATTAGATTCACCTTTCCACCTTATGACCCCAAGCATCTTCTGCCTTTCCTAAATATCACTTGTCACAATTGGTAACTATACATTTATTTGCAAAATTATTTGTCTAATACTGTCTCCTCTGCTAGATTGAAAGATCCATGAAGACAGAGACCTTGTCTGTATTGGAACATCCTGTATCACCTCTGCAATATTTGTTGAAAGAATTAAAGGCAGAATGAATCAATAATTGAAAGGAGCTACTTGTAATAGTAAACTTGTTCTTCCTTTAATATGTATAAACAAGACAGTTTTTTTAGAAAGGCTTCTGAGGGAAGATGGAACCCACTTGTTGCCAGAATATAACCAGCAAGTATATTAAGTAATAATAACAACTATAATGAATTAAGGGTAGGCTTTGTACTAGGCATATCCCAAGTGCTTGAGTGCTTTCTCTGCATCAAATAATTTTTCTTTGGCATAGGTTCTATTGTTATTCCCACTTTCCAGCTAAGGAAACCAAGAACAGGGCAGTTATTTTAAAATATCCCATCTATGTAGAATATTCATTCTATCTGTGGCCCCATTTGAAAGTAGAAGATTAATCTAGAAAACTCACAGGCTGCTATAATGGAGACAGGGTTTTACTTGGCTCTAACTGAAGTCTAAAAATATAGCAGGAAACCCATATATAGAGAGATTTGAGAGATGAATCCCTGGTTAGGAATCCTGGATTTCCATATCTTAAAAATAAATAAATAAATAATCAAATCATTGTGTTGACTTTATTTTTGTGGGAAATTTCAACCCCACCCAAGGCCCTTCCTCTATATAACCCCATACACACACTTCATATTCTCCCTGCAAAGGATTTTATGCCTGATGGCAACACAGCTTACACACCAAGATAAAATCATTGCAATCTTTCCCATAATAAGACCTGATTGGAAGCTAAACGAAAATGAAGCAGTGCAGAATTTCCTAGTGGGAGAACCTAGCCTTCAGACACTGGCTTGAGTTTGAAGACAAGGTTTTCCATTCAATGTGTGACTTTTGGCAAATTGGTAACATCTCCAGTCCTCAGTTGCATCAGTTACCTTCTTTGAAAATGGAAATGACAACATCCATTTAACAGGGTTTAGATATATTGAAATGCTATACATGAAGAGCTCAGCACAGTGCTTGGAACATAGAAGATGCTCAAAGATGTTAACTTTAAAAGAGGAGGAAAGGTAGGGAAAGGTAGGGGAGGGCAGTAACTTTCATGCTCAGAATTAAAAAAAAAAAAAAAAGTCCTAGGAAATTTATTTACTAAATGCACATCATGCATTCTTCTGAGAGAGACAGAGAGAGAGAAAGAGACTGAGAGAGGGGAGCTTGGGTGAAAGTGTCCTTTAGCATTTGCATTGCTCTTAGCTGGATGAACTTGCCTGCAGCCACCACTTACAATGCAAATTGAGTTTAGAGTCCTTCACACTAACTACACAGCAAAAACCTTTCAGCTTTAAATAGAACACTGCAATGTGGAATGATCTGAGCAAACGGAAGAAAAATTCAGAAATACATGTGAAGGAGATATTTTGGAGGAAAAAAAGAACAATCTGACATAACTGAGCAGATAGGAGGAAAATGTAGAAATATTAAAGGAAACAGAAAAGCAAGATCTATAGAAGGAGCTACAAGCTAATTCCCCACCCAGTAAGTGGGTATAAGTTAATAAGGGGGAAGAAAACTTGTGGGGCAAGTCCCCAGTGAGGATAATTTTAACAAAGAGTCTTTTGATCTGGTGCTCTTTCGAGGTATACTAACACTTCTTAAGGTATTCATTGGAAGAACCGGGACTCTTCCCCCTCTGGCAATAAAATTGCATGAATCTTCCCTGAAACGAATAGGTCAAAACCATAGGGAACTTCTTGCTCTATCTAACTTCTGGTATTTACATCGTTTAAGTTCTCTTTTCCTTTTCTTTCCATACCTTCTCTAAGATCAGATTTTAAAACCTGGAAGCTTCTGTGAAATAAAGGTTTGTTAGTTTTAAGTGTGTTTAGTATGTGTATATGTTTGAGAAAGAGAAAGAAATCTGAGAGGTTGATTCTCACATGCCAGAAAGCTCATTGCTATAAACTCATATCTAATTGTTGACTACATGAACCTAGATATTCTATCCAGAATCAGAGTTTTCAAAAATGGAATAAAAATAAGAACAAAGGTAATATCCAGGGCCCTGAAAACAATAAAAGAATGCCATTTTAAACTGATTTCTTCACTTCACAGTTGACACTCCTATACACATAGCTCCACTCTGGGCATTTTCTAAGCTTGCTAAGTTTCTCTTGCCTGCATAATGTAATATACAAGAAAACACGAAGGCAGCTTTCTTTCTTTGTGGTTACAAACAGAAAGAAATTTACCCCCCAAAGCCAACAGATCCAAGGCCAGCTTCTCTCTTGGATGACATGCTTAGCTACAGAGTTAGTCATATGCTATCAAGTCACTGAGTCAGTGACAAAGCACTAAGATTGAGGGAGAACATCTTGCAATCAGGTTGCCATCATGCACAGAAAAAGAATCGGTAAGTATGGTGCTCTGGATAGGGGAGAGATGGACTGCACATCTTAAAAGCCATCTCTAAGCTCCTGGAGGCCAGAGCTTACAACTGTGCTTTATCTGTCTAGCACCATGGGCATACTGGGCTTGATGCTCTCCAAAAATGATGGCAAATTGAGAATATACTTTCAATAGCACTGGGCATTCCTTCTATCTAGAACTTCCAGGGATGTTTATAGAAGATGCCACCTTTACCCCCAGATGTGTGTGTGTCTTTTTATTTCTTTCAGAGTTTGAACTATTTTACTCTCCCATCACATTTCTCTAGTAGTCTTTTGATTTGATTAAATATTACAGAAATGTTAGCATCCAAGAATAATAATTTTAAATTAATACAACTTGCAACATTGTCCTAAAGAACTTCCACATACATTTTCTCGCATGGATATTACAATGTGATAATGCAACACTTTGTAGGAGTGGCTAAGGATAAAAGGCCTACAGGTAGAAAATGAAAGCAAAAATGCAAAAGTTTTGGCATTGGGGGGAAAAATGCCTCTACTCTCTATTCACACACAAAAGGAAGAATGAGATTCCACCTGCTGACTTGCCCTCCCTGCCCGCACAGCACTAGGGCTTATGTCAGAACAAGCTGGGAGAGAGGGAGAGACGACAATTTCACCTCTTGGCAAAGCTCAGCTTGCTGAACCCTCTTGCTTTCTGCTGGCTGTTGATTCAGCAGAAACTACTGCTGCAGAATTCATAATGGTGATTTTTAAAGGCCCCACCGATCGCGTTGCTCGCCCCACGTGTCAGCCTCATTCGCTGGCCGCTAGAGCACTATTTCCCCAGCCACCTTTTTATTTTTGCTAATGCACTTCCAAAAGGAAAGACGTTCGGCCGTTTGCAAAGGGCCTTTGGGGTTTTGATTGTCTGAGCAGGTAACCTGGCCGGCCGGGGAGATGAATGGGCAGGAAATGAAACCATGCCCTCCCTGCAGCCACTGAGAGACATAACATCGTTTCGCTCAGGGAGGGGGTACCAAGGTCCTACTGGGCCCCTCCCTTCTTATCTCCCCCCAAAACCCCTGCAAACATCTCGGGCAAGGGATCATCTGCCTTCCTGGGGTCATCTTTCTGGGCGAGAGCCCCACCCTGAAAAGCCTAATCCCTGAGGGCCATTTTAACTCCCGTGGGCGCCGGGTCCACCTGCTGCTGAACGCCGGGCTCGCCTCGCGGAGCCCGGATGGATGCGGGGTGCACTGGCGGCTGCCGGGGCCAGCCGAGCCCCCGCCCCAGCCCCAGGGCCCGGAGGAGTCTCCGCCACTACGCGCCCAGCTGCCCACGAAGCACAGTGATCCGCAACTTGCGCCCGGCCCCAACGGCGGAATGCGGCGGGGCTGGCGTTACCTTCGGTCGCATAGCTGTGGTCGCGCAGGAAACTGTTGTTGATTTTGCGGGTATCAATGTCCTCCTCCATTGACAGCAGGCTTACTTGCGTGGGAACCAGAAGCCGGCAGACAAGTATCCATGATCCCTCCCCGCAGCCAGTCTCACAGGAGAGGGGGGCAGGGGAGCCAGTGGGACTGCACCATGGTCCGAGCCTGAGGAGGAGACGGGGAGGCGGAGAGAAAAAAAATAAAAACCCGGCAATGGAGCTGTCACCTCCTCCACTCGGGTTCTGCGAGGCTGCGGCGGCTCCTCCCGCGCGGTGCGCTCACTCCAGCTCCAATTCCCAGCGAGGATGCTGCGCCTGCCTCCGCTGCCTCCGGGTGCCAAGATGCGCCGTGCCCCGAGGGGTCTGGTCCCGCCCGCCCGCCCCGGAGGCGCTCACAAGCGGGTCTGGGGAGATGCCCAACAGGTTCCCCTCGTTGGCAGCCGCTCCAAAATGCAAAAAAAGATCCCTCCTCCCCCTGGGAGAGCGGGCAGCCGCGACAAAATGGTGCCTTTCTGGACCCGAGCTGCAGTGGCGAGATGGCAGGGACAGGATTCAGGCTTGCCTGGCCGGAATGAGGGTGCTGGTCCCACGGGAGGGCGGCTCCGGCAGGCGGGGGTAGGGAAGCTGGCGGGGAGCTGGGCAGGGCGCTGCGGCCGGCGCCAGCGCACTCACCCTCACACCCACACGCGCGCACTCGCAGCTGCTGCTGCTGCTGCTGCTGCTGCTGCTGCTGCTGCTGCAGGAGGCTGGAGGCGGCTGGTGCATTAAAGGCGAGGCTCCTCCCAACCGCGTCAGCAGCCCCAGGACTCTTTCCCAGCAGCGGTGGTGGCCGAGGCAGAGGCTGCGGTTGCTCTTTACTGCAGTGGGGCGCATGCAGCCGCGAATCGGCACCTGGGCAGCAAGCGACTAGCTTGCAGGTTCAGGTGGAATGCATAGACGCGCTCTTCCAACCTCCTCCCCTCTCGCGCCACTCAGCTAAGGGCTGCATTTACGCTAGCACCCAGAGCCCCTAGCTCACTGCCCTTCTCCGGACATTTGCACTTGAGGACAGAAAAGAGAAGTAGGTTCCTTTGGATAGTCAGGAAGTCTACATCCAGGTCCCTTTTCCTCACCCTTATATGATGCATGTGGTCCCTTGGTGTATTTAAAGGGCGAGGTTTGGGGCTGGAAGCTTCAGAAAGAGAGGAGAGAGTGGAAAGCGCCGCTCAGAGCCTATCTTAAGCCCTCCATTAGGAATAGGAGGGAGAGCAGGGGCCAGAACTTCACAATTGCTTCCCCCATTCCTAAGAGTCAAAATATCTTCTAACTATAGGAGGCTGGTGTTCAATAAAGCATCTGTGTCTACACAGGTGAAGGAAAGCACGAGACTAGTAAACAGGGTCAGTCTGAAAAAGTCCACTCTCCCTTGCCCTTTGCACTTCGTTTTGGACAAACTATTGCAGCCCCTGCATTAGGTTTTGCTTGTGCAGGAACACCTTCTATTTGCTCTCAGCGTGGAAGGTACATTGAAGCACAGGAACATAAGCATAAGAGCCCTGTGCTCACAGAGAGCCACTGCTACCCTGGGGGAATTTCGGGAATCCAAATAATACAGAAAAGAGACCTGTCTTGCTACTTCAACTAGGAAGAAATTATAGAATTCCCTCCCCACCCATGTTTTCCCAAATTTCAAACTCTACTTTTGCAAGAAAATGAGAACATTATTGTTATGAAACAACCAAAAACACTTAATGAAGCAACTCAAATCATTAGAAAGCTAATTTGGAAAAGACATCAACCCCAATCACTAGAAAGCCAATTTAGAAAGGACATTTCCTAGGTTTCATCTTGTAGAAGGTATTCATTTCAATGGGTATCACTGTAGGGAGAGACATCAGCAAATGTCTTGCTCAGTTAAGCTCCACAAGTTTAGCTAGATGGGCCCAGAGGGACCTATGAGTTAATTATGTACATACAATGCTTCAGCTAACACAATTTAGAAAGTATTTGAAGTTCAAAAAAATGGAAAAACAAGTCCTTAACTGAGGTTGGGAATTGTCATTAGATTTCCATGCAGTATGGATACTTCTGGTAGATAGAAAATTACTTTGTCCTCATCTCCAGAAAGTGACTGCATATCTGTAGGAGAAAAGAACAGAAATGTTCCTTGACATAGTGTGTGTGTGTGTGTGTGTGTGTGTGTGTGTGTTTTGGGGGAGGGGGCGGGGGGAGTTCAGTTCAACTTTCAATAGATTCCATTTTATTGTCAGTTGGTGGTTAAGGCTTATGCACTTGTTTGTTCAAAATCCACATTTAAAATTTTAGTAACAGGTGAAGACGGGTACAAGTTGATTTAATCCACTTTAGTGCCAGTTGTCCTGGCTTGTTCTTCCATGGGATGAGCTGTATCTATCACCAAGGTTCCAACATCCAGTCCTTTTGTAGTTACACATTGCAGCTTCTCTTGGATATTGGCACAATTTGGAGTAGGAGCAGAGTGAAGAAAAGCTACGTTCATCTCTTAGTGAATCAAAATGATGAGAAGACATTGTGCCTTCAGTTGGAACAATCTTAAATTGTTTCAGGAGGCCTTGGAATAGTATTTGGGAAAATTTCCCCCTTGTCTTTCTGAATCATGGGCTAGATTGGGACAGAGCTGTGTGATGAATCAGGTAGGCCCAGGCTCATTGGCCAGGCTGTGCTTGAGGAATTTTCCACTGTAACCAATGGGGAAAATGTCCCTTCCACAGATCAAGCCTCTGGATTTATTCATTTTTTTTTCACATATCCTGCAAAATTTCTCCTGCATTTATTCAACAGTCCAGGCATTTTTCCTAAGACACAAGTTCTGAGAAGGCAAATTGGATAGGTCTCCATTGTTTAAGTAGATTTCAAGGTTTCCATTTGGCCAACTACTCTTTTCTAATATGAGAGAACTAGCTCATCCACCCAAAACCAAGGGGGAAAAAGCTGTTGGCTCTGTGCCTTAACACAATGACATGTGGTGAAGGAGGTAAGGGAGTGAAAAGAGCCCTGTGCACCACTGTGGAGATGGGGGGCTGTGGGGGAGAGTAGGGGAGATGGGAGTAGGCTGCAGAGATCAGTCTTCAAAAGACTCACTGGCCACTTCTCTATTCCTCTAAAATGTCAAGTTCTTTCCAATAGTGGTGAGCATTTCCGCATGCTATGTTCTATGCCACTTCCTCACATCTTGGCATTCAGCCTCTCAACTGTCCCTGCTTCACTGAGGCCTTCCCTGACCACACCATAGTCCCGACCTCTGGTGTTTTCTGTGTTCACATTTTTTTTTTTGGCCTTTTTCATGACCCACAGCATTTTATAATATTTGTTTACTTATTATTGGTGGCTATTTTCACTAGATCTTTTACTTTTGTTTTCTTATTTTATTTTATTTGTTTTTCTGAGACAGAGTCTCGCTCTGTCGCCCAGGCTGGAGTGCAGTGATACGATCTCGGCTCACTGCAACCTCTGCCTCCCGGGTTCAAGCGAGTCTTGTGCCTCAGACTCCCGAGTAGCTGGGACTACAGGCATGCACCACCAGGCCCAGCTAATTTTTGTCCTTTCAGTAGAGATGGGGTTTCACCATGTTGGCCAGGCTGGTCTCAAACTCCTGACCTCAGTGATCCACCTGATTCAGCCTTCCAAAGTGCTGAGATTACTGGCGTGAGCCACCATGCCTGACCTCACTAGATCTTTTCTGTTGACTAACTGGCACTTAGTAGATGCTTAATTATTTTTGTTGGAGACAAACATTTCTTAAACAAATGAATAAATTGCTGAATATCCTACTTAAATGTTTAGGTTTCATACCTCTAACCCCCATATTAAAATTATCTGTTGTGAGCTGGAAATTTTCTAGCTCATAAGCTGTATTCCTATTGAAATAATTGTTTTGATTTATTCCTGTATGCATATACACGATCAAAATTTACCAAGTACTTATGTAAAGAATTATTCTGGCCAGGCGCGGAGGCTTACACCTGTAATCTCAGCACTTTGGGAGGCCGAGTCGGGTGGATTATGAGGTCAGGAGATCGAGGCCATCCTGGCTAACACGGTGAAACCCTGTCTATACTAAAAATACAAAAATATAGCCGGCATGGTGTCATGTACCTGTAGTCCCAGCTATTTGGGAGGCTGAGGCAGGAGAATTGCTTGAACCTAGGAGGCAGAGGTTGCAGTGAGCTGACATTGCACCACTGCACTCCAGCCTGGGAGACAGAGCAAGACTCCTTCTCGAGAAAAAAAAGAAAAAAAAAAAGAATTGTTCTAGGTGCCAAAGATATAGATTTATATAAAACAGAGTTTCTTTCTTCTTAGAACTTAAATTCTATCATCTAATTTTAATAACATGAGCTTTCTTAGAAATACAGCAAATGCATTCTATATCAACAGCCTATAGCACAATGTTAAGTGCCGAAGCTCCAATATCATTCTCTGTCACTTACTTGTGTGTTCTCAAGCAAGTTACAAGATCTCCCTAAACTGTGGTTTTCTTATCTATAAATTAGGAAAATGAATAGTATTTATTTCATAGAGTTATTACAAGGATTAAATGAGATAATATGTGGAAAAAATGCATTGCTATTACTTTGAGTATTTACTTTCGTCATCATCACCACCACCAATGCTCAGCAAATGTGCAAGTACTTAACTATGTCAGACACTGGGATAGGATCAGAGATTCAGCAACATCAGTGTATAAGATGTAGTCAGTCTCTGATGTCATGGAACTTAGTGTCTAATTTACAGTTCATGTAAAAGGGGCCATAGTCTTCAAAGGAGGCAGCAGAGGGAACTCTGAAAGACTGACATATTTCAGGCTTATGCTTTACATAGAAAAGGCCAATTACAATTACACGGCCTTCTTAAGTTACCCAGCTCAGTATGACAGCATGTGGACACATTTTTTTTTTTAACCACCCTTGTCATGGTCCCCTCCGCCAACACTCAACATACCCACTTATCCTTCCTTAGGCTAATGCTTCCTACACGGGAACCTTTTAGGTCACTCTGTCTAATTAGCACATTAAATATCTACAATTTTATTAAAACCTTTGACCTAAGCCAGTCTGGAGATTCTTAATAGAGGCTTCAGATGTCAGACAGTCCTGGTTTGTGTCCCAGCTCAGGCATTTATAAATTTCATGACCTTTGGTGAGTAATTTAACATCTGTGAACCTCTATATTTGCAAAATGGAGGAAAACAATAGTTGCTACTTCACAGGGTTGTTGGGTAGCTTCAGAGGTAACCAAAGTGCTTAGTCCAGGTTTGGCTCAGAGCCAGGCTTCACTAAAATGACCCTTCTTCCTCCTGCAGTACTTCATGAGATCTCCCATTTGCAGAGAATTGGAGAGATGCACTCCAAGTCAATTGTTCATGTGAACAGAAATGACCTAGAAACCTCAGTTTTACTGCCTATCAATCTGTCTTAATGAACAACTAGAAACTGGATACATGAAATTTTATCATCTTGCAAAAAGTCCTTTATAAACCATGAAGTCTTATGCAAATGAAAGGAATCGGGATTATCTTCTCTTGACTTTGACATTATGTATGTGCAGACCTAGTCACTTTTCTCTGTTGTGGAATCATATGGACTTTCTCTCTATGATCACTAAGCACCAATTGCACAACTCTCTAAGGTGGTTTACGTGCTGACTGTCCAGAGAATGACCTCTTGAATTTCTAACAAGTTTGCAATTCCTGTTTGTGCATGCTACAACATGTAATACCACATAAGTGATCCTTTAATGTGGCATTTAACCTGGGAAAAGAAGACAAAACCTCTTGTCCTCAAAGTGTCGTATTTATTCTAGACTCTGGACTCTTAATGGATTTTACCATGTAAACGTTTCTGCAACTGAAATTCAAGTACAAAAACTTATGAAAATACACAGTGGTACACTGAAGCTGGTGGGTACTGGCTATTGAGAGCTGATTTTGCTGATCACGCACATCTCTTTCTAGTTCTGCTTTGAGAGACATCATGTTGGTAGTTTAACATCAGAAATCTGCCATATTTACATAATGGAAAATTTTTTTAAAAACACTATGTAAATTCAGGGTTTTTTTTGAGAGCCAGTTGTTAAACATTTACCAGTCTAGCAGTAGAAACACATTACTTGCTGATATATCTTTCCCCTTATCTCTGTTATCCGTGCAAAGTCCTCTTCAATTTCTGTATAATAAATCTCCCAAGTTGTGTCAGTTCCAGAGCATTCCACCATTCAACCAAACTTCTGCCATAATGTTAAATAACTCTTGAAATCCTACCTATCCCTGAAGGTTTCCCATATCCAGCAGAGGAAATTTGATGCCTTTGCCTGATCCTTTCCAGGCTGGTTATGAAATTACCATGATAGACTTGTGAGTGATTGCTTTTATAAGGGTCCTAGACCTAACAATGTAGGACTGTTTGGCCATGCCCACTCTCAAGGAATCATTCCTTTTGACTATTCAGGTTCTGTTGTGACCCTACTCTTGTCCTTGATTTGCCTCAATACTAAGCAAAAATATCCACTGTGCATGATTTCATTGACAGCTGTTTTACTTGTCTAGTTAGGATATTGATGTAATGAGAAAAATGTTACAAAACTCAAGAGTCTAGATCTGAGAGCATGAGATAAAATATCTTCTTGTACCTCTTATCATTCATTGGTTTTAGAGTTAAATTTAGGCTGTCCTGTGCAAGAAAGTTTTAGTTACAGTGTATTTGTTAGGTATAGGGTGAGGATTTCCAAAACCAGTTTAGCAACACTCCAGGGACATACTTAGTACCTGATTACATTGCTCAAAGTAAAATTGTAGTATAATTTAAACAAGAATAAGTATTGGGAAATGTCTTTCAAACCTTTAAAAAATATACCAAGAAATAATACTTTACAGAATTTATTCTAAGAAAATAGCCATGGATGGGGGCAAAAATTTAGCCATAAAATTATTTCTAAAGAACATTGCTTATAATCATGAAAAACTTTGGAAACAACTCAAATGCCCAACAAAATAATTTATTAGGCAAATTATAATGAGTTCATATAATCGAAAATTATTGATTCATTCATATAATAATAATAGCTAACATTGAGCATTTCTTAGGTACTAGGCACTGTGGTAAGGGCTTTACTTGCACTGTCTCATTTTATTCTAACAACAGCCTCTATACAGTAAGTATCATCTCCATTTCACTGAGGCTAATAGAGGTAAATAATATACCCGAAGTCAGACAATTGAGAGCCTGGCTCTGCCCCATGGTCTGTCTCTACAGCCCATGCTCTTAACCACTGCGATTTGAGCTATTGTGAGTGTGTGTGTGTGTATGTGTGTGTGTGCGCGCGCGTATGCACGTTGTGCATGTGTGTCTATTGCAGGGAGTTTAGGTCACAACAGAATCACCTGGAGGTCTCTTTCCAAAGCACTCACCACTAGACTCTTACTTGTCTCTGTTAGGGATGAATATTCTCTCAGTTGAAAATCACCACAATTGTGTTGGTGAGGATGTGGCAAAAATCAGAACCCTCAAATCTTACATTGCTTGTGGGATTGTATAACAGTGCAGCCACAAATAGTTTGCCAGTTCTTCAAAATAATAAGCACAGTTACCATATGACCCAGCAATTTCACATCTACGCATATATTGAAGAGGATTGAAAGCACGTGTTCACACCAAAACTTGAACACAAATGTTCATGTAGTAGTATTATTTATAATAGCCAAAAAGTGGAAACAACCCAAAATGTCCATCAACTGATAAATGGATAAACAAAAACTTATACGTCCATACAATAGAATATTAGTCAGCTATAAAAAGGAACGAACTATTGAAACATGCCCCAACACAGATGAAACTTGAAAACATTATGCTAAGTGAAAGACACCAGACACAGAAGATCACATATTGTATGATTCCATTTCTGTGAAACGTTCAGAATAGACAACTGCTTAGATAGAGAAAGTAGATTGATTAGTGGTCGCCAGGGACTGAGAGTAAAAAAGAAAGGATGCGAATGACTGCTAAAGGGTTCAGGATTTCTTTTGGGGGTGTTGAAAATGTTCTAAAATTAGGTAGGGGCGGCCAGGAGAGGTGGCTCACGCCTGTAATCCCAGCACTTTGGGAGGCCGAGGCGGGCGGATCACGAGGTCAGGAGATTGAGACCACCCTGGCTAACACGGTGAAACCCCATCTCTACTAAAAATACAAAAGCATCAGCGGGGCGTGGTGGCGGGCGCCTGTAGTCCCAGGTACTCAGGAGGCTGAGGCAGGAGAATGGCGTGAGCCCAAGAGGCGGAGCTTGCAGTGAGCCCAGATTGCGCCACTGCACTCCAGCCTGGGCGACAGAAAGAGACTCTGTCTCAAATAAACAAACAAACAAACAAATAAATAAAAATAAAAATAAAATAAAATAAATTTGGGGCAATAGCTACACAACTCTGAATATAATTTAAAATCACTGAATTGTATGGTTTAAAAGTTTGAATCTTATGGCAGGTGAGTTAGATATCGATAAAGCTGTTATTAAAGATTAAAAAATTATCACTATCATAAACCACTGTTACTTATAGGGAGTATGGAGTATGCCATATCCTTAAGGTATGGTAGTGCAGAAATGCTTAAAAATAGTGACAAAGATAGATGTTCATGATGTTTAAAAAATGATAAACCAAAATAAGCCAACTGCTACAATTTTTTGGTTAAAAAATGTGCATATGCTAAAAGGAATGTATCAAAATATTAGCAATGGTTATGTGTAGTTTTCTTTTGTGTTCATATTTTTGTTAAAAACATTTTTAGAACATGCATCATTTTAGTTTTTTTTTTTTTTTTTTGGAGATGGAGTCTCACTCTATTGCCCGGGGTGGAGTGCAGTGGCGCGATCTCGGCTCACTGCAAGCTGCGCCTCCCGGGTTCACGCCATTGTCCTGCCTCAGCCTCCCAACTAGCTGGGACTACAGGCGACTGCCACCAGGCCCAGCTAATTTTTTTTTTACTTTTAGTAGAGACGGGGTTTCACTGTGTTAGACAGGATGGTCTGGATCTCCTGACCTCGTGATCTGCCTGCCTTGGCCTCCCAAAGTGCTGGGATTAGAGGCGTGAGCCACCGACTCCGGCATCATTTTACATTTTTTAGATTATCATTTTAAACTTAGTAAAAAAAAAAAAAAAAGTATTTTTTAATCCCATGAAATGCTTTTTAGGATGAAACTTGTATAGAAAAGATTAAACCATTTTCTTCACACCAGGAAGTCAAGAGACACATGAAACAATTCTGGTCACATATAAAAACATATATGTGACCAGAATGTATAGAACAGCTCTGTGCAATAGAAATATAATGCAAACCACATTTGTAATTGTAAATTTTCTAGTTTCCACATTAAAAAGTGAGGAACAAACTGATGAAATTCATTTTAATATATTTATATTTGAATTTTTTGAAGATAAAATTATCTTATTTAATCTGTCAAAATATATTTTCAATATATTATCAATATAGAATTACTAATGACATATCTAAATTCTTTTCTTATGCCATATCTTTGAAATCTGGTGTTTTACACTAAAAGACCTCTCAAAACTAGCTACCTTTCTAGGGGTTGGTAACCACAGTTACCATATTGGACAGCAGAGGTACAATGGAACTATTTCAAAATTTTTATTCCATTTGCAAAAAGAATTTTAATGTGTTCTTTAAAAAATAAATTTTTATCTACTAGGACCTTGAATGTAATGCTAAAACTGAACTAAATAACATTAATCTGATGAGCCTCAGAGCTATTTAAAGTTATACAAATTGAAGATGAAAATATATATAGACATACCTATATATATATATTATACAGAATAGTAATTTTTGAATCCAATCTGCATTTTCCCCTAAAACTAGTAAGCTGAATAAATAAAATACAAAAAGACCAGGATTCTAATAGTAAGATGATACCACGTAACAAACTCAGACAAGAAAGATGTAATATATTCTTCCATCACTGTAATAGTTACCATCCTAATAGGTCAACTATTTAGTTCAACACCTATGTCTTCAATTCCAGCTAAGAGAAGAAGCCAAATAGCCAGATGTCACTGCCAAAAAGGGAACTTTCATATCTGGGCATCTGGACACTATTATAACCAATGAAGGTGGAGAAATTTAAAGGTATAGTTGGTAGGCATCTAGTAGAGAACCATTAGTAGTCTTTTAGATTGTACTGGAGAGTAGAATGTTGTGGTCACATGATCAGTGGATTAATATCTGAGGACTTATTGAATTAGATATTCCATTGTCTTTAACTCATACATGCAAACAGTTCGTTTTGTATGCAGTTGAGCACTCTCTCCTTCCTAATACAGTTTCTTCACTGATTCCTGGGCACTGCTCTCTCTTTATTCTCCTACTGCCTCAGTGTACACTCCTCAGGCTCATTTGGTAGCTCCTCACTGCTGTGACCTCTAAACGTGTAACTACCCTAGAGTTCAAAGTTCAAAGTCCACAGTCCCACAGCTTACCACTCACATAACAACAAAACCCTAAATCTGAACTTTAAGCATAAACCTCTCCCCAGACCTCCTGAACAATATCACCAGCAGCCAAGCTGATATTTCACGGGGCATCTACAGGGCATCTCAATCCCTAATTCTGCCCCACAATACCCTGTCCCACCCTCCTGTTCCTTCATTCCAGTCTCTCATTCCCATCTTTTCAATCCTGCCTGCTCTAACTTTGAAATATGTCCAGAATCAACCACTTCTCACCATCTCCACTGCTGCTACCATGCTCCAACTATCATCCTATCTCACCAAGATTATTTCAATAGATTCGAACCACTCTCTGATCCTCCTTCACCCCCAACCCCTACAGAATAGTTTCCAAGCAGCAGGCAGAATGGTCCTTTTAAATGCAAATCACTTCATGTCACTTCTGCTCAAAGCCTTTTATTGGCTTCCTACACATGCAGACTAAAACTTTCTTAAAATGCTGGAAAGATTTAGCTCCAGCTATAGCTCTGTCTTTTTTTTTTTTTTTTTTTTTTTCACTTATCACCTGCCGCACCACCAAATTTCACCTCCCCTCCCACCACCACCACTCGCTATAGACATGGGAGGAAGACAGGACAGGAAGACAGGAGAACATTCCCATTCCAAGACCTTTGCATCTTATGTTCCCTCTCTTTCAGACACAAGCATAGCTCAGTGCTTTACTTCTTCAGGTGTCTGTTCCAGTATCAACTTCACTGGGATACCTTTCTCGACTACTCTGTATAAAATAAATTAGCACCTCCATCTCTGTCCGTCACTCTCTATCCCCATATTGCAACTAGACTGTATATATTTATTTGGTTTTGGTTATTATACCATTAGAACATAATTTCCAGGGAGACAGGAACTATTTTGTTCCCTGCTTTATATGCAGTACCTGGAACAGTGCCTGGCACTACTAGTTATGCTAATATATCTTTTGAAAGAATAAAAGAGTGTATATGTGTTTGTTTAATAATAAGGATGAATCATGAAGGAAAATTAATGAACAACAAACCTAGGATGCTTATGTAGTAAAGGATTTACCCTTGCCCAAAGAGAGGCCTAGGTTTTGCCCTAGGCTTCTTGGAGGTAATCTGTATCATATATGACAGCAATGTCTTTGTTTAGGGTAAGGACTGACTTCAGTGGAACTTAGGGTGGGGGTGGCAATACCAGAATGACCATGTGACTTAGGGTGGAAGCTTTGGGTCACATGGTTATCAGGGGACCTGAACACTAAGTTCAATCATATATATAATCAATGAGTCCATCATGTCTACCTAATCAAGCTCCAATAAAAACTCTAAATACAAGGCTCAGATAAGTTTCTTTGGTTGACAATACTTTATGCATATTGTCACATGGCAGGAGGATAATGGCAGGGAGGTAATGCATGAGGTCAATGGCAAGAGGGTAATGCCCCCTGAAGACAATTGAAACTTTGTAAGAGCCTCTCCCAGGCTCTGCCCTATGCATCTCTTTCTTTGGTTGATTTTAATCTGTATCGTTTCCCTATAAGTCATAACCTTGAGTATAATCACTTTCAGTGAGTTCTGTGAACTCTTCTAGTGAATTATCAAAACGAGAATAGTTTTAGAAACCCTCTGAATTTGTAATTGGTGTCAGAAGTTAGCGCAGTTTTGAGGATTCTACCCTCAAACTTAGCAGTTGTCTAACTCCAGGCAGTGCTAATCATACATCTGGCAAAGTTGAAGCTAAAAAGTGGGCTTAGAGAGCATTAGGTCTAGCCCATCGTTTTATTGATGAGGAAAGCCTAGAGAAAAGATGCGACTTGCCCAGATTACCTGGTAATTTGGTGACAGACAAGCATGAGACTTGGTGTCCTGAATCCCATGATCACATCCGCACACACACAATGGTTCTTCTTAACTTTTGTTTTGTGGCATATGCACCACTTTTTCTTAAGAAGGTTAATACAAACTTATTGGATAATTAAGTTGGCTTAACTCTCCAGTATTCTAAGGTCAGTGTCAAGGGGAGAAATTACCACTGTCTTTCAAATTACCAGTGTCTTTCAAAAGACACTAGGGCCAGCCCTGGACAAAATTGTAAAGTAACACAGTTCCTCTTTTCTCCCTTGCCTCTGCTTTTAAGCCCTGTGATGGGCCAGGGAAATGCTGCAGGAGGAGCTGTATCAGTCCTCCTGAGCCACAGCTGTAGAGGTCCGGGTAGAAAGCCTTTATGCTCAGTTCTATTATCTTTAACTGGTTCTATTATCCTTCACCTACACCATCATGGTCTGCCACACTCTCCTTCTTTGGAGGAAATCTGAAAAGTATAGGCAGCTTTAGAAGCTTTAGGACACAGCACATGGTAAACTTAGCTCATCATGTGGGAAACATGTTGACAAATTCAAGGCATTATGCAAAGAAGGTTGTCATTCTGGCCATTACTGTACTAGTGTGATAAGTTACAGAAGCCAGAATTCAAGAGTTAGATGGACCTTGAACTTGTAAGCAAGGTTGTATATATTTTAAAACTCAATAAATATTTATGGAATAAATATAGAGTGAAAATAATATTAAACATCCCGCAAATAGAGACCTTTGCAATTTACATTTGGCATCTGACAGCCCTACAAGGACTGAACAAAGGATGAAAACCCAAGTTCATAAATTTACATTTGAAAAGTACCATAGGCCCTGAGCCGTGACTTTAACATTTTAGGATCATAGATCCTTTTGAGAATTTAATGATGGTTTTCAACTCTCTCTCCAGGAAAACAACAACAGCAACACAGTTTAGAGCACTTCCTGCTTCCAAATGCTGACTCATTATGTCTATTTCACAGATAGGAAGAAGGAGAGAGAGAGAGAGAAATAAATAAGGCCTGGGTCCAAAGAAAGGTACAAAGTTGAGTGCAAGTTTAGAATTACAGTGCTCTCATGTCCCCAGCATATTTTTTCTTACAGAATACAAGTGTCTCTTACAGATACAGCACTTAACTGGTAATGATATAAGTCCAGATGTGAGTCTCCTTTCTATGATGGGTCAGTAAAGTGTAATAGGCAAATGGCTAACGGCATGACTTTTGAGAACCAGGTTGCCTGAGGTCAAATCTTTACTGTGGGCAAGTTTCTTAATCATGTTCTGGTTTTATCTCATTTGTGAAACAAAGATAGTAATAGGATCCACTCATAGGGTAGTTGTAAAAATGGAATGAAATGCCTAAAGCAATGCATGGCACATAATGCACACCCAATAAATGTTCACTCTTGGTATTAGGCGTTGAATACTGTCATTTTTATGAACACTGTCATTGTCTACATGGATGCTGGATTTTATTCACTTGTGTAGTCTTCATCTTTGAATTATGTTAACAGATTTGCTGTTTTTTTTTAAGTTAACTAAAATTCATGGTTTCATTATAAAGGAGTATGCAACTTATGTCAGTGGGCTTCTAATGGAGGCATATTCATTCAACATCAAATTTTTATTACCTGCCTACTATGTGCTTAGCACTAGGCTTTTTAGTTGCTTGTAAGGAGCTCATGACTTGATTGCAAAGATAACTGTTACAATTTATGTGCAAATAAGAGACCAACCAAGTGTGAACTAACCACAATGTAAACATGTAGAGGCATCTAGTGGAGTGAGAGTAGCTTTGAAAGATAAAATAGATGAGTAGAATACCTGACCTAGGCCTTGAAGCAAGACTCACTACATAATTTGTACATAAATCAAAAAAGGGGGAGTCTTTTGTTCTTAAAGTATTTGGAATTTTAAGACAGCAACAACAGAGCATTAAACCAAGCACAGGACCCTTCTAAGAGTGGGTCTTAAGCCACTACACATGTCATATGCTCTGCCTTGAAGGATGGGAAGACTCATGGAGAGATTACCGACATTAGCAGAGTGACACTTTCCAGACTGTCAGTCATGCCATTCACATGCCTCTGTGTTCTTTCTTGTACTTTTTCTCTGAAGCAAAATGTTTTTACTTACTTTTTCAACCCATGCAAACCCTACCTATCCTTCAAATCCCAGCTTGAGTCTGAGCTCAGAGGGAACACAATGGAATAAAAAGAGCCCCAGACTTAGAAGAGCAAAGGTCAGTTCTGCATTCCATCAGCTCTGGAACTATGAGCAAATTCTCTTAACTTCTCTCATAGTGGGTTTGCACACATGCCACATAGGGGCATCAAAAGGCATCAGAAATGCAAAAGAGGTTTGAAATAATAATTCCTCATATTGGCAAAGAGCTTTATAATTTTCCTGTAAACCCTTCCCTAGCTTCTACAGACTACAAATAGCACTTGCTGAGTGTCCAGTGCCTGATTAAAACATACATGGACACACGCACATGAGCACCTGTCTGTCCCTCCCACCACCTCTCTCTGCTTAGCATATATGATTTTTCTGTCTTATTATCTCATTTAACTTCTTAAGATCTTCAGGCCTTCAGTCTTTACCCCTTCCAAGTCACCCTCCTCACTAAGTCAGTATGATCTTTGTAACTTATGGTTCCTCACTGCCTAGTGTAAAGTTTCCTAAATCCAATGGCACAGAATCAGTGTCTTTTGAGGTGTTTGTTAATCAGTGTTCTGGGAAAAGAAGTGCAGTTTGAAAAAAAGCCTCATGCTATAGTAGCTCTCTGCTGTAGGTTTCCAATGCACATGTAAAACCTCTGAGAAATCCTGCAATAAAAAAGTTAATTTAACTTTGTTCAAATCAGAATTTTCCACATTAATTTGTCTATATTTACATTTTATACAATACCCGTGTCCTGCAGAAATGTTTTGTCAAATGCTGGCCTGCACTCAGACATTCTGCTTGTTTTATAGAACCTCTAGAATCTATTCCTAACCTAGGTTTCTAGTTCATTTCCTGTTAACCCCTTCACAAACCCTGTGCTGCAGAAACAGTGGGCCATTTTCAGTTTCTTGAAGAACTCTGAGCTCTGCACCTGTTGTGCTCTCTGCCAAGAACGTCTTTCCTGTCACTCATCCATCCATTTATCCCCCAGTGATGTGTGTCTCTTCACTTAAGACCCAGCTCACTTGCTCTGTAAAGACGTCTCTGACATTTTCAGTAACTACTGTCTCCTACTTCCAGTGGTTAACTCTTCTAAAGAACTTCATATATGAAAATGATTCCTGAGCTTTATTGAATGCCTTCTTTGTGTCAATTGTTTAGCTTTTATTGTGATGTAGGCAACCATCTAAGATGATTAAAATAAGGTCTACTTTACAGATTAATAAATGCATGGATTAAGAAACCCACTTCTTTTTCTGCCTTTTGAGTGGTGCCCACCATTCACCTAGTAGACCCATTCCAGAAACACAGAAGACATTTTGAAAATCTTCCTCTACCCTACATCCAGTCAGGTGTCATGTCCTATATATCCCAGATTCCTAAACAACCTTAAAACCTGTCCATAGGCCAGGTGCTGTGGCTCACGCCTATAATCCCAGCACTTTGGGAGGCTGAGGCGGACGAATCATTTGAGGTCAGGAGACCAGCCTGGCCAACATGGTGAAAACCCATCTCTACTAAAAATACAAAATGAGAACACATGGACACAGGGAGGGCAACATCACATACCGGAGGCTGTCGGTGGGTGGGAGGAAAGGTTGGAGAGAGCATTAGGACAAATACCTAATGCATGTGGGGCTTAAAACCTAGAAGACAGGTTGATAGGTGCAGCAAACCACCAAGGCACATGTATACTTATCTAACAAACCTGCACATTCAGCACATGTATCCCAGAACTTAAAGTAAAATTAAAAGAAAAAAAAAATTTAGCCGAGCATGGTGATGGGTGCCTCTAATTCCAGCTACTTGGGAGGCTGAGGCATGAGAATTGCTTGAACCCAGGAGGCGGAGATTGCAGTGAGCCAAGATTGCACTGCTGCACTCCAGCCTGGGCAATAGAGTGAGACTCAGTCTCAAAAGAGCAACAACAACGGCAACAACAATCTGTCCATATCTATCCATGTACACCGCTACTAAGTTAGCCTGGACGAGTATCATCTCCTGGCTGTGTTCCTGCAGTAGCTTCTGAGCAAATATTCCATCTCCATGTTGCCACAAGTGTGATCATTTCCTAAAGCGCAGATCTGATCATGCCAATTGCCCTGCTTAAAGTTCTTGAGTGCCTTCCCATAACTCTGACGAAAAGAATCCAAGGCCCTTAATACTATGTAATGGATCTTTAAGGATTGGCTACTGTCTGCCTTCCTACCTATATTTTGTTATTAATTAGGACCTCACAGTCTACACAGGAAACCTTGCAGAGCCTATTGTGATTTATAGGCCTTGCCAAACATTCTTTCACCTCTGGACTTTATTTTTATGCTTCATTTTGAGACAAGATCTTGCTCTGTCACCCAGGCTGGAGTGCAGTGGCACGATTATGGCTCACTGCAGCCTCAACCTCACAGGTTCAAGCAATCCTCGCACCTCAGCCTCCTGAGCAGCTGGGACCACAGGTGTGCACCACCACACCCAGCTAATTTTTGTATTTTCAGTATAAATGGGGTCTTCTCATGCTGCCCAGGCTGGTCTTAAACTCCGGGGCTCAAGTGATCCACCTGCCTCAATCTCCTGAAGTGCTGGTATTACAGGCATGAGCCACCACACCTGGCCTGCCTCTAGACCTTTGTACACACTTCTTCTACTTCTTGAAATTATCTTCCTTCTCCTCCTAACTCTGCTAATTCATGAGCTTCTTAAATGTAGGCCAAGGATAGTGCTCTTCCTCTAGGGCCCATAGCATCTTGACATTTTTTTCTCTCCTGTAATATCTTTGGGGCTGGGGCTATATCTTAATCACTTTCTTATCTGTACCTAATATGGTGCCGGCCCTAGAACTGGCGTGGAATAGTCATTTATTGAATGCCTGAATGAATCAAAGAATGAATAAATGAGTAAATGAAAGCAAAACTAAAAGAACAGCTTGGGGTATTACAAGAGAAGGAATTTAGAGCTTTCTTTCACACATCCTCCTGCTTTTGTCCTTTATGTCAAAACATGTTGTCCTCCTTTCACTTCCCCAAAAGCTCCACGTATGCTCCACTTGAAGAGCCTTTGCATCTTCCGGAGTGTTTCTTCTTCATTCACCCACAGTTAATATCTCTTTATCCTTCACGTTTCAGATTAGTCATCTTTTCATGAGGAAAGAATTCTTGCTGATGCAGATGAGTCGGCCCCCTGCAATACTGCTCTCAGCACCGAGTGTCTCCTTCATTACTTTCACCACAGTGTAGCTCTATATCTATGCCTATGGATGTTCATTTAGCAAAAGTTTCCTCCAATAGACAGTAAGCTCATGAAAGAATCATGCCTGTTTTTTATTCACTATTGGATTCCCAGTGCTGAAGTACGGACACACAAAAGTTTGTTAAATAGATGCATGAATTAAAAACAGTAGTTTTTAATCTCATCAGCGGTTTTTTGTTTGTTTCATCACCGTGTACGTGCATAGTAGGCTTCAGTATATAAGGGCTGTTTGTTAAATGAAAGACTATAACTGATTTCTTGCCCCAGTTTATAAGCAGTTGTTAACTAGTATGGTTGAGATAAAAAATTTTGTTTCTATAAATTTAGTAATATTTGCATATTTTCATACTATTTTGTAATATGTTTATGGCTTCTCTCGAAATAAATGTCAAAAGAATTCCATTTGCCCAGCTCCTGGACTCCAACTCATTAGGCAAATAAAGAGCCACAAAGTCCATCTCCACCACAGGAAAGGACACTAGCTCTAATTCATAGATTCCATAATGTGTACATAATTGGAAGACATCAAAATCTGTCATGTCACAGACTAGTCAGTGATTCTTCAGTAAGAAATTATGAAAATCGCAAAACAAACGTTCCAAAGGGGTCATTACTGTTTGACAATTCATCGGGCTAGATAATATTGTCTAAGTGATCGCCTGGCTCTGTTTGACCTTAAACGAAAGCAGAGGAACTGAGAAATACATTAAAGAAAGGCTATGCTTAGGTTTTTGGGGTTACACAAACTTTGATATGTCTGGGAAGAAGTGCTTTTTTCCCCCATAATTTTAAGAAGAGGGTAGGCAATGACATTTTAAAGCCTGTTTACCTTATAATCAAATCATCCGCAATTTGATAGGTGCTTATCAAGTGCCGGGTATTATGCATGTCTTTATGCACACATTAACTCTGTCTCTCGCGATCACCCCGAAGGAGGTATTATTAACTATCACTGAGGCAACTGAGACGCAGAGACCTGAACTATCTCAGAGAAAGTAGAACGTGACTGATGTGGGGCTCAAACCCACCGTTACTTGACTCTACTCAATAATGATTCCACTTACATTTCTCTGTGCAAATTTCTGTTCCAGCCTTCTACTCAGTAAGTACACACTAGGTATTTGTCAAAAAGAATCAAAGTGCCATAATTCCCATAATTATTTGAAAACAACACCTAAACAGTCACCAGGATGACTTTTTCTCTCAAAGAATCTATTCAGTTTGAGATGCCCTGTCGTGGTGAGATCTTACAAAACGATAAATAAACCCTTAGACATTTTGTTGTTGAATTTTTAAAGCCCATTTCTTTCTTTCTTTCCTTTTTTTTTTTTTTGGTGATTCACTTTCCTGTTACTCAGAACATTATACACCTACACACATCAAATAAAACGGAATATTCCAAGATTTAAAGGCATTAGTGGGGGTTGTCAATACATGAAAGCAGAGAAGCTGTTTAGTGTAATTGGGGAAAAGTGGAGGCTCAGACTGTCAAAAAAAAAGATAGCCTTTCTACTTTAAAACTACAGTTTCAGGATATAGAAGTGGACCATCTAAGAAATGCTGGCTTAGCCTCTTAAGAAGGTAATGATCCTCCTTGATTTAGAACAAGCAGAAAAAGAAAATTAAGGTCAATGATGAACTGAGCATATATTTGTTATCTCCTTTTCCCAAGATCTCTTTAAAATGATAGTAAAGAAGCAAAGCAGATACAGCCCCAGAACAATGAAAAGAATATAAAGAGGGTCATTAAGTGAATGATGCATATTATGTGTTTCTGGGAGAAGACAGGTAAGTGGAGGAATGATGACAGATTGAGGGCACAGCTAAGGAGGGCCCCCATCTATCTTGCAAAAACCTAGAGAGAGTTAGGATTTAGAAATGCCAAAGATGATGTGGGATGAAGGGTGAAAAATGGAGCGGGTGTGAAAAGGGATTTACCTGCCCCCCATTCCCACTGTTCAACTCTTCTCATCACACCCTGGGAGGATACAATAAAAAGTTCTTCATTTTGAAAGAAAACTAAAATGGTCTGGGGTGGACTAAGGTCACGAGTGTGGGAGTTGGGTCTTCAGAGCAAAGTGTTCTGCATTTTGGCATTAGGGACTACAAAATACAAGGTAATCTCTGTGCCTACTCACTGTATAATGAAACTCACTAGTTGGTAAGTCCTATTCATATTCATTTGACAGTTCTACTGATTCATTCTCACATATGACCGGGCAAAGGAAGATTATCTTGTCAATTGAGTAAAATCTACAATGTGAGGGGAAAAAAGACCAAGATAAACAAATATAAAAACACATACTGAATCCCAGCACTTTGGGAGGCCGAGACGGGCGGACCACGAGGTCAGGAGATCGAGACCATCCTGGCTAACATGGCGAAACCCCGTCTCTACTTAAAAAAAATACAGAAAAACTAGCCGGGCGAGGTGGCGGGCACCTGTAGTCCCAGCTACTCAGGAGGCTGAGGCAGGAGAGTGGCGTAAACCCGGGAGGTGGAACTTGCAGTGAGCCGAGATGCGGCCACTGCACTCCAGCCTGGGCGACAGAGCGAGACTCCATCTCAAAAAAAAAAAAAAAAATACTGGAGAAAACAGATACTTTTAGGGCCAGAAATAAATAAATCCTAATTTGTATGTGCAGAAACATTTAAAAGGAGAATAAATCTACAATTCAAGAACCGAATGCTATACAAAGAAGGAAAACAGAGAATAAGAAAAAAACCATGCAATTAAAAAATATGGCAAATTTGTTTTTAAATTATTAGAAGGTTAAAATATACAGGTCAAGGAAATCGCTTAAAAAGTAGGAGAGGCTGGGCACAGTGGCTCACGCCTGTAATTCCAGCCTTTGGGAGGCCGAGGCAGGTGGATCACCTGAGGTCAGGGGTTTGAGACCAGCCTGGCCAACCTGGCAAAATCCCTTGTCTACAAAAAGTACAAAAATTAGCCGGGTGTGGTGGCGGGTGCCTGTAATCCCAGCTACTCAGGAGGTTGAGGCAGGAAAGTCTTTTGAACCAGGGAGGCAGAGGTTGCAGTGAGCTGAGATTGTATCACTCACTCCATTCCAGCCTGGGTGACAAGAGTGAGACTCTAGCTCAAAAAAAAAAAAAAAAAAAAAAAAAAGGAGAAAAAGATAAAGCCAAAATCAGAGATATTAAAATTAGGAAATTATGCTGTGAAGCCTCATATCCAATTAATAGAAGTATCGGGTAGAATTAGGAAATCAAAAATAAGGAAATTATTAAAGAAATACTCAAAAAGCTATTTCCCAATTGAATAAAACAAGCGTTTGAGATTAAAAGGAGCCCTTTGTGTGTCCATATTGGTTATTTTAAAAGACTTACAACTACATAATCATTGTGAACACTAAGGATACAAAGAATACCCTAAAAGTTTCCTGGGGAAAACACAGGCCACGTCTATGTTAGTAACTATCAGATTGTCACTGGAAAATTTCTTCAACATTGGTCCCTAAAAAACAATGAAACGACAACTTCAAAGTCCCATGAAAGAATGACTCAAACAAGATTTCTATACTCAACCTACCAACTGACTGAATGGCTGGGGCTGAGGAACCTGAAATTTATTGAGCCATGCACTTCCTTTGCTAGATGCTTTATTGTGATTGTCAACACTCCTTTAAAGGAAATGTTATTTTTGCCATCCACAGACAAGATCCACTAATAGGTCGACCCAAGGAATAAGTGTCAAAAATAAGTGTCACAGTCAGAAAACACACCTGAGCCAATCTGCTATTTTTCTTCCAGAGTATATCACTAGGTCTTTGAACACACAAAGGCAGGCCAGCTCATAGGGCATAGAAGATACAATATAGACACAGGGAGAACCATTCACTCCTGGGACTTTGAGGCAAAGTTAGACTGTTGCCATATGCAAAGGAGCATTAGGTCATTGTTGCTACCTTGGCAACTTTCAAAGGTTAGTGTTCCAGCTATATTTTCTTTCTTTTCTTCTTCCCTTCCCTTCCCTTCCCTTCCCTTCTCTTCCCTTCCCTTACTTTCCTTTTTCTTAAATTTTATTTTAAGCTCCAGGCTACAAGATGTGTACAGGATGTGAAGTTTGTTACATAGGTAAATGTGTGCCATGGTGATTTGCTGCACCTATCAACTCAACACCTAGGTATTAAGCCCGGCATGCATTAGCTATTTTTCCTAATGCCCCCCATCCCCCTGCTCCACCCCCACACAATGGACAGTCCCCAGTTGTGTGCTGTTCCCCCCTCCCTGTGTTTATGTGTTCATATCATTCAGCTCCCACTTGTAAGTGAGAACATTCAGTGTTTAGCTGTCTGTTCCTGCATTAGTTTGCTGAGGATAATGGCTTCCAGCTCCACACATCCCCCTGCAAATGACATGATCTTGTTCCTTTTTATGGCTGCATAGTATTCCATGATATATATATACCACATTTTCTTTATCCATTCTATCATTGATGGGTATTTGGGTTCATTCCATATCTTTGCTATTGCGAATAGCAGCTATATTTTCTTATGTAAATATAGCTGAAGATATTTTACAAATTGAGGCGCACCCAATTTTGAAGTTGAATATGACCAAGAAGCTTCCATTACAAATATTTAACTCATTGGTGCTAACATAAAATATCTGTACAAATAAATTCAGCCAGTGGCTTACTCCTGTAATCCCAGCACTTTGGGAGGCTGAGGTGGGAGGATCACTTGAGCCCAGGAGTTCAAGACCAGCTTGGGTAACATAGTGAGACCCAGACTCTACAAAAAATTAAAAGGAAAAATTAGCCAGGTGTTGTGACATGCACCTATTATCCCAGTTACTTGGGGGACTGAGGTGAAAGGATTGCTTGATCCCAAGGAGGTCGAGGCTTCAGTAAGCTGTGTGATCATGCCACTGCACTCCATCCTGGGTGACCGAGTGAGACCCTCCCTCAAACAAACAAACAAAAACCAAAATACAAACTCCCCTAAATTTCCTGTGTTCTCTATTCCAACCTATCTGTTGAATCTCATTTACAAACTCATGAAACAAATATTCATTATACCTGAGGTCCTAGATGCTATGTCAACAATACAAATTCCCTGTCCTCATGAAACTTTCAGTCTAGGAAGATAATGAAGAGGATTTGGTGAAAGAGAAGAATGCAAGCAGGAAGAGGGAGATTTACTTGGTTAGAGTGGTCAGGAAAATACTTTCCATTGAGGTAACAATTCAGTCGATTCAAATAATCCAGTTATGTAATGGTTGGTGTGATGGGTGGTTGCATTAGAAGGAAATGGAATAGTAGTGCAAACACCTCAAGATGGGAAAATGCTTGGAGGGTTCAGGAACTGAAACTGTGCCAAAGTAAGTGAGAAAAAGGATCGCCAAAGATGAAATTGGAAAGGTAATTAGAGCCATAACTCACAGGGCCTGTAGGCTATTGTAAGAAATTAGAAGACAACTCAAAATGTGATGAAAACTGAAGAGCTGAAAACAGGAAGGACATGAACTGATGTATGGTTGTTTGTTTGACTTACCTGAAGACCTGACGATGTGCACACTCCACTGGCGTCTCAGAATCAACAAACACAGACATCATCTTCCTTGCCCCCAATGTCTCCATTTCTTTCTATTCCTCTCCTCTCCCCATTCCTTTCTTTCAAATATTTATTAAAAATCAACTCTGTCAAAATACTTCCTGAGTCCCTATAGTAGTCAAACAGCAAAATACTGTCATCTCAGCATTGTTTTATTTCCTCACCCACACATTCAATTAACAACTACATCCTATGAACTGTTTTGCAAAATGTCTCTCAAACTCTGCCTAGTTCAAGCTTTTATTACAACTCATCTAATATAAATAATAATAGCAATAATAATGTTGCTACTACCCACAATAATTATTACAACTACTTCTAATACAAACAATGCTTACTATGGATCAGGCTTTGTTATATGCATTTTACATAGATTAACACATTTAATTGTCACAAAAATCCTGAGGTCTGGCTCTAGATACACAACCACACATGGCCTTGTTAAAGTGCTCTTAACTGGTGGCCTTTTCTCGGTCCTCTTTCTAATTCATCCTACTCATTTTATTGACAGACTAATTGTCCCCATACAAAGATCTGATCAAACCAAAAGCCATCTGTGGTTCCCCAGTGCATTGAGAACAGCATTCAAACTCCTTAAGCTGATAATCATCCTCCCAAGATCTGGTCCTAATCTATACTTCCCAATTCAGAGCGTACCTCTTCTCTACACATAACAAAGTTTTGCTACACTGGAATCAGTTTATTTATAATTATCTTCAATGCACCAATTCTCAAATTGTGGTATGAGCACCTCTAGGGATCCCTAAAATTGCTTTAGGAGGTCCATAGATCAAAACTATTTTCATAATGCTAAGATGTTATTTGTTTTTGTAACTCTTTATCTCACAAGTGTACAGCAGGGTTTCCCAGGCACTCTATGATATGATATTACAACAGACTGCAGAAGCACATATGAGAATCTGCCTTCTATTAAGCAAGATGTTAAAGAGATTTATAAAAAGCATAAAGTAATGCTACTCTTCTATTTTGGGGGATATATATATCAATTTTCATAAAAGTATATCATTAATGTTAATATGTAATGAGTTTATTCTTATTTTTAACTGAATTAATAATTTAAGTGTCAACAGAAATTAACCACATTAATTAAATAAATTTGAGGATCTCAATCACTTTTAAGGTTATAAGGTGGTCCTCAGAACAAATAGTTTAAGAAACACTGTTTTTTGGTTGTCTTTTTTGCTTTTGTTCTGTTCTTTCTTTCTTTCTTTCTTTCTTTCTTTCTTTCTTTCTTTCTTTCTTTCTTTCTTTCTTTCTTTCTCTCTCTNTCTTTCTTTCTTTCTTTCTTTCTTTCTTTCTTTCTTTCTTTCTTTCTCTCTCTCTCTCTCTCTCTTTTTTTCTTTTTTTGACAGGATTTCACTCTGTTGCCCAGGCTAGAGTGCAGTGGTGCAATCTTGGCTCACTGCAGCCTCCACCTACCAGATTCAAGCAATCCTTTCACCTCGGCCTCCCGAGTAGCTGGGATTATAGGTACATGCCACCACAGCCACACCCACACCTGTCTAACTTTTTAAATTTGTTTTGTTGAGATGGGGTTTTGCCGTGTTGCTGGGCTGGTCTCAAACTCCTGGGTTTAAGTAATCCGCCACCTTTGGACTCCCAAAGTGCTGGAATTACAGGTGTGAGCCACCATGCCCAGTCAAAAGAACCACTGTTCTAATGCTTAAGAGTACATGCTTTAAAATCAGATTAACCTGGAGTTCAAATCCTTGTGATACCAGTGATTTTTTGACCCCAGCAAAGTTAAAGTTGTATCAGAATACTCAGTTTTCTCTACAGCAAAATGGGGATAATAATTACTGACCTTATAGGGTAATATGAACAAAATGCTTAAGCCAGAGTTGGCACACAGTACCACATGGTGCCAAATGGTAGATTCTTCCCATTTCATGACTAACATAATGATCATTATATTGTCATCTTCTAAATATGCTCTGGGGTCTCCTGGCTCAGAGTAATAGTGATATTCTTGTCTCTGCAGGGATTGTCTTCTCAGAGACTTGTCTAACTACAGAGAGCCAACTGTAGTAGGCTAGTATTTGTAGAATAAAGACATCACTCTCTCTCTCACTCCTATAGAACAAGAAAGACCAAAGTATTATACTTGTTCATGAGTTTCTAACTCATGAACTGTAAGAGTCTGGTGCCTAAGAGGGAGAAAAAATTTTTTGAAGGTCAAAAGCTTGCTTTTAAATACTGATCCCCAGTTCCTAAAAGATTGAAAGGTTAGTAATTATTCTGAGGAAGAAAAAGGAAAGAATGCAAGTTTATTATATAAGAACATTATTATGAAAAGAAACCAAAGTTTGACCAAGTGACAGAAAGTAGTACAATTAGTAGGCTTAGTCTAGAGATTAAACATTCACTCAGCCTCTCATGAGTCTTATCAAGCCCATTCCTGGGGTAGGAGATAACTGATGGAAACTACAGGAAAGTTGTGGAAAATTCCACAGACAGTATTGGGAGCTTGTTCCCCAAGTCCTGAAGTATAGCTCAGAGAGGTTGTAAGCTTCTTGGACAAACCTCATGTCTAACCAATATGGTGCTTGAGTAATGGTTGTAACCACTGATCATACAGACTGGCTGAAGACATCTGCTTCAAGTCCTGTAGCCTCAGTATAGAATGAAAGAGACTGCTAAAAGTAGCTTCAGCTCCCCGAGAGAAAAGCAGAAGCAGTTAAGAACACAGTGGTGAACCCAAAGGTGCTAGGAGTCAAAATGAGAACATGGACATGGTACTAGAGGTCATGGTAACACATTTAACAGCAGCAGGTTAACATTAATATCAGGAACCAGATACAAAAAAGTCACAGAAAACATACACAAAACATGTTTGCTAAGTAACTTATATTCAGCCTATTTAAAACAACTTTTACAAATCAATAATTAAAAGACAACCTGATAAAAATGGAGACAAAATATCTGAACAGAAACTTTACCAAAGGATATATATGAGTGGCAAATAAACACCTGAAAATAAGCTCAATATTATTAGTCATTAAGGAAATGAAAGTAAAAACCACAGTGAAATACCATTGCATCTCTACTAGAATTGCTAAGACTAACTATATCAAGTGTTGGTGAGGACAAGGAGCAACTGGGACTCTCACACATTGCTAGTGGGAGTGGAGAAGGGCACATTGGAAAATATTTGTTATTCCCCTATAAAATTAAACACACACCATTCAATGCACTCCTGTGTATTTATTAGGAAGAAATAAATACCTATCTCAATCTACTCCTGCATATTTATTAGAGAGAAATAAAAACATGTCCACACAAACATTTGTACTTGAATGTTCTTTTTTTAAGTTTTAAATTTTTTTGTTTCAATAATAGAGATGGGATCTCACTATGTTGACCAGGCTGGTGGTCTTGAACTCCTGGCCTCCAATGATCCTCCAGCCATGGTCCCACCTTGACCTCCCAAAATGTTGGGATTAAAGGTATGAAGCACTGTCCCTGGCCTGAATGTTCTTAACAGCTTTATTTATAAGCCAAAAACTGGAACAGCCCAACTGCCTACCAACTAGTGAATGGTATAGTACATTGATACAATGTAATACTACTTAGCAATTAAAAGAAACTCACTCCTATTAAATAACCTATACATAAATCTCAAAATCAATGTGGTAAGTGAAAGAAGTCAAACAAAAGGCTAAGTGCAATCTGAGTTTATTCACGTAACTTTGTAGCAAAGTCAAAACTATAGAGTCAAATGGCAGATCGTTGGTTGCTAGTGCCCAGTGGTGGTAGGTTGGGATTGATTTCAAAATAGCAGGAGACAACTTTTGGGGATGACGGAAATGTTCTCTGGGCTATCCAGTATGGAAGCTCCCAAATCACATGTAGCTACTGAACTTTTAATTACATATAATTTAAATTAAATCAAATTTAAATGGAAATAAAAGTTATAATGGAAAGCTTGTAAGTAGGCTTGAAACAACTTGGACATTTTAACCTATTTTTTCAACTGTGAATTTTATATGTTTTAAATAAAAATTAAATATTTCTAGTGAAGATATATTGTCTGAGTTGAGATATGTTTGAAGTGTAAAATACACAATAGACTTCAAAGAATTGATGCGAAAAAGAGATAAAATAGCTCATTATTCTTATATTGATTCTATAACAAAGTGATAATATTTAAATATATTCAGTTAAAGAAAATATATTATTAAAATTAATTTCATCTGCTTCCTGTACCTTTCCCCATTTATTTATTTATTTATTTAGAGACAGAGTTTTGCTCTTGTTGCCCAGGCTGGAGTGCAATGGCATGATCTCGGCTCACCACAACCTCTGCCTCCTGGGTTCAAGTGATTCTCCTGCCTCAGCCTCCCGAGTAGCTGGGATTACAGGCATGCGCCACCATGCCCAGCTAATTTTGTATTTTTAGTAGAGACAGGGTTTCTCCATATTGGTCAGGCTGGTCTCGAACTCCCGACCTCAGGTGATCTGCCCACCTTGGCATCCCAAAGTACTGGGATTACAGGCATGAGCCACCACGCCTGGCCTTTTCCTCTTATTTTTAATTGACACATAATAATTGTGCATCATCACGTTTATGGGGCACGCAGTGATATTTCAATATATGTATCTTTCTTCTATTTTTTGAAAATGTGGCCACTGGAAACCTTTTAAATTATGTAGGTGGCTCACATTATATGTCTTTTGGGCAGTACTGTTCTACCTCATGACTGTGGCAGTGGTTACAACACTGTATGCCCTTGTCAAAACATATTGAATTGTACATTTAAAACTAGAACATTTTTTGCCTGTAATCCCAGCACTTTGGGAGGCCGAGACGGGCGGATCACGAGGTCAGGAGATCGAGACCATCCTGGCTAACACGGTGAAACCCCGTCTCTACTAAAAATACAAGAAAATTAGCCGGGCGAGGTGGTGGGCGCCTGTAGTCCCAGCTACTTGGGAGGCTGAGGCAGGAGAATGGCGTGAACCCGGGGGGGCGGAGCTTGCAGTGAGCCGAGATCGCGCCACTGCACTCCAGCCTGGGGCACAGAGCAAGACTCCGTCTCAAAAAAAAAAAAAAAAAAAAAAAAAAAAAAAACTAGAACATTTTTTGAAATGTCAATTGCACTTTATGCAGCTGATTAAATTTAAGGAGACAATCTACATCTAGGAAGACCAGATGAGTTACACTGTAGCAGGAGATAGGACGAGTAACACAGGAAGGGGGTGCCGTAGGGACAGAGGCCTATAGGGAAGACCAGGAAAGGCAAGAGGCTCCTTGGCTGACTGTGGTGACGACAGAAGATAGGGCAGGATGCCATTCCAACAGGGAAGAAGGAAAGTACAGGAGGCTTTTGTGGGTATAAAATGGAATGTTTAGAGCCTAAATTATCAGCTTAAGTCTGAAGACGATTGGATAGGCATGAATTGGCTAAATTACATTTTTTTTCCATCAGCAGACGTAGAAGTTAAAATCTAGAAATAAAGCTGCATTTTTGCACAGGTGAGCTGGCGGACTATTACGACTACATATTTTAAGCCATCTATGTGCGTTTTCCTGAAGCTCAGCTCAAGCAGCTCCTCTCCCAGAGCTTCTCCAGGACGTTGGTTAAAATGAATGTGTTCCCATATGAGTGTTCCCAAAGTTCAGCTTATATTCCTATTATGGAAAATTTCATCTACCCAGGAGCCAAAGAATGTGGATTAATGTCCTTACAGAAGGGCAAAGTCTACAACAGCATCTCTGTGTTGCCTGGTCATCATCAAGTTGGAGAAGGGGCAAAGTACTAGGTGTACCTGAACATCCCCGCAAGAGGCCAGCCCATCAGCTGTAGTGTGGGATGCACTATGCCTCACACTGTTTAAGTTCTCTACTTGGGAGAAACCCCCTTTTCCATTATCCTGTATAAATGTTGTTGATTTGTCAAGGCCCAGCTAAGTTTTTGTCTTTTCCCATACCACTTTCATTTTCTACTACTTTGAAATCCTACACTACTTTATTATTTAGCAATTGTGAGTTGTTCACTGTTGGGTCCTATGTGTTTATTCTGTCTCCTCAACCAAATGGTGAGGTTCTTGGGGGCATGCCTTTCATTTCCGTAGTATGCAGTGCTTTGTTAGCCTTTCAAACTGGCTGATCGAATGTTGGCAGCATTGAATTCCCTAGAAGGAAAAATCATGTTGTTCTTCCTTATCAATAAATATGATCATAGAGAAAAACTGCTGAGCAGAACAGCAGCAGCAACAATTTTATAAGCTTAACCACAGCCACGTTCTTTATATTCATGCTCACATTTTGTCTTCTAAATCAAACGACCTGATACCTATAACCATGCTTCCCCAAGTGACTGGAGGCACCCCAGGGCACCACAGCGAACTTACAGGAAAGCCAAGACAGATTTTAAATTTTTGAGGGAAACGCTTCTGTGATACACCATATAAACTATTAGCTTGAAGTAGATCACAGTTGCAACATTAGAGTGTACTATATGTCAGATCTTTGTAAAGGTTGGCTGTGATGACAACTAAGTATGGTGCAAAATTCAATATGGAAGAGAAAAGTCTGATTCCAAGTTTCAAGGAACTATGTAGCAATCAACAGCCACACACATTCCACTAGTAAGTACTTGGTGTTTACTTAAAAATTAAATTATTGTTTTTTTCTCTCAATATATATATTTCAAAAGACTTCTAAATTTTTTGAACATATATTTGTATACAGCTGTTTGGGCCTAACTACTTAAGAAAGAAATTGTTAGATTTTTTGGTTTTGGCATAGGGGTGTGTTAAACAATTACTGAGACACTAAGGGCTCCATGGACAGAAAAAAGTTTAGCAATCTGCACCCTGTAAGGCTCATATCATTGTTTTCAGGTAGTAGTTGAAGAAGCTGATGACCTAGAGTGTCGAGAAACTTCCCAAGGGCCTACACTAGTCAGTGTCAGACCTGGGATTCAATTCCAGCTTCCCCTCAATATAAAACTCATGCTTTCTTTCTTCTTTTCTTTCCCTCCCTCCCTCCCTCCCTCCCTCCCCAGGGTTTTGCTCTGTTGCCCAGGCTGGAGTGCAGTGCCCTGATCACAGCTCACTGCAGCCTCGAACTCTTGGGCTCAAGCAATCCTCCTGAGTTGCCTCCCGAGTAGCTGGGATTACAGGGGTGGGCTCAACTCATGTTTTTAATCCTGGGTTTACTTTAAGATCCTTCAGATCAGCTTCTGGAGGCAGTCACCAAAGAGAAAGCAGATGGTCCATGGAGAAGTAATAGTGGGAGAAGATTTCCCCTGCGACTAAGAGAGGGCAGTGGGAGGTCACAGAAAGTAGCAGGGTGAGTGACCCTGGCTGTTTCTGACCACCAGCTATTACCACAACATAAATTTACACTGAGGAATTAAGAGACTAACTAGGGGTCCCATGGGGAGCTCATCCATCCTCCTGGACCATGACATTCCGCCACACTAAAATCAGAGGGAAGAGTGGTTAACTTATCAGTAAGTGGAGCAGTTCTTGAATTCAGTTCATTTGCTTCTGGGATATTCTTGGATTTTTATTCCAACCCCAATACACTTCAAGGAATGACAATGTGACCCTTTTCTTGTCCTGATGATCTGGAAGCATTTTCCTCACCATTATGCACATATTACTACCCTCTTAAGAGGTCAGTAAAGCTCTTCATTTCAAAACCTGATTTATTTGCATTCATAATCTCCCTGTTAGCTAGGCAATCTGCATAATAACCTGGCATGAAATATTTTTAACCAGGATTTCCAAAATGTAGAAAGAAGCCTTCATAATAATGGAAGGCATTAACTATCTTAAACAGGAATCCATTTACAGATTAAATTTGCCAAGAGGTCAGCTTGCAGCTGCCACTGTGTTGCAAGCCCACGTGTCCTCTGTGTCACATCCTGTGACATATCTTGAGAAGAGTCAGGGTCTTTTCCAGTCTGCTGGTTCTGTGTTTCAATTAGAATAGATTTAAGAGTCCCCAAGCTCTGGTTTCTAGGTGGCCTTGCACAATATTATTAATAATTCAATCATACCTACGCTGATAACAGATTACATTTCTACCATCCCACAAAAAAGCCCAAACAGATTAAGGACTACCCCTATGGCTAATTTCTTTAGCAGTTTCATATCTGATTGACATCCATTTATCTAATTGCAGCTAGAAGATTTAATTTCCATTTCATTGGCTTAAAATTAATGGGAAAACCCTGTTTATTTTTTAAATATTTGACTCATCCTTTCTCATCTCCTGAATAATGCTGAGATAGTCCATTCTATGGGATGGATTCTACAATATATCAGTTTTCAGCTTGGCTGAAATGAATTCTCTGAATTCTCTGAATTCATTTCAGCCAAGCCTAGCTATTTACAACTTGAAGTCTAACATAAAATTTAATCTTTCATTGCAACTAATTTCATTTTCTCACGAGCCTAATAACAAGAAGGGTAGCAGGGTGTTCATTTAGAATTTCAAAAAATTTTACTGATAGAAAAAAATTTGAAGGCTCTACAGCTATGGATGCAAAAGCTAGTTTGATCATTTATGAGCTACAATGCCCAGAATAGGTTACTTAACCCAGATTTGAGGCAAGGGTGAGACAAGTGTAGTGCCTCAAGTGCAAGATTTAAAGGAAGTACTCACTCTTGGGGTTATGCAAGGTTAGGATAGCACATGTACAAACATGCAGTGAATACCTTTATCCTTAAATTTTGTGCCATATGGCTGTCGCTTCCTTCACTCTAGTCCTGGGAAGATCTCTGACCATTAGTTGCCTCGTCTGCAAAAGGGTGATGGTAATAGCAATCTTCCTCATGGTGGTATAGTGAGGATAAAATGATACAATACACTTAAGCACTTAGAATATTGCCTGTCACACAGTAAGCACTTAATAAATGCTCCATGTTACTATTAATAATATATTACACTGTATTATACAATTTGATCGTGTTACTATATTCTTTCAGCAGTTTCTTTTTTTTTTTTTTCTTTTTTTTTTTTTTTTTGAGACAGAGTCTCGCTCTGTCGCCCAGGATGGAGTGCAGTGGCCGGATCTCAGCTCACTGCAAGCTCCGCCTCCCGGGTTTACGCCATTCTCCTGCCTCAGCCTCCTGAGTAGCTGGGACTACAGGCACCCGCCACCTCGCCCGGCTAGTTTTTTTAAATTTTTTTTTAGTAGAGACGGGGTTTCACCGTCTTCGCCAGGATGGTCTCGATCTCCTGACCTCGTGATCCGCCCGTCTCGGCCTCCCAAAGTGCTGGGATTACAGGCTTGAGCCACCGCGCCCGGCCAGCAGTTTCTTATTTTTTTAAGAAAATAGTATAAAATCATATTTTTAAAAGAATATAGTATAAAATCATCAGCATGTCCCCCAAACCTAGCATAATCTGGCTCCATGTACTTCTCTGTCAATATCTTCTAAAGCTCTCCTTGAAAATCTCACTGGTCTTCCTTTGGGTTCTTAAATAATTTATGTTCCATATTCATCTACCTGTCACAGGGCCTCTGCATAGGCTGTTCCCAGTCTAAAATTATTTTCCATCCCTTTTCATATAGTTAACTCTTCCTCATCTTTTGTATCATAGTTCAATCGTCATTTCCTTAGGGTCCAGATCAGTTCTGTCACACACTTTTTTTTTTTTTTTTTAGATGGAGTCTGGCTTTGTTCCCCAAGCTGGAGTGCAGTAGCATGATCTCAGCTCACTGCAACCTCTGCCTCCTGGGTTCAAGCAATGCTCCTGCCTCAGCCTCCTGAGTAGCTGAGACTACAGGTGCACACCACCATGTCTGGCTAATTTTTGTAGTTTTAGTAGAATCAGGGTTTCAGCATTTCGGCCAGGCTGGCCTTGAACTCCTGACGTTGTGATCTGCCCACCTCGCCCTCCCAAATTGCTGGGATTACAGGAGTAAGCCACGGTGCCCAGCCTCTTGACTTTTAAAATAAATCACAGTTGGTACTTACGGATTTATTTTTCTGATTATTGGATTACTGTCTCCCTATGTCACTAGATGCTAAGTTAGTTCCAAGAGAGCAGAGACCTTTCTGGTTTGGTTGGCAATTTATCCTCACCAGAGCAACATGCAATCAGTAGGTGCATAACAAGTAATTGTTTAAAGAAGGATATAAAAATAATATTGCCACTGGTTATCCTGGCCAGGGACAAGGAAGACACTACGTCATGTGGGAGACTATTGCCTTTTGTATTAAGAGTTCTTACTGCTTGTTTTTTCTCATAGTGAACCCAAATACCTCTTCCCTCTATATGGCCACACCTAGGTCCAATTTTATTTCATAAGCAACCACTTTCTTTGAATATTTTATGAGTTCACAAATACTTGTCAAGTGCCTAGAATGTGTAGCACACTAGGTTTAGTTGGGCATATACAATGAATAAAGGTACACTTCCTATACTTAGGGTTTTTTCAGCACAGTGGAGGGTGAATCACATGCACAAAGCTCTGATTTAAGAAAGTGTAGAGTGTATATTAAGTTCCCTAAGAGGCCAGATGCAGTGGCTCATGCCTGTAATCCCAGCACTTTGGGAGGCCGAGGTGGGCGAATTGCCTGAGCTCAGGAGTTCGCGACCAGCCTGGGCAACGAGGTGAAACTCCGTCTCTACTAAAATACGAAAAAATTAGCCAGGCGTGGCGGCATGTGCCTGTAGTCCCAGCTACTTGGGAGGCTGATGCAGGAGAACTGTTTGAACCTGGAAGGCGGAGGTTGCAGTGAGCCCAGATGGCACCACAGCACTCCAGCCTGGGTGACAGAGTGAGGCTCCATCTCAAAAAAAAAAAAAAAAAAAAAAAAGAGAAAGAGAAAATTTCGTAAGAGAGGTACAGCATACCCTAAAGAGAGTAACCTTATCATCTGAGGAATCAGTGGCCACTTCCTGAATGAGGAGATTTTTCTGAGGTAACATCTGAATAATGAGTGGGAGGTATACACATGAAGAGTGGTGGGGAGACAGTGAGCATTCTGAAAGAAAGAATAGAGCAGGGATACTTAGGCATTATTCATACGCGCAGAGTTGACATATCCATGATCTCTTGTTCTTTCAACTTTCCTTTTCTTTCTTTCTTTCTTTCTTTTTTTTTTTTTTTTGAGACAGAGTCTCCCTCTGTCGCCCAGGCTGGAGTGCAGTGGCGCGACCTCCGCTCACCGCAACCTCTGCCTCCCAGGTTCAAGCAATTCTCCTGCCTCAACCTCCTGAGTAGCTGAGATTACAGGCATGTGCCACCACACCCGGCTAATTTTTTTTTGTATTTTGAGTGGAGACAGGGTTTTACAATATTGGCCAGGCTGGTCTTGAAATTCTGACCTTGTAATCTGCCCGCCTCTGCCTCCCAAAGTGCTGGGAGTACAGGTGTGAGCCACTGCACCAGGCCTCTTTCAACTTTTGATTCATTCATTCATCTGCTTATTAATTCATACCAAACACTAAGTAAGTCTCTTCAATGTGTCAAGTACTACCTTCATATGGGAAAAAAACAAGTCCAAGCTCTTCTGGGGATTATATGCTGGTAAGATCAAATCCTATCGATAGTCAAGAAACTCTCACCTAACTTGCAGGAAATGTTGTTAAAAACACCATGTGTTCAGCCCTGTAGGCAGATACTTGCCTAATGCTTTATTTCAGGCTTTTTTTGGAATGCAGTTGTCCTGAGGAGGCCCTGTCTGCCCATGCAGGTAAGATGTTCTGAAGACAAGAATGAGTTTATATTTGGCGGAAAAGGTCTATTTGCTATGATTTTAGAAGCATAGAGTCAAGTGCTTAAAACACAAAGAGTGCCAAATAAATGTTTGTCCTTGTTATCATTATTATTACCTATTCAGGATGTAGGAGAAGGCAGAGGAAAAGGACTGATGCTTTGGAAGAGGTAGTCTTCACGTGCAGCCACCCCATGTTTAAGAAAGGCAGGGAGGATACTCTCTCCCATTACAGTGCCTGGCCATCTTAACCCACAGTTTCAAAATAGCCCTACATCCAAGGCAGAAACATGCAAGGAAGTTCTATGCTTAGTAAAAATGGAAAGAAATAGAGGCCAACATATAGTTCCAGTAATGACTGATATTCTATTTATATTCTAGGCTTCTTTACTTTTTGATTTTCTCATTTTCAAGGTTTTTTTTTTTTTTAACATCACATTAAAACAGCTCACTCAGTCTCCTGATCTCCAGTTTGCCTTGAGCTGAGGACCCCACAAGGCATGGTTCTTGGTTTGTGTGTTCATCTTTATTTTGAAAAACATAAACTGAATTAAGAGATGGAAAATTTGAGGAATGCTCTCTAATACCATAAATATACATTGATTACTGCCCAGTCACTCAACTTTAAGGACTAAAAGCTAAACTCTTAAATCCTTTAGTGAATTAAACTGTAAGAAGGGATACTTAAAGGTGATGGGACTATTTGCTCCCCATTTACCTCCTACGTCCTACTAAAATGAACCTAGCTCAGTGCTTTTCACTTTTTACTTATGTAGCCTTTGGTAGGATTTTTGTTCTGGTCAATCCAACTTCAAATCTATGAGGTTATAAGGAATCAGCAAAGAAAATGACATATGGTGGAGAGCAGGTGGCTTTGAGAGGCAATATTAACTATGTATATATGAAATCACAACAACTATAAATATTTAATTTCCAAGGTTTGAAAGAGAAAAGAGGGTTTCTTTGAAAGTGGACTTTAATGCATATGTAAATTAATTACAACTCATGACATTCATTATTTCAGAAAATGATGCAATAATTTAAAACCAATATTGACAGTTTGAATGTTACAATACTTTTAAAGATTTATTGCTGTATATTTTTGCTTCCTATTAAAGAAGACCTTCTATTATGAGCAGGATGAAATGCAAAATAGAGGCCACATGGTTTCTGTTTGTCAAGCTTGTGTAACTTGGACTCAGAGGAGTTCATCCATGGCGTCCTTTGGGAAGCAGTGGTTAGGGTGGTGGCAGTTTACACAGTTATCCCACTGCACTGCATCCTGGTATGTCATTACAGCCTATGTAAAGATCACCTCCAAAAGTTAATGACTTGTATGATTTCCTGGACACCATACTAATCTCTGGTGATCTTCAACCTTAGTATGTATCTATATTAACAAATTTGATCTCCTGACATAATCAGCTTTTAAAAGTACTTAAAATCTGGGAACCAATTAGGCATTCACATGGTATAAAGGAGCTATTGCTGCAAAAAATGTTGTTGTCCTGGTTAGCCCTAATTTAAGGATGAGACATGAGTAGATGGGAACACGGGCAAAGAATAAAGGTCATGTGTTGATGAATAAAAATAGGGTTGGGTTTTATGAACAAAGCCATTTCTTTGGCTACATGATGTAGACAGCAGATTTGGTAGCCCAAATGGAAGATCCAAGACCTAGTGGGAGTTGGCATATCTTTTGTGGTACAATTTAGGGCCAAGATACTCTAAGTCTCTCTCCAGCTCAAATGTATCTCCCCAACCAGTCTTCCACTTTCAGCATTAGAATCAACAGTGGCTTCCAAAAAGGTCATTTTCATAAAGATGTTCTGGTTAAAATACACACATTAGAGAGCTAAAAAATCAAGATGTCGTTTTTTTCTCTTTTCTTTTATTCTCCATATCAATTTTAACAGAAGATTCAAGGTTTTATGTACTACATTGCTCTCAGATATATCCTTATCTATCTTCAGTACTACCAGTCTGGTCCAAGCCACCATCATCTTTCATCTGGGCTTGGTAACACCCTCCTCACTGGTTTTCTTACATCCCAATTTTGCCCCTTGAAATTTGCTGTACTCTGCCAAATAGCCAGAAAAAAATTTTAAAAAATGTGAATCAGATCATGTCATTCTTCTACTTAAAATTCTCCAATGTCTACCTCCTGGACTCAGAGTAAAATTCAAATTGCTCACCCTGGCTTCAGTGCAAAACATTCTTCTTATAGCCCTTTGCATGCCTACCTCTCTCTCATACATACATCATCTTCCCCTCCTACTCAATAAATCCAAAGAAGTCATCCTACCTATTTACACACACACACACACACAAACACGTACACATGTGTGCAATTTACATACCCCTCCCCCATTGCTATTCCTTCATAACAATTGCCACTTGTGAAATTTCAGCACTCCAGGCATTCATCCCTCTGTCCTGAAGATGTTGTCCCTTTATCCTAAGTTTAGTTGTCATACTCAGGTGCAGATTTAGAGAAAGAATCATTGTATTTCCTTAATGACTGACTCATAGATTCACTGGCCTTTGTTCCTTTCCAGGATACCATTCTATTTGGTTTATATATTATGCTACATTCTGAGTCACTACAGCAAAAATCACTGTTGTTGGGTCCTTCTTCTCTGCCCAAATTCTTGTGCTTGCTTCCTCCTTGCTAATATTTAAAAATCATTAACCAAGACAAAAAAAAAAAAAAACAAAAAACAAAAAACTTCTCCATTTCAACACTGTTACTACATCTTTCTCTTCTCATCCTTTTTTGCAATGAAACTCTTTTAAGAAAACTTACTGCCTCATTACTCTGAATTCTCACCCTCCAGGGCTGATGGAAAAGTCATGTTTTTAGAAACTGGACTTGTAAGATGCATGACTTTCACTTTGGGGCGAGCTATGTTTCCCGTTAAACTAAAAGCTCCTTGAAGACAATGCATTAGTATAGCATCTCTAAAGAAAATAAAAAATTGTATCACTTTGAAGAGGTTTGCACAGCATCTGACCCATGGTTTGTACTCAAATATTGGTTTTGAAACACCACATTAACCACAACAAAAAGGTGCAAAAGGTTAATACTTTTAAAAGGCATTTCAATTTTTGAGTTATTCAAGTTCTTTTCAACCCAGAAGAGTGAAAACAAGGAAAATCCTAACCACACGTTACCACCTTTTTTTTTTTTTTGACTGCTCAGAGAAAGTTCTATCTCTTTGAGTATATAGTAGGTCTCATTATATATTTAATCAAATGATTTCAAGTATGCATGCTGGGCAGAGAGTGACAGAGAGAAATAAAGCAAGTGATTTTCCTTCATTCTTCTTTATCTGTCTTGGTTGCTGTCATACTCCTACAGCCAAACCCAATATCTGACACATGACTGGCACCTGAGATATGTGAAATAAATGAATGAATGTATGCAGCTAATACATGACAGAGTATTCCAAGCCAGGTTTTTTTCTGATTAAAAGCCTGTGTCCCACAACCAAACTGTATTGACTTCCCTCATCCATCTGAGTGAGTTCATACTCACTCAACTCCAAACAACAGCTCCAGATCCTTGCTATGTAGTTGAGTGTTTAATGTTTGATCTGTAGACTATGCCAGAATAGCAACTCTACAGGCTAAAAGCTCAGTAGTTTCAATTTTGTGACTTGTAATATGAAAAAATGTTGGGCACTGAATTAAACATTTATTTAGAAAATTAAATTAAACCAGTTTGCATATCATGGCAGCCACTGATATAGCTCTGCCTCTTAATAGCTGTGTAACTTTTGATAAGTTACTTAACATCTTAATCATGAATTTGCCCATCTAAAAAATGGGCTTAAAAATATAAGTAATTACCAAAGATATCTTTGTGAGAAGTGAAAAAACAAAGGTAAACTGCATAATATGTGGCACATAATCAGGCCTTAAGTGAAGGTTATAGCAATTATTACAAATAATCCCTACATTATAGGAATTATTTGGGTTTCTGAAAAGGTGGCTTGGCAGAAAAGATGAAAATCTCTTCTTTTGAGTCTATTTGCTCATTTAAATTTAGTGGCAAAAGCAAGCTGCATCATAGTTACTCCTGTAATAACCAGCGACATGGGCTCTACACCCTGCCTGGCACAGGCTGCCTTTGCTGTGCACTGTAAAGCCTTTACCAGGCCCAATGCAGTGGGAAGCACAGAGTGGGTGCTCAAGAAATGCTTGTGTCTTCTGGTGCCACTTTTTGATCCTTGCTGTATACCCTCCTCAACTGCCATTATCTGTGTTTGTGCTTTTGTCACCAAGTGCCTGCCTCAGTAAAAGGTCATTCCTTGTATAGCATTATATATGAGCCTCAGAGCCAAAAAAAATGTTTATTCTGCTCATTGGTGTCTATCAGTTTAAGAAATCCATTTTATAAGTAAAGATCTTCATTGATAGAGAGGTGCAAAGTTACGCCCAAGGGCACACAATTAATGGTAGAGTTGGTTCTAGAACCTAATTGACCTGGTCCCTTCACATTTTTTATGAATACGATGGGTTACACATAAATAAACAATGTATCTTCTGCCTCACAGTCAATATTCTAATACCACAGTGGCTGACAAAATCAAGCATTTCAATTCTTTAGTCCAATCTTATTTCATAATCTATCTGTAGCAAGTTCTGAGGTGAAGGAATGTGAGCAGTCTAATGAACTTAGAAATGATGAGTTTTGCTTTCCTCACCTTTTACTGAGTCCTGTTGTTTTATTTGCTACCCAAGGATGCAAAGTATTTATTTCACAGTAAAATGCCAAGCAATCTGACATCTCCTCCTGGTTAAAACAAAGTCATCTCAATGCAGATGGATACATGTCATTATGCAAGCTATCTGCTTTTCAGAGCTGCTGCCTCAAACTTCCTGCAGTAAGATGTCCCCTCATACTCCCTGCAGTACCCCACCCCTGGCCCTGGCTTTCCTTGAAAACATATAATCTTGTCTACCTGCATTTTTGTATGTTTAGGCTCTAGCAAAGAATCCATTATGAAAATGACAGAACTGCCAGAAAGAATTATGACTTCACTGCTTAACAAGCTGTGAATTCACTGTGGAGGTAGCAAGGCAGAGAAGCAAAGAAACAGGAGGAAGAATATACCTGAAGGAAAACTCGCCTTGGGCTTCGCATTACTGCAAGTTGAGAATGGTTTTCCCAGCCTTTCAGGATTTACATGTTTCCTCCACCACAAACTACTTAAGTTTCTTTCCATAGTGCGGGGCAGGATTTTTACCTTTTACCTAAAGTTGGTAATACTAAGAATGATGAAGTTGATGATAATGACAGTTTGAATTTATTGAAAGGTTAATAGGTACCAATAGTAGGCTAAGCATATGTGCATATTATTTTATTCAATACTCACAACTTCTCTATATAGTACTCCCATTTAAATCCTTAAGGACTTCCCGTTGCCTTTAGGATAAAGTCCAAATGTTTTAACACAGTTTATGAGACTCTCTAAGATTCCATGAACTTTCGCCTCTCTCTCAACTTCATCTAACACCACTCTGCACCTTTCTGGAATGGTCTGGTCTCATCTATACTTTTGGTTCTTCCAGTGTTTATACTTTGTCTTGCTTATAGGCCTTTAAATACATTCCCTTGTAACCACATTACTCCTACTAGTCACCAGATTATCTCATACCTCCCTTTAAGACCTTACTATTTTTTTTCCTAGAGAGGCTATCTCCAACCCCTAAGCTAGTTAAGTTTTCCCTGTTGTTTGCTTCCAAGGTTCATTCATGGTGAAAAAAGAGGAAAAACTCTTTTGTAACTCTATACTTGAAATGACTATTTAAATATGCACCTTTTCTGTGAGATTTAACCTCTACGAAGGCTGACACCATGTCTTCTAATTCACAGTTGTTTCACTAGCCTCTAGCTGAATGCCTGACACAGAGTAGACTTTGAATAAATAATTAGAAATCAATCATATGCAAAATCTATATATGAATGTTCCCATTTATTAGATGAGGAAACAGGTTAAGAGGAGTTAAATAACTTGCCCAAAGACATAGTTAGCATATGGTGAAGCCAAGCTTTGAATCAAGAACTGATGTCAAAACTCATGTTCACAATTACTCTATAACACTGTCTTCTCCAAATTCCCTCCAGTTATCACAGGAAAAATAAAGTATATTTCTATAGGATATGTGTCTTACAGAAAAATTTGGTAGAAAAAGCTCCCAGGATTCAGGGACGTGATCTTTCTCCCATCTGATTTCAGAACTACATAAAATAAGCTGGATGATTTAATATCTTTCTGCACCCTGGGCATGATGGTATACCTCTCCAAAATCTGGTTTCTGCTTCTCAACTATAGGTGGTAGTGGATAATAGGCAACCTATAGCTACAGCTGTTAGTCCTTCCCACAGATCAACATGCAAAAAGGAAAGTGAGTTTCTCACATTCTAGAGAGATGTTGCCCAGGCAACAAAGACAAAGCCAGAGCAACAGACCACCCAGCTGAGAGAGGCTCTGTCTTCCGCACATCCTCCCATACCAGTGCCTACTTTTGTGGGGCAGCAGATGACTATGTTCATACACCCTTTTAATGGGGTGCCCCTGAAGGACTCACCTGCCCCAACTGCACACAGTTGGCAAAGACATCTCCATGAATAGCCCAAACAATAGCTCCAGATTCTTGCTATGTAGCTGAGGGTTTAACGTTTAATCTGTAGACTATGCCAGAATAGCAACTCTACAGGTGAAAAGCTCAGTAGTTTCATTTTGTGATTTGCAATAAGAAAAAAATTTGGGCACTGAATTAAACATTTATTTAGAAAATTAAACTAAACCTGTTTACATATCATGGCAGCCACTGATATAGCTCTGCCTTTTAATAGCTGTGTTACTTGACAAGTTACTTAACATCTTAGTCATGAATTTGCCCATCTAAAAAATGGGCTTACAAATATAAGTAATTACCAAAGATATCTTTGTGAGAAGTGAAAAAACAAAGGTAAACTGCATAACATGTGGCACATAATCAGGCCTTAAGTGAAGGTTATAGTAATTATTACAAATAATCCCTACATTATAAAAATTATTTGGGTTTCTGAAAAGGTGGCTGAACAGAAAAGATGAATAATCTCTTCCTTTGAGTCTATTTGCTCATTTAAATTTAGTGGCAAAAGCAAGCTGCATCATAGTTACTCCTGTAATAACCAGCGACATGGGCTCTACACCCTGCCTGGCACAGGCTGTCTTTGCTGTGCACTATAAACCCTTTACCAGGACCAATACAGTGTGAGGCACACAGTGAGTGCTCAAGAAATGCTTGTTGAAGCTGTCAACCATGGGCCGTGCAGGCAGTTTAAGGCACAGTAGGCATCTGGATCTTTAAAGGAAATGGTACTGTTCTAAGAGTCATTAAATGAGTTCTTCAGGGAGGGCAGTAACAATGTGCCATCTGATTGCTTTGTTCAGAAGTACTTTCCGACTGAGTTAACCTACTAAAGACGCTGTTCTTTGCTGCATAACCTCATGACTGCCAGTCCCTGCTAGGAAGTGGCTTTTCATGATGGCTTGCTGGTACATGTGTACATGGAAGGAAGAGGCTGGCTACAGGGGAGAGAGCCCCAGAGCAGAATGAAGCTCCTGCCAACCTGCTCCAGCACGCTGCTCCAGCACACTGTTATGTCCTTTTATGCTGTGTGTGTGTGTGTGTGTGTGTGTTTGTTTTGTAGGGGAGTGGGTGGGTATATCTGCAGTACCCCCTACGTTTGAAAAACAGGTCTGAATCTCATAGAATTCTATTAGAAAATCATTCCTCAAGCATAACTTAATTTTCTGAAAGTATTTTATCCTTTCACCACCAAAACCTCTTTGGAGAGAATTAAAATGGAAAAATGTGTAAATAAGTACATCTCTAAATTAAACCATTTCTGCCTGAGCAGACCTAATTAGCCTTTTCTAGGGTGCAGAGTACAGTATGTTGTCTCTGGTCTTTGTTCTTCAGTAAAAGACTTCAGAGGGGAAAACTATTCTAGAGTGAGTAGCCTCCAAATGTTAGTTTTGCAAATCTAACACTAGTGACTCATTAATATTTGTAAATCATCTAGATTTTGCTATTTTGAAAAAGAAACCCCAAGTGCTAATTAATAAAAGATATCATGTCTTATTAACGTTCACATAGTAATTACCAAAATCACAAATTCATCTGCTAAGTAGTCAGCAAACAAGACAAATGACTGTGCTCAGTTGAACAGATTATCAAATACCTTTGGGAGTACAACCTAATAGCCCCAACTAAACCATGAATCAAGCAGCTACTCCTTTTGCTACATGGACAGGCAATAACAATTTCATCTCTCATGTGAGGTGGGACAGAGCAGTGGAGACATCCAGCAACTCGCCTTCTCTAGAGCACACGTGCTTATGCAAGTGTCAGTGTTGCTCATGTATCTTTCTCTTACAACCTTTTACTGACACTTAAGATTTCATTTCTTAGCGAGACATGAGAAAAGACTCAAAAGATGTCACCTAAAGTTAGACATCATCCTGCTAGCTTCTGCATGTAAAATACATATTGGTGAGCCTTCTCAGCTCTCAACATGGAGAAGAAATTTCATCTTCCTGTGAACTTCTATATCAGTTCATCTCTGCTTCTCTTCTGACACTCATTACCTGTACACATTCCACACCTCCTCCCCTAGAAAGGCATCTCAAGAACACAGACCATGTCTCACTAGCCATTCAAGTATAACAACAAGTACTACTACTATTAATTAAGATACCTACCATTTCTTATGACTATAAGTGTGCAAGTCACTTGGATGAATGCTTTATTTAACTTTTATTTCTTCTTGTCATTTAATATTTACAACAGCCACTTAAGGTAGGTTTATCCTCACTTTACCACGAAGCAACTGAGGCTAAAAGAGGCTGAGCGACAGAACTGGGATTCATCCCTAGGTCTGAAAGATTCTAAAGCCTTTGCTAACCTGTATGCTAAACTGTACCTATGCTAAACTGTACCTATCTAATATGGTGCCTAGTTGAGGGTTAAGTACACAGCAGACATTGATAAATGGGAGAATGAATGAATATCTTAATATCAATTAGCTTCTGCATCCCCTTGGTAGTTAAGATTAAACCTTTGCACTTTCTGCTTTTCTGTTTTCTTCCAGGTGTGCATGATATCAAGGATTATTGTTAGTACTGTGTATCAAAATGAAAGCTCTCCTTACCTTTTTTATATCAGAAAATAAACACCTCTCCAGGACTCTCCCTCCTAGTTCAGAGTCTGCCAGGATGATATTCACTATTGGACACATTTGATGGCTTTTCATTTGTATTGGTGTTACTCACATGTTGGAGTAAGCTAGATGGTAGGAAGCAGCCTAATGTTCTTGGCACCTCCTCCCAGCTCTCTTCAACATCCTAGACTCTATAGCACATGGGGCAGGGAGCTCAGGGTCTGGTGGCCACTGACTTCACAATAGTCAATGTTTCCTATTGGTGGGGTAATGGGCTTTTGCTAGTTTAACCCTCTCAGTACATAGCATTCTCCCACTACCCTGGTAACAGTACCTTTACCATACAGCCCACGTGCTTGGAGGAAGTACACCCTACTCACAGTTCTAGAGTAGAACTCTGGGTGGTTTAAGCCCATCAGCACATCCGATTGGCTTTGCTGCAGTGATTAGTTCAAATCAGAAGACTCAGTTCAGGCCAGTGAGAAATAAGGAGGTGTTTGCTGGGGCTTCTGGGAAAAAATCCTTCCTGGCTCAGAGAACTACGAGGGAAGAGGTTCTCTCTCCCTGTTGGAGATTCATGTAGAATGATAAAGATCCAGAAGGTACCGGAAATAATTTTGGAAGTATAATGGAATCCAGCTTTAGGAGTAAGCGAAATGTCATAGAAAGCCAAGAAGAAAAATGTAAAAAAAAAAGCATTTGATGACATAGGTGAGCCATCATGTAATCAAGCCTTGCTCCAAGGCTTTGACAGCTCCAGGTGTTTCAGCTACATAAGAGTCTACATTTCTTCTTTTTTTGTTTAGCCGGTTTTGAGCCAGATTTTCTCTGACTTGACACTAAAAGATTCACAATATACCTAGGTGACAACTTTGATTGTTTCATGCTCATCCTCATATTTACTTTCCTTTTTTCCAGAAAAACAAGTATGACAGAGGTCTGAAGGACCAGGGGGGACCACTTACCAGCTCATCACAAACTTGAAACAGGCAAAATGTACCTGTCAGAGCCTAAGTAGAACCGGATTGCATGATGTATGGCAATGATCTTCCAGAGTGCTATCAAGAGTATTTGACACTAGTGAACTGTGTTTGAGTCAATTCTCTCTATGGCAGTAACAAAGCCTAATTATGAAAGCATGATGAGATCATTGCGCAGTTAGATCATTGCACCATTGGCATTCCTAATAAACAGATCAGCTTAGCCCAGCACAATCCCTAGTGAGTTTGTGGGAAACCCTTCTTGGGTTTCACATATATTGAACATTTTCAAATGAATTAATGAATGGTAGGAGTGCAAATTAATTCAGCCATTATTGAAGACAGTGTGGCAATTCCTCAAAGACCTAAAAGCAGAAATACTATTTGACCCAGCAATCCCATTACCGAGTATATACCCAAAAGAATATACATCATTCTATTATAAAAGACACATGTGCACATATGTTTATTGTAGCACTATTCACAATAGCAAACACATGAAATCCACCCAAAGACCCATCAATGATGGACTGGATAAAGACAGTGTGGTACATATACACCGTGGAATACTATGCAGCCACAGAAAAGAAGAAATGGTAGTTCGTTCCTTTGCAGGGACATAGGTGGAGCTGGAGGCCATTATCCTTAGCAAACTAACACAGGAACAGAAAACCAAATACAGCATGTTCTCATAAGTGGGAGCTAAATGATGAAAACACATGGACACATAGAGGGGAACAACACACACTGGGGCCTTTTGGAGGATGGAGGGTAGAAGGAGGGAGAGGATCAGGAAAAATAACTAATGGGTACTAGGCTTAACGCCTGGGTGATGCAATAATCTGTACAACAAATCCCATGACACAAGTTTACCTATGTAACAAACCTGCACTTGTACCCGTGAACTTAAAATAAAAGTTAAAGAAAATAGCAGGTACTTAGATAATGATGCTCTTCTCTGACACCCCCGTGCTGTCTTTGCTTACAAGGACAGTTGCAACTGAAAAGCACAAAGTCAGCACAGATAAGGGAATTACAGGTTTCAACGCAAAACCATCTGCACCAAAGTATAATGGTAGCTGCCTAAAGTTGAAGTAACACCTTGGATCTGGTCTCTTGGACTTCTGGTTGTGAAGGATGGGCCCTTCCCAAGTACTGGAGATTTTGGGTACAAGGATAAGAAAGGACAGGACAACAGGGAGGCACCAAAGGGGGTTTATCCAGAGAGTGAGAAAATGGGATACCTCTTGCTTTTTATTAGGGCCAGCTTCATGGATGAACAACTTGCCTAGTCACACAGGACCCTGTGGTCCGAAGGGCCTCCTTTTTTAGCTTTATGATCTGCTTTCACCATCCTGAAATTTGAAATACTTTTTGAATAACGGCCCATACATTTTCATTTTGCTTTGTGTCCAGAATTATGTAGGCCATCCTGCTTGTTATAGATTTTTAGTTCCCTCTTCACTAAAAATCACAAGGAGCAAAAAGAATAACAGTTCTACCAAAGACCTGCCTTAGATTTTCTGTCTTTTGTCTTTCTACTTGATTGCTTTCTTTGTTTTGAATAAATATTTTTAATGTGCCATTTAAATTGTCCCCTTAATTTACCATATTTTCATGTTATTTTCTTAATAATTGCTCTAGGATTACAATATACATTTTATTACTTTTTAAAAAATGTTTAATTACACTTTAAGTTCTGGGATACATGTACAGAATGTGCAGGTTTGTTACATAGGTATACACGTGCCATGGTGGATTGCTACACCTATCAACCTGTCATCTACATTACACATTTCTCCTAATACTACCCCTCCCCTATCACCCCATGCCCTGACAGGCTCCAGTATGTGATATTCTTCTCCCTGTGTCCGTGTGTTCACATTGTTCAACTCCCACTTATGAGTGAGAACATGCAGTGTTTGGTTTTCTGTTCTTGTGTTAGTTTGCTGAGAATGAGGGTTTCCAGCTTCATCCATGTCCCTGCAAAGGACATGAACTCATCGTTTTTTATGGCTGCATAGTATTCCATGGTGTATATGTGCCACGTTTTCTTTATCCAGTCTATCATTGATGGGCATTTGGGTTGGTTCACAATATGCATTTTAATGTATCATGATCTTCTTTTGGTTAACGGTAATTTAACTCCAGAAAATATAAGAACTTTGCTCCAATATAGTGCCATTCCCTCCTCCCTCCTTTGTGCTATTACTATCCTATACACTAAATCTATACATGTTACAAACCCAATACTACAATGTTAAAATTATTGTTTCACACAATCCTATGTCTTTTAAAGAAATTGAGAAAAAATATATTTTATGGAATCTTTTATACTAACTCACATACTTATCATTTACAGTGCTCTTCATTTTTTTCCTGTGGATTTGTGTTACCTTAGAGTACCATTTCCTGAAGGTCTTCCTTCCTTCGGTACATCTTGTAAAACAGGGCTGCTAGCAATACATTTGCTCAGTCTCTGTTTATCTGAAAATGTCCTTATTTTGCCCTCATATTTGAAGGATAGTTTTGTTAGATACAGAATTCTTGTTTGACATTGTTTTCTTTTTGCACTACAGATTTGCCATTATTCTTCCTTCTGGCATCCTTGGTTTTAGATGAAAAGCCAGCTTAATTGCATGGGTGCTCGCCTTTCTATGGTGTGTTCTATTCTTCTTGCTGCTTTCAAGATTTTCTCTTTGGATTTGGTGTACAACAGTTTGAAAATGATGTGTTCAAGTGTGGATCTATTTGTGTTTATCCTGTTTGGGTTTATTTGAGCTACTTGGGTATATAGATTAATTTTCTAAAAAACCAAATTTTGGAAGTTTTGGCCATTATTTTTTCAAATAGGGTTTTTGTCCCTTTTTCTTCCCTCCTTCTGACATTCCCCTGATGTGGTGGTTTTTGTGCTTGATCTTGTCCCACAGGTTTTTGAGGGTCTGTTAATTTTACTGCAGTCTGTTTTCTCACCATTCTCTAGATTGAGTAATTTCTATTGATTTATAGTTCACTGATTCCTTATTCTCTCTCAAACCTGTTGTTGAACTCTCTAGTGAAATTTTTTTTATTACCGTTATTGTACTCTTCAGTTATAGAATTTTCACTTGGTATTTTTAAAATAAATTCAACATCCTTATTAAGAATCGATTTGTTGATCTCTTGTTACCCCACTTTTCTTTCATTCTTTAAGCATGGTTTGCTTTAGTTCTTTGGAAATATTTATAATAGCTGCCTTGAAATTTTTGCCCACGAATATTTGGTAACACTTACAGAGTTTCTATTAACCGTTTTTCTTTTCTTAAGTATGGGCCACGCTTTCTTTTCTTAAAAATGCGACATTTAAGATAACACATTGCAACTACCCTGAATTCTGATATTTTTTTCCCTTGATGGTGGCTGTTGCTGGTATTTTGTTTGTAACTTGCCTGGACTAAATCCGTGAAATCTGTTTCCCTAGGCTACTAATGCCTATGCTAGTTTAAAATATATATACATTCCTGATTTTATTTTTTATTTATCTACTTTTTTTTTTTTTTTGAGACGGAGTCTCGCTCTGTTGCCCAGTGGAGTGCAGTGGCATGATCTCAGCTCACTGCAAACTCCACCTCCCAGGTTCACTGCATTCTCTTGCCTCAGTCTCCCATGTAGCTGGGACTACAGGCCCTGATTTTATTTTTAACCTTGGCTTGCTAGAGTTTGCTCCTGTGTCTGTACAGCCTTAGTGGTCAGTTCATGATTGAACATCATTTATGTTCAAACACCTTAAACCACTAAGGTTTCCATCCTTTGCCCTTTTTTACCTATTTTCAGGTAGAGGAACATATACAAAGTTCAGGCTCTTTTCAAGCTCCCCTGAGTCTGGTATCTGCTGGACTTTTTTGAGTCTCCTATGCACACACATTGAGACTTTGGATTAACCAGAAGCATATAAAGGGCTTCTGTCCCTTCAGTCTCCACTGCCCATATGCACAGCCTCAGCCAGCAATATGCTGTCTCTGACCACAACCGCAACTTCAGGCTGCTGGAGCCGATGGCCCTTCCAACTCACTCCCGTCCAAGATGATCATTTCTATTGACAACTTTGCTTGGTGTCTGTACTGCCCAGCTCTTCAAACTGGTTGAGTCTCCTTCAACATCTACAGAGAAGCTACTGGTCATCATGGCTTGCTGTACGTTGGCAGAACCTATAGGCTGGGTTGAGGTGGATGAGAGGAGGCCTAGGTCAGAACATCTCAGATTCCCAGTGTTTCTGAGTGATGTCCCATGCTTTTAAAAAAATAAACACTTCTCAGATTGTCACAGGACTTTGGTTGATTTCCAGAGCACAAATAGTTGAAGTTTCCAACTTTCCATAGCTCTATCACTGCATTTTGGGAAGAGGATTTACCCAACCTCCTCCTAGAGTCATGGCTAAAAGTCCACTCTTTGCCTTGGGTTTTGACTTGTCTCTCTCTTCTTCCTTCATTGTTCCCCTTTCACACACTTAAGTCCAACACATGCTAGTGGCTCTAGAGCAATAAAATCTTTCTTGTGTGTGTAAGATAACTTCAGCAACAGATTATTTAGTACGATTGATATAAACCACACAGATTAACTTGCAGCAAGTCAAAAGCATTCAGTGAACTCTCTAAACACTGCTTGCCATCTATCCTCAGGCTTGTGGCCTTTCCTGCAGGCAAGGAGTGGCAGATATCTGATGCTGCCTGCATGCTGTTACACCTGTCACAACTCTAGCACACATCACTAAACGACTGTGACTTTCTTCCCCACTAACCCTAGACATGGTCTCAGAATCTTCCTCAGACAGAACTCCAGGCAGCCATTATGTGGTTCAGAAGATGAGACCTCATAGTCATACCTTCTTCTTCTTCTTTTTTTTTTTTTTTTTTGAGATGGAGTCTTGCTCTGTCACCCAGGCTGGAGGGCAGTGGTGCGATCTCGGCTCACCGCAACCTCTGCCTCCCAGATTCAAGCGATTCTCCTGCCTCAGCCTCCAGAGTAGCCAGGATTACAGGTGCCTGCCACCATGCCTGGCTAATTTTTGAATTTTTAGTAGAGATGGGGTTTCACCATGTTGGCCAGGCTGGTCTTCAACTCCTGACCTTGTGATCCACCTACCTCGGCCTCCCAAAGTGCTGGGATTACAGGTGTGAGCCACCGTACCTGGCCACCTTCAAGTCCCCAAAGCTGAAATGTATAATTCATCACACTATCTGCTGTGCTTCCACATATCAGTCAAGGCTTGGGGTTGGTTTCCTGAGGAACATGTCTTTTTTTACTTGTGCCTCAAGCTCAGCTCCTGTGACAGTTTTTCTTCTGAACATTTGCACTTACTCCTTTGGTGATTTCATCGATTTTCATGATTTTAAATCCCATCCATTTATTGGCCCTTTTCAGGTTTATGTATTTTTTAGATCAGATCTCTCCCCCAAACTCCAACTCTCTACATACCATCTCCACTTAGAAATCTAATGGACACCTCTAAGTCACCATACCCAAAACTGAACTGTTCCTACCTGGGGCGTCTTCAACCTATAGGCTTTTTCCATCTTGACTGATATTCATTCATCTGCTCAGATGCTCAGACCAAAAAAAAAAAAAAAAATCGATTTATTCTTAATTCTCTTCATTCTCTCTCACACCATCAGGAAATTCTGCTGGTTTTACTCTAAAAATAAATCAGAACCCTGTGCCTTCTTACCACTGTCACTGCTACCATCCTAGTCTGAGAAATACCATCTTTCACAGGACTATTGCAACTGGTTTTACTACTTCTAACTTCGATCTCTCATATTCCATACTCAACATGGCACCCAGAGTGATCCTTAAACCTTGGTATACTATACTCAACATCGTAGCCAGAAAGATCCTTTCGAAAAATGAGGCTGATAGTGTTAGTTTTGTACTCAAAACATTCCGGTGGCTTCCCATTTCGCTTAGGGAAAAAGCCAAAGGTTTTCCAGTGACTTACAATACTCTACATTGTCTGTCTTGCCACCCTCTTCAATTCACTTATCTTTCACTACACTGCCTCTTACTCTTTTCCAGCCTTGCTGGCATCCTTAATGCTTCTGGAAAACATGATACTGGCTTTTTGGAGCCTTTGCATTGGCCATTTTCTTTTCCTGAAATCCTCTTCCTTCAAATATCCAAGTGACTAATTCTCTCACTTCCTTCAAGTCTTTGCTCAGATGTCACCTTCTCAATGAAGCCCACCTTGTATTTATAATTGCAAACCCTATCCTTCCCATCTGTGTGTCCCCACTGCCCCCCCTACCTCTCTCCTTCCACATCCCTCTCACTCATTCCCACATTTCTATTCTTTTCATAGCATATTACTTTTTACTATATGATTTACTTATTTCCTATCCTTAATGTTTGTCATCTGTCTCCTCCTTCTCTAGAATGTAACTCAAAAAGGGTGGGGACTTTTGTTCAGTGACATATCATTTCACAGTTTCTAGAAATGTGCCTGGCACGTAACAGACATTCAAAAAACATTTGTTGAATGAACAAGTCAGCGGCAGATCTATGGTTCTGATACAGTTTTAGAAAACATGCACTGAATGTGAGAACACTTTCCAAAGAAATGTCAGGAGAAGCATAGTTAAAAGAAATGTCAAGAGACTCCATGAAAAAGAAGAGTCCATGACAAAAAGAAGAAAAGAAAAAAAATGATTGGGAAATGATGGATATAATATAGTTATCTTGGTGAGTCATGGGGTACATTAGCATATTAAAAGTTATGAGAAGTCCTACAGGAAAAAAATGGGCTTAATTTTATTATTTTAAAAAAATTCAACACAAGCTCAAACTTCAAAAAAAAAGATTTCTATATCATATTGTATAAATAAAATAAGCAGCAATTTTGCATGTGGGCTCTGGAGATAGACTACTAGGGTTTATATCTTGGCTTGCCATTTACAAGAGTTATTTGATGTCTCTAAGCCTCAGCTCTTTTATCTGTAAAATAAGGTAGTATGTATATTACAGGTTTGGGGTTAGAATTAAGATAATATAAGTAAACAGTGCCTAATACATGGTAAGAACTCCCACAATGTAAAAAATTAAACAATGATCTAAATGCCTGTGATCTACCAGTTATTATCCTTGACTCTGGGGATACAGATTAGAAATTGGTCCCTGGTCTCATGGAATTTATGTTCTGCAGGCAGAAGACAGATTAGAAACACATAAACCAATAGATGAACATTTTCTGATAGTGGCACTATTATGAAGAAAATAAATCAGGGTTATGTGATGGAAAGAGTGGAATGGAGGGCTGCTTCAGACTGAATAGTCCAGAAGGATTTTCAGAGAAGAGGATGCTTATACTGAGAGCTGGTCAGTGAGGAGCCAGTCAAGCAAGGGTCTCTCTGGAGGAACAGCAGCACAGGCAGAAGGAACAACAAGGACAGATGTGTAAAGGGAGAAATAAGCTTGGCTTGCTCAGGATTAGATAAAAAGTCCATGTGGCTGGTCATGGGGAATACTGGAGAAAAATAGCATTTTTTTGTAGCTCTAAATAACACTAACCCCTCTGGGTCTTTATTTGTGGGATGACTTTTCGATTTATAATTCTTTCTTGGGGGAAAGAAAAGAGGCTCTGGAGGGATTGTGGCAACGACCCTGCGGTCTGGAGGGAAAGAGAGAGGCAATGATCACAGTTCTATGATTCAGGGGGAATTGACCAGCCTGTTTTGAATAGGCTTCCCGGGTTAAAGTGGTAATCTTTTCTCTCCACCATTCACAAAAAGGACAGTGGGGTTAGGTGGACATGAAGTGTCAACTCAGAGGATAGGGGAATACGAATTAAAAATGCAGAAGAAAAGGCTTGTACCTGGGACTCACTGACGTTGTGGTTTCTCTTGAACCCCATGTTCTCATTCTCGTTGAAGCCTAAGTTCATTTATCTTTGTCGATATTAGAATTTTATGTCTAAAATTTGTTTTTTATGTGTTCTCACCCCACCTTTCTCTTTTTTGGAATGCAGAGACTAGTCTCTTGGGTGTGGCTAAACATCCAGGAGAATGCTCAGCAAATACCACATGGTATTACTTTTAACTTGCAAAAGCTTAATTGCTCACCATATTATAATTAAGTTCTTTTCCATACGTAAAGTCCCCCTCACATGTCCAGAGAATGTAAATTCTCACTGGTGTTCACCTGACCTTGCCAAACTAGCCTGAATATTTTGTTCTCTATTGTGCTAAAGATAATTTTTTTTAGTGCTCTTCTCAATGACTATAGTTGAAAGGAGGAGAAAGTGATATCTCTGTAATGCAAGCCAGAGCCTTCCGCAATAATACATTGGCAAGTGGCAATGTGATGAAAATGTTTTATGTAGGCATGCTTTTGTTTCCCATCTTAGTGTTTCTGAGTGCAGATCCAATCTGCTCGTTATTCTTCTGCTACACAATGGGAAATGGAGGTAAGAAGATTGCTGACCTCCCTGCAGCTTTGAGACAAAATTTCTTGACTGCTAGCTCACAATAGGCCTTCTTGGAACCATCCAGAAATAGCACCCTCTCTCAATAATCTCTTCTTTCTAGATGGGCAGTGCTGTTTTGATCAACTTAACCGCAGTCAAGGGTACCCTACAGCACCAATTCAAAGATTTGGGGGTTGACTGTTTGCCTATCGAGATTTACTCAGATGTCATCTTCCTTCTTTCTTGGCTTTTGAGGCATTTCATTATTCCTAGCAACTCCAGTCGAGGGTAAACATGAGACACGGGGAATAAAATTCAAGCCACTTTTAGCTTCTTATTAGCAGGTATGGGAAAAACCTGGGAGTAAATTGGGTGGATGGTAGAAAGGACTGAAATTGTCCAAAGTGAGGTTTGAGAAATATCTATGGGTTCTAATTAGCCCCACCTTAGCTTATTCTTTCCATACCATAGTTCATAGTGAGTTGACTATAAATGGAAAACACCTATTAATTCTCTTAACTAATAAAGAAGTTCCTTTCCTATATAATGTAGAAGACTAATTTAGAAGAGAATTGTGTGTGAGTGCACACATGGCATATGTGTGGATGCATGCACATGTGTGAGTGAATGGATGAATCCAGACATTTTCCCCCCAGCCTCCAGCAGCAAATCCATGTCTGGTCATCAGCAATAATCTGGACTATTTCTCATCATTCTTCCTGAAGCACCAGGAGAATTTCAAACTCTTTGACCCTTCCTTAGCATGCTTGAACTGAATTGTTTAGATTGGCCCACCCATTTATTCAGTAACTATTCACAACACATCACTCCCTTTTGTTTGTTTTCCTTAAAGTAGATCAAAATAATCTCCAGGGAACTGGGATTCTCGAATTCAAGGCCTATTGTATTCTAGGGTTTATCAAGTTATCAGCCTATCCCTCAGCTTTCTATCCTGGTTTGAAAGGATAATTTGAATTACCTCATAAATTGATATGGTTTGGCTGTATCCCCACCTAAATCTCATCTCAAATGGTAGTTCCCATGATCCCCACATGTTGTGGGAGGGGCTCAGTGGGAGGTATTAAATCATGGGTGTGGTTACCCCTATACTACTGTTCTTGTGATAGCAAGTGAGTTCTCAGGAGGTCTCATGGTTTTAAAACGAGCTTTTCCCCCTTTAGCTTGGCACTTTTTCTTGTCTGCCACCATGTAAGATGTGCCTTTGCTTCTCCTTTGCCTTCTGTCATGACGGTGAGGCCTCCTGAGCCATGTGGAACTGTGAGTCCATTAAACTTCTTTCCTTTATAAGTTACCCAGTCTTGGGTATGTCTTTATTAGCAGCATGAGAACAGACTAACAGACAGAACTTCGGACAAGAGATTCCATGAAGAGACTGAAGACTCTAGTGGCCCAGGTAGCTGAATCTTCTCCCAGCTTTCTTCTTCTTTATATACATTCCATTTGTGATCATGATAAACAAAGTCACAGAGTAGTGAGAAAAGGAAAACTAACCACCTAGTATATGCAGAGACATACCAAATGCTGAAGTAGATCAAGAAGACTTCCTTGAGTAAGGGGGCAGGAGGAGAAAACTATATCCAGCAGAGATATTACAGCTGTGGAGGTATCAAAGAAGCCTTGAGAATCTGGAAGGGCAGCCTAGGAAACAGTGTTTCTTTACCTGTACCAGCACTAAGCATGCTAAAATATCCACGTGGGAATTATATTGTATGCTGTTTTAATTAAAGCTGTTTGTATTCTACCTTGGAATTGTTACTAATTCTGTTTGCTCTTTGAGAAATTCTTATTTCTTTTTAATATCCTTTGCTTTGGCAGCTGAGATTTCAAGTAACAGGGATTGGAAAATAATCCCATGTGTTTCCAATTGGATGAATTTTTTGGTTGTAAAGTTATTTCCTAAGACTTTTTTTTTTCCAATTAACATATTAGATCCTTGAGGAGTATCCTGGATAAATGCCCAAGTTGCTCTTTGGTTAAGCAGAATAACACAAAGGCTGTATCCAGGGAACCCAATCCTCTGATTACAGAGCAGGTCAAAGCTGCCCCTTAATTATTTCTTTAAAAAATCAAAAGATTTTAAAAATGATTATTAGGGAGTTTTTATTCCCATTCTCTCTCAGGTAAGTATTTTGGCTATGGCGCCTGATTCTTGAGAAAAAAACAAGAGAAAAAAATAAAACCTATTATCAACCACACTTGGGATACCATTTAGGGCCACCTCACTTTATTCTGAAACTTCTGCTTCAAGGAGATTACCAAGCATCCAGAGAGAAGCAGAATGAGACCCATTTAAGAATGTGTGACCTATTGCGACAAACGGAAGTTCTGAGGTGTCCTGGAATTAGAAGAGGTAGTTTTTCATAAGTGGAAAAAAAAAAAAAAAAGCACATGTTGGGTGCCTGGGGAGGCTTTGGCCTCAACAAACAAATCTGTAACTTTTCTAGGTTTAGCTGTAGCTTAACATTTAAAACTAAATATTTGAAAGTTGTATCCAATTTCCTCAAAGCTAAAAGAGAAATCAGAGAGCAAACTTCTTTTTTTTTTCATTGAAAGGTGTTGCTTAGGTGAACAAGGACTATTATTCTAACAGCATAAAGCACTTTCTTCCAGATCACCAACTGATAATGTTTGTAAATAGGTAGGGGTAGTCTGAATGTAGAATGATGGAGAAGATAGAATTTGCCTTTGGTATGGAAAAATAGATGGGAAATTATCACTCTTCTACTGCAAAGCATTCATACTCCATCAGTTACCACTGATTAATTTATGCATTTATTTATTCTCCCTACTACTATTTATTGAACTTATGTTAGTTTCTAGGCATTGAAGTTTCAACAGTAAATCAGACAGACTTAAATTCAGTCCTCAAAGTTCTTAAAGTCTATCTGTGCCTCTCAAAATTCATGTGTTGAAATCCTAATCCCCAAGGTGATGGTTTTAGGAGCTGGGGCCTTTGGGAAGTGACTAGATCATGAGGGCAGAGCTCTCACGAATGGAATTAGTGCCATTATATAGTAGGCTCCAGACAGACCCTCATCCCTTCCATCATGTGAGGTACAGCTAGAAGGCACTGTCTATGAGCCCGAACACAGGCCCTCACCAGACTCCAAGTTTACCAGCACCTTAACTTTGGACTTTCCAGCTTCCAGAACTAGGGGAAATAAATTTATGGTGTTTATAAGCTACTCGGCTTATGATATTTTATTATAGCCATCTGAATGGACTATGACACTGTCTAATGAAGGACACAGACAATGATCTAAGATGTAATTATGCCATGTAATCCATGCCAATATGGGGGAATGCCAAGTAGCTCTGGGAGCACTTAGCAATGCCACCCAGCAAAATGTGGGGATGGTGGTAGGCTGTCAGGAAATACATTTCCTGAAGTGGCATTTTAGCTGAGGCCTGAAGGTGTGAGCCAGGTAAGAGAGGATTAAAAGTAAAGAGGGCAAGAAAAGAGAAAAAAAGAAGTTCTCATAGTATGTTGGAGATTCTAAAAGAAGTTTGGTATGTCTTCAGTGTAAAGTTTGGAAAAGGGTGGTAGAAAACATGGCTAGAGCGGGGAGCAAGCCTTAAAGCGGTGCCTATTTAAGACCTAACTTCTGAGGTCTGCATATGCTTGGACTCAGATAGACCTGGGTTTGATTTCCAGTTCTGATCTTTCCCAGCAACTTAGGCAAGTTATGCCACTTCTAACACTCATTTTCCTTATCTTTGTAATGGGGAATATACCTACTTCATAGGATTGCTCAGAAAATTAAATGATGAAGCATATCTGTACCTGGCAGATGGAGCATATCGGTGCCTCCCATATCTCAATACATGGGAGCTACAGCTGTTGCTGTTACTACAGTCAAACACAACGGCATTCCAACAAGGAATAATGTATCAGGAAAGTAAGCCCTGCTACCATCAGTTTAGCCATCAGCAGAGCTATATATGTTGACATTTTGGGGTGGGGTAACTTCCTGATGGGCCTCAGTATCTTATTCTTTTCAGAGTTTAGCCCCGTCCTTTGTTTCCAGAAAGCAAAGATTTCCCTCTGTAAGCAGTGGAGTCATTTGATACAATGGTTCTAGGCATTGTGCCCATCCATTATTACACTTTGTCCTGGTCATTCATGCTGCCTAAGATGCCTAAATTATCATCCCATTCCCCCTCTGAGTGGGCATAAGAAGTAAATGAAATAAACTAATGCAGTGGTTGCTAATACCCATGTTACCTTCTTTTTATTATCGGCCTTAAGACTCCTTGTAAGCAGGAAAAGAAAAGGAAAAAAAAAAAAAAAAAAAACCCTAGACAGTTATGAAGGATGGTTTCTCAAAAAAAAAAAAAAAAAAGATATGTCTATTGAGATTTTTACAGTCCTTTTGATTGCTTTTCACATCACTAGACTCAAACAAACAGAACCTCTCTGTACACAGAGCTAGTAGGAGGACATGCACAAAGCACTAAAGCTCTCTCTGAGCCAAAAAGAGATGCCTGTCATCTCATTTCTTTTAGCCCCTACGGCTGTGGGCTTGGTTTTTCTATGTGAACACTCTAACACACCTGTACTGAGAATGTATTCCTTGCCAGGTAACTGGGGATCATAGAAATAAAGGACATATTCTATGCCCTCCCGGGGTCCTTGGTCTGTTATGGGAGACACACCAGTGAGCCAGTGTTATTTGTTTTCAGTGCTGTCTAATGGACAGTCCCTGTGCTAAATGCTTCATATGCTTTATTAGAGTCTTCCAAACCATTCTTCAAACTAGACAGTATAAACTTCCATTTGTGGATAAAACAATTGAGATTTAAAAGTGGTTACTAGGCTGGGCGCGGTGGCTCACGTCTGTAATCCCAGCACTTTGGGAAGCCAAGGCGGGCGGATCACCTGAGGTCGGGAGTTCGAGATCAACCTGGCTAACATGGTGAAACCTCTACTGAAAATACAAAACTAGCCAGATGCAGTGGCACCTGCCTATAATCCTAGCTACTTAGGAGGCTGAGGCAGGAAAATCGCTTGAACCAGGGTGGCAGAGCTTGCATGAGCCGAGATTGCACCATTGCACTCCAGCCTGGGTGACAGAGTGAGACTCTGTCTCAAAAGAAAAAAAAAAATGGTTACTAGTAACTTCCCCAAAGATAGGTAGTGAGTGGCAGAGCTGGGATGGGGCTGGGGCAGTCTTGCTTTCGCACTTTATGTCATGCCACCTCCTCACTCCTGACAGTCTGTCAGTGGGTTACTCTGATATGTGTTATTAAGGGGTTACTTAAGTACTAAGTACTGTGGAAGAACTGTGGGTCCACAGAGAGGAGGAACTTTTGACAGAAGGCAGAGAAAGAGAAAGATGGAGTCAGAACAACTTGCCAGGGGAAGTGGCCTCTGCTCTGAGGTTTGAAGGCTGATCAGGGGTTGGCCATGTAAAAGCGTGAGGAAAGGAGACATCCTTTGAGCTACAGTGAGCCGCAGTTACACCTTCACGAGGCTTAGAGATCAGGATGTCTTCAAGGAGCTGCAGGTCGCTCGGTACAGCTCTTGGTTATCTGCAACAATAGAGGGAATGTGCGGGACAGATGATCTGAAATGTATGTCTGTTTGCCTTCTGTATGTATAATGTTTTTATTTATTTATATTCTGCTTTGTTCCACAAAGGTTTTGAGAGAAAATTCATTATGTGGTTTTTATGCAGTGACCTTCCTAATTAAGTTTTTCTCAGCACTGTCATGTTCGTCTTTGTATTCCCTGAGCCATATGCAGAGAGACTTGAATAAAAGTTGAATTGAATTTACATACTTTGAGCATTCTGTAAGCAGTTAGCAAGGGCAACTGGTCCCAGAAGCTTGTGGGTGGGAAGGAAAAATTTTACTGGGCCAAAACGTAAAATTGCTTAGATTGAGGTACCGTATTTCATGGAATCCAACACACTATTGATTATAGGGTATGCTGTTATTAAACTTGAAGTGCTATTTAAAAAGAAAAAAATCCTGTTCATTAAATTACAGCACAATATAAACTCACTATCTATTGCAAGATGTACTCTGATTTCAGATATATTAAATGTGAAAAAAATGTGTCTTTAAAGAGAAAATGCATGGTGATGATATTAACCCTCACCCGAAATAGTCAGAAATTCTAAAACGTACTGATTCCCTGGTTGACATGAAAGAAAATGAGAAGTCTTACACATTTCTGGATGGCAATTTGCCCAACAACCTAAGCCCAAAAGATTCTGCAAACTCTTTGACCTAGCAATTATATCTCTAAGGCTGTGGGTTTGGTTTTTCTATGTAAAATATAATTAAAGTTAAAAAAATACTAATTTAAATTTTAGAAGTTATATTGCATTTTAAAAATCAGGTAATAAAGTATTTGTTATACAACTACTCCTGTAAAAAAATATATTTACATTCCATGTTTACATAGGAATTAAAATCTTGAATGACATATACCAAAATGTTGACAGAGATTGTCTGGATGAAGCAATTTTGATTGATCATTTTATGTTCTAATTGAAAAACTACTAGTTAGATATAAGCTTTTTTCTTTTTTTTTTCTTTTAGAAATGGAGTCTCCCTCTGTTGTCCAGAATGGAGTGCATGGAGTGCAGTGCCATGATCTCGGCTCACTGCACCCTTCGCCTGCTGAGTTCAAGTGATTCTCCTGCCTCAGCCTCCTGAGTAGCTGGGACTACAGGCACATGCTGCCATGCCTGGCTAATTTTTTGTATTTTAGTAGAGACGGGGTTTCACTGTTGCCTAGGCTGGTCTGGAACTCCTGAGCTCAGGCAATCAGATATGGGCCTTTAAGTGGACAATACACTTGTGAATACTGGAAAATTAATTCCCTTGTCTTAGAAACTTTATTTTTTATGAAGAAGTCTCCTGAATCTTTCCTGTCTCATAAATGAGTCTGTCCAGGCTCCAAGTGGTTCCAACTGAGGCCCTGGTTAAAAGGGTATGAAAAGATTATTTGATTCCCAATTGGAAATACAGCTTTATCACCTGGAATTTTCCCTTAAAAGCTGATACCTAAAAGGAGAAAATAAATATTTCTACCTCAGGGTGCCAGAGGGTCTGGGGGATGAGATCTTTATGATGTAATCTTGGTCTGGGGCAAAGCGTGAGACCCTGAGCACATGCAAGTCATGTTCTAGGTCCTGTGAGTGGGAAAGAGGGTGATGGGCAGAAGTCAAGCTTAGGCTTCAACTTTTGCTATGCCTTAAATGGTAAATCCTCCATCTCTAAGAACCACACTGCTACAAATTCACAACTTTTGTTTTGTAAGTCATTCAAAATTCTTCATAAATGTTTTTTCTAAAAGACGAACTTTTTGGTGGCTTAGACTCCACTTTAACGGGAAAATGCAACCCTGACTATATCTATTTATGAGGTGAACTGGACCTCCTGCTTCATAGAGGAAACATTTTTGAATGGTCAAACATAGTATTCCTGCTTGAACAGGAAAAATTGTAACTATGCATTTGGTATTTGTATTTTATCCCCAAATTAGCGAGTTGCCTTTTTGACTTTTTTTCTATGTAGCTTTATATTTATGTATAGCTTGCTTTTAAAAAATAAGCTGTTCTTATACTTCCCAACATTATATACCTAACTGTTCCTTAAAGTTCAGCTCATGTATGAATTTTATTTTGCAATCAAGTTTTATTTACTTGCTTATAGAGTTTGGTTTGTCATTGCTTTTTGTCAGCTCTGCAAGGTTTGAGCCATTTGTAACCTTTGAATATTTATATAGTATCTATCTATCTACATCTATTTTTATATAATGTATGATAGTTGTAACCTAAAGAGTAAAACAAAGATTTCAAGCTCCATGGAAGTCTAGGTCAAGAAGAGATGAGTTAGCATTTGGCGAACGAAAGTATTCTAGTGGGCATCTACTGTCTGTCTTTCCTACATCACTTTCCTCTTTCTCTGGATAGCAGAACTCCATGTTGATCTTTCCACTCCACTTTGTCTTCATAGAGTTACAAGTCTCAGTGCCCTGCCCTCCTGGCTGCAGATTCAGGCCTGGATGATCAGAGTGCCACATCTACTTGGCCAGGATAGTTGACTCAAGTGTGAACACCTATTCCAAATCCAACAGAGAACTCCTCTGGAATATTTATATATGGACACAGAGAAAGGAGAATTTTTCTCCTCTTTTTTGCTTTCATTCTGGATTGCGAGCCATAAGAACACCAGTCAGGAGTTATACCTACTTGTTCTGGCCAGATGGAAGATATCCAGATGGAAGAACATTTGCTAGGAAAAAAAAAAAAACCATAAGGCTACTGCCCAAGGAGAACATATCTTAAAAGGGAGCACAGTGACAGACACATATTTAATAAGCCCTTAGAGACTGGATGCCACCTCTACCCTTTGATTTCCCAACAAAATCCCTTTTCTTTTTCTTGCTATAAACTTGATAGAATTGGGTTTCTGTCATGTGAAACTGCACAAGTGCTTGACTAATCCTTGATCCCTTAGTTATCTTCCAAATCACACTAGGTGCATACATATCCTCCCCATGCATCCACTTGGCTGTGTTCCACTGAATTCCTTATCATATGAGCACCCAAACAGGTATGATTTTATTAAATTAGTATTAGTGTAGTTACTCTAAAGAGAATATGAGCGACTTCAGCCTAGTATTATACTTCCCTTAAGCTGTAGCCTTCTCCTAGAAGTATTCCTTGTTGAGTAGTTCTTTGCCCTAGTGTTCAGACTTCAGTACTGGACTAGGATGTTTGTCCACCCCTGGTGCAATTAAAGCCTCAATTTTACATTGCTGAAGACCTAGCACAATCAGAAGGAATGTTTCCTGGAGACTTGTCTTCTTGGTTCTCAAGATTACCAAAGGGCATTTTAGAAAGAAAATGATTATGAGGCTACATGAAATGCAACAAGATTTTATGGCAATCAAGACTGACTTTAGAAGGCAGCTGGAAAACAGGACACTCCTCCTCCCACCCTTTCTCCTCCCCAACAAATGCCATATGTCTGTTCACAATGCATTCTGGCTCACTGCTATGTGGTTGACCTTCGATACTGAAAAAATGCCAAAACACTTGGGACCTAATTTTCCTTTCAGCTCATTGTTATAGTCACATTTAATATGGTTGAGGGAAAAAATGAAAATTATGACAAGCCAACCTGAAATTCTTTAAAGTAGTCCATCAATAAGACAGATCTCTGGATACTTCATAATATTTGTGATGGTTCAGAGAAGGAGGAGTCTTTGGGGCCCTTGAAAAATGATGCTTCTGTTGCCTAGGGATGTATTCAGAACCACTTCAGCATTTATGTCATCTGTAGAAAAACTAAAAAACACTAGGTTGGTGCAATTACTTTTGCACCTGCCTGATAGAACCTTTTCACTTCCTTTTTCTATGAGCATTTAATTCAATTTCAGGTTACTATATTGGATGCAGAACAGTTGATAGAGGAGTTTGCTATTCCATGTATGGCATAGTAGACTGAGGAGACTTTTTATTGCATCTGTATAGTAAGTGAAATTTCCTCTCCAAATTAAAATGGCTTTTGTGTTGGTTTCTTAGGGCTGCTGTAACAAAGTACCACAAACTAGGTGTCCTAAAATGACAGGCATTTATTCTTTCATGGTTCTGGGAACTAGAAGTCTGAAATCAAGGTGTTGGCAAGGCCAGCTACCCTCTGAAACTGGTAGAGGAGAACCTTTTATTGCTTCTTCCAGCTTTTGGTGTTTGCTGCCAATCTTGGCATTCTTTGGCTTGTAGATGCCTCACTCCAGTCTCTGCCTCCCTGGTTGCATGGCCATCTTCTTCCTGCGTGTCTCTCTTATGAGTACAACAGTTATGTTGGATCAGGGCCCACTCTAATTCAGAATGATCTCATTTTAACTTGATTTTTCAGATTACATGTGCAAAGACTCTTTTCAAATAAGATGACATTCCGAGGTACTATGAGTGAGGACTTTAACATATTTTGGGGAGAACATGATTCAACCCTTAACAGCTAAATTGTTGCCTGACTGTAAAACTAATACATGCTTGTTGTAAAAAAGAGAGGTATAAAGAAGAAATTAAAAATCATCCAGATTCCTCCCACCAAAAATAACCATGTTAACAATTTGGTGAAAGTCTTTTCAAATATATCTCAAAACAAATGTTGTTTTTCTTACATTGGCAGGAATAAGTCAAGTTCAAGGACAGAAGCAGTTAAAGATGTCTACAGTTTTGTGTAGATTAGAACAAATGATGCTGTGATGTGTTTTTTTGTTTCTCTTTTTAGTTGCACTTGTGCAATTACTTCTTTAGGATACATGCTTAGAAATACAATGTCTGTGTAGAAGAAAAATATGCATTTTTATACATATTATCAAGTTATCCTCTAGGAAGAATGGAGTAACTCCATTCCCACCAATAATGCATAAGAACTCTTGTTTCTCCTGCCTTCTTTGTCCTGTAGATTACAAGTATTAGTATGATATATGTTAAAAACTTTAAATTTATGAATATTTCTATGTTCTCCTATATGAAATTTTAAACCATGGTATTTCTTTATTCTTAGGTAATAAACATGAATGCATTTTTTTTCCCCCCTTGAGATGGAGTCTGACTCTGTCGCCCAGGCTGGAGTGCAGTGGCGCGATCTCGGCTCACTGCAAGCTCCGCCCCCTGGGCTCACGCCATTCTCCTGCTTCAGCCTCCTGAGTAGCTGGGACTACAGGCGCCCGCCACCACGCCCGGCTAATTTTTTTTTTTTTTTTTTTGTATTTTTAATAGAGATGGGGTTTCACCGTTTTAGCCAGGATGGTCTCGATCTCCTGAACTCGTGATCCGCGCCTGGGCCTTCCAAACTGCTGGGATTACAGGCGTGAGCCACCGCGCCCGTCCCAAATCCATAATTTTAATCTAGTATTTTCACACTTTGATAAATGTCTAATTCTGACCCATCCACAACATGTTTTTAATACAGGGTATGGAATTGCAATCCAGAGTTTCAGAATGAACTGAGTTTTATTTCTTTATTAAGTCACTCTAAAAATTATATTGTTTGGGAATGTGAATGAGAAATTTAGTGTGTTTCCTGTTTGCCTTTCCAAGAGATCAGGTTTATTTAATAAAAGGCTTTGTACTAATTCACAGAAAAATGCATACTCTTCAAAAAGTAATCAGGGACATAATGTTGAGCCATGGTAATAAGCAGTACTTTTAGCTTCCGTACTCATAATTGAATTTATCAGCATTCTTGCTGTAACTAAACCCTTTTCTCTCCCATTCAGCCTATGAGGTTGTAAGAAAGCAAATGACATTATAGGGTTAATCTTGACTCCATTTTAATGTGTTTTCTTTAAATTGCAATCTTGGCACACTTGGGCCTTTTGATTATCAGTAGTTCAAATTATTTGCCAACCATCTTTCAACTCTTTAGAATGGGCTTGATGTTAAGACCCCTGGTTTAGAAAGGCACTAATATTTTTTTTTTATAGCAGAAAAGCATAAGCTCAGAGAGAAGTATTCTTTCCCCAGAGAAAATCTGTAACGAGTTATATGAGAGGCTCCAAATCCAGCTTACTGAAACAAGCACTGTTTCCAGATAAAATGAAGACAATATCCCTGCATATCTCTTTCCCTGATCCTTCATGTGGATTCACTATTGAAGAACACTTGCTCCCAAAATACACTCTTCTTCACACTGGCCTTTTACTGCTAACTTTGTATTGGATTGGTGGGTGATTCTATCTATTATTTCGACCTCATTGACATGTGTTCAAGGAGAGGTAGCCCCAACACCTTGTCTCAAGTGGATGACATTTCCTGTCAGTAACTTGCTATTTAGCTACAGAGACCAGCCTCCTCATCCTTATCTCCTTAAAGGAGTAAATGAATACAAATTAAAGTTTTAATCTCAGACTGTAACATCAATGGTATTTTCACTACAAGTAGTTCCATAATGGTCTCATTACTGCTCCTAAGTGCAATACGCTGAGACGTCTAAATTGACGAATTGCCACTACATATATTCTTTGAGAAAAGGTATCCAGGTAACCATGGCAATTGTGTCTCCAGGCAGGATGGGAGTGGGGTGGGAAACTATTTCATTAATTGAAGGGAAGAGACTGAAAAGAGATTTTCAAGCTTTAGATCAGAGAGAGAAAAAAGAAAAGGTAGATCTCACAACCTTATTTTGTTTTCATTATTAGATTACGCAACCCAGGGAAACTCCAAATGATTTGAAAGGTTCAGAGAAATCATAAGATTAAATAACAGGAGCATTCTTAGCCTTTCCACATTATTACAGTGGTTGACCTGTACCAGATTTTATTTGGTTGGGTTTTATATAGTTTGATTGAAACTCGATATATCTCCTGAGAAAGCAGAATTGTGTCCCACGATTTAAAGAGAGAGAGAGAGAGAGAGAGAGAGAGAGAAAAGGAAGAATACTCACAGGAGTGCGAAGACTGTGTAGGTGGTATAAGAGCTCTATTTATTTCAAGTTGATAACACCTGAAAGGCTGATTTTATCAGTAAAATTCATTTGCAACCTTTCTTCCCTGCCCTCCCTCCACCCTTGGTAGTCCTCAATCTTTAAAACAATTTATTAAAGGTAAAGAAATACTGTGATGAAAAGAGGGCATCTGGATAATAGAGAAGAAGAAAACAAATGTCTGATCTGTCTCTCAGAGGTGTCTAATAGTTTGTTTTCATTGAAAAGGTATTGCAAATTAGTGATTAGATCAGCTTCTGTTATTTAACCAAAGATGCCCTCTTGTAATTTACTGTGTTGACTCTTTGACAAATATGTTCTAACTTAAGATTTGCAAAAACTTCATTTACACAGATAGACAAACTGACTTCTAGTATACGTTGGCCATAGTTGTGGAATTATTTTTCAAATTAGGCCAACATACAGCACTTCAGTGACCCATGTTAAATCTCTGTAACTCCTGATGAATACCTGCTTTGTACTCCCCACACACTATATTATCTAGTTAATTCAGGAAGAAAAATAGAAGACATTAGGTGCAACTATTACCAAACAGGGAAGTGAAGACTTGGGTATGTTCTTCAGGTTCCTTCCTCAACGTTTAAATCCACTTTTCATCAATCACTGGGAGAGGTAATGGAGGAAATTTTATTTACAGAAATGAGGAAAGCAACCTAAAACTGGGTGGATAATTATTAACCAAATGGATTTTATTTTATAACAAACATTTCTTTTCTGCCAAACAGATTTTTATCTTGGAAAGCAAATACTTTTCCAGAATTGGGCCAGAAATCATGGTCTGAATTGTAATAGTCATTTGGTCACTGTCCAAGTCCAATATATTGACTACCTTGCTCCCCACTGCAACCCAGAGGCTTTTTGTAACAAGGAGCTAGAGTTATGCTGCTGTAGCAGCTGCTGATGATGTTTTTTAAGGGCTGTGTGCCCAGGGTGCACCCACTGGAGAGGCAATGGTAAATAAAAATAGCAATTTGTTTTCCTAAAGTTTAGAGGACAGTGGGGGAAAGCATTTTCAGCCTTGTCATCAGGGATAACATGGTTTTATATTGTGCGCACATGAGTCTAATTTTTGAAGACAGACAATCATTGTGTAAGGCAATTCGATTTGAGAAAGAATGTTACTGATGGTATGCAAGAAGAGCCATTGTTTTCAAGAATGAGCTGAGATGTGTGTCAGATCTGTCTAATAGCCAGGTGTTACTATGGACCCCTGCCTAATGGTCAGTGTGTCATCAGCTGCTGGCAACTCTTACCTTATAAAGACAAATACTGGGATTGTGCAGAGCCTGAAGGGTGACCAGAGGCTGAGTGAGATTTCTTACATTTGGGCTGTTGATTCTAATACACAATTTAGTTTCTGAGCCAAGCCAGCCATTAGTCACGTGAATTCTATAAAGTGATTTATCTAAAATCTCTTTATCCCTGCGTTCCCTTTTAGACACTGTACCGCTTAAGCAACAGCCTTACACAAAAGGACATACAATTAGCTAGTAGCACGTGTAGCCCAACTACCCCTGTGCACACTGAAGCAATCAACTTGTAACAGGACCAGATGCAGAGAGACGTCTTCTTTTCCCATCTTTCAAAGGTGGCTCTGATATCTGTCTTCCCCCTGTCCCCCCACCACTGCTTGGAGTATGATAGGACACCAACAAGAGCTCACTTGCCAAGTGATGCTTGAATTCATGGTAATTGCTCCTCCTTCCCAGTTCTGGGGTGTAAGTGAGAGTCTCTCGTTGCAAGTTTCATTTTCAAAAGGCAGTGCAATCAATAGTGTTACTTTTCTGAACCCCAAGTCTGTTGCTTAGTCTCAGCATCTCCAATGACTATGGGTCTATTAGCATAAGCTAGAACTGTAAGTGGTGAATATTTTTATTATCTAAAATTACACTAGAACTGTTAGGCCAAAAGATTACAATTTGTCACTGAATGTGGATGTATGGAGAATTGTATGTAGAGTATATAAAATCTTTTCTATGTCTAATTTGCATTGCAAATTGAGAAGCTAACCAGAGGTCTTGAGGAAATAACATAAATAAAACATGGCTTCACTACTGTAAATGCTCAATTCATGTCAGAGGAGGCCAAAGCCATTACAGAAGGATTGTTTCCATCTAAACAATTCCCATCTCACACACTTCCCCTCTAAAGTGGCTGCCAATAGGACGGGAATTGGGTGGATGGGGTGGGGGTGGGGGTACCTGTTTAGACAGCTTTAAAAAATACTCAGCAGAGAAAGCCTGAGTGTTCCTCAAGAAAGTCAAAGTCAAGGCTCAGTCCTACATCTTGTTTTATGTTGAACATCCTCACAACTGAAGGAAAGAGAGCAACCTGCTCTTCAGTTTTAGCCCCAAAGAATCAGAGATCCACACAAAGTCGGTAACCAGACAAAGCTCATTACTAAAGGTTTAGGAAAAAATTCCATAATATGAGGCAGATGCCTGGATTAGTTTACAGACAACATTCAAGATCTCTCAAAATATGAACTTCAACTTCAGTGGATATTTGTTATATTTCTGCACAGCATTTATGCTCTCTTCTTGTGACAACAGCACCCCAATTCTACTTTGGGGTCTAACTCTTCTTTATTCTGCCTGCATGTGCTTTGCGCCTACTTCATAATTTCCAAAGGCAGAACGTGTGGTTTAGACATCTGTGCATTCTGTCCTCTAGTGATTGGATTGGGATCAACAGGGACCACCATGTGACTCAAATTTGGTCAATCAGTGTCAATGAAATTCATTTCCTGTTTTCTCTGGAACTGTTGGAGAAGTGGACTGTCTCAGTGGCTGAGCTTGGTGCTTTGTGTAATGAGATGATTGAGGCTTGGAGCTGCAGTCAGAGAAGAGAGCCAATGGGACAGAAGCCAAGTTGAGAGGCCAGAAGAAAGACACAAGGTGCCTAACTAAACACATGGTTCAAAGCCTTATATACCTGGGGCCAGCCCTATTTTGTGACTTCGTTTGATGAGGCAATACATTCTCTTGTGGCTCAAATCACTTTGGATCAGACTTTCTGTGAGAGATCTAATGGCTATATGCACCTTCCTCACCACTGTCCTTTCACATCTGACCATCTACCACTTCCTTCTTTGGAGCTGCTGTAAGTGAACCTGGCTTACCCACGCAACCCTGTGTTCTCGTGAGTCCATGCCTTTGCTTATGCTATCACTTCACAAGGAATGCCCTTGCATTCTCTTCTTTTCCTCAAGGCCAAATCCCACTAATCACCTTTCATGTTCAACCCAATCACCTTCTCTGTAAAGGCATTCCTAATGAAGTGGTGGCATAAGCAAAGGCATGCACTCATGAGAACACAGGGTTGTGTGGCTAAGCCAAGTTCCCTTCCTTCATATTTTTCCCCTACTCCCCTCAAGGCAAAATTTAAAATTTCCCATGCTGTGTTAATATAACCATTTCCCTTACCCTATAAAGCCTTAACACTTTACGCAAATACTTTTTGAGACTGTCCATCTCTCCCATGAGGCTTTAAGATTGGGGACTATGTTTATTCAACATTCAGAGGCAGGAAACATTAAGGGCATGAGTTGTCTTTGGATGCAGACTGTCTAGGTTTAAACACTGGCTCTGTTACTTCCTAGGGTGTTCGGCTTAAATATATTACCTATTCTGTCTGTGCCTTGGTTTCCTCATTTATACAATGAGGGATAATGTTAATACCTATTTGTCTTATAGGTTAGTTGGGAGGATAAAATGACTTAATGCATGTGAAGTCCTTGGTACTGTTTCTGGAAGATGGTAAAATTTCAATAAATATTAGCTATTATTATTATATTTCTAGTTTCTAATAATGCCTGATGTACGTACACAAAAATATAAATGCAACAATGAAAAGAAGGCTTAAATTCTTTAAGTCTTATATATGAAATAGAGAACAAAGGGAAAAAAAGAAATAACTTAATCTTTATAATTTTGTTTTCTTAAATTCATGTGTTCCTATGAGAAATCATGAATCATTAAAGATAATTGGGCTAATTTGGGGAGATTTGTTCATATTCATTCATTTGGTGCAAAAACTTCTATTAAGAGGGCATTATGATTGGATGTGAGAGTTAAAATTAAGATAATATCCTTCCTTTCAAGAGGCTCGTGGTTTAGTAGATACATTTGACAGGTAAGTAAGTAAGTATAATTGGGCGAATGTGTAACAACAGAAGTATGCACACATACCATGAGGGCATAGAGTGATGTTTCCCGAAACTGCTGTACATAAGACTCACCTAAGGACTTTGCTAAAAATCACAGAATCTCAGAAGAGGCACCCATGGAGCTTCTGAAACACTGGGTTTGGGGTCATGTATCTGTACTTGTAACAGAGCTTCATGGGTAATTCCTGGCCTAAAAGACAGGATAATAACTTTTTGCCTGAATAGGTCAAGGAATGCTACATGGTGAAGGTGATACATGTACTAGGTACTTACAGATAATTAGGAGTTTGCTAACATTTGACATGAGTGGTACTATTAAGCTTCAATAATAGTTTTTTTTCTTTTTTTTACAATCAACAAAGTGAAGAGACGACCAACAGAATGGGAGAAAATATTTGCAAACTATCTATCCAACAAAAGATTAATAACCAGAACTTATAAGGAGCTCAAACAACTCAACGGGAAAAAAATCTTAATAATTTGATTTAAAAAATTGGCAAGAGCTCTGAATAGATATTTCTCCAAAGAAGACATACAAATGGCAAACAGGCAAATGTAGAAGCGCTCAGTGTCATTGATCATCTGAGAAATGCGAATCCAAACTACAATGAGATATCATCTCACGCCAGTTAAAATAAAAACCAGTTAAAATGGTTTTCATCCAGACAGGCAATAACAAATGCCACTGAGGAAGTAGAGAAAAGGCAAGCCTCTTACACTCTTGGTGGGGATGTAAATTAGTACAACCACTATGTAGAACAGTATGTAGATTCCTAAAAAAAACTAAAAATAGAGCTACCATGTCACCTGGCAATCCCACTGCTAGGTATATTCCCAAGGAAAGGAAATCAGTATATCAAAGAGCTATCTGGACTCCCATGTTTATTTCAGCACTATTCACAATATCCAAGATTTGGAAGCAACCTAAGTGTCCATCAACAGATGAATAAAGAAAACATGGTACCTATACACAATAAAATACTATTCAGCCATAAAAAAGAATGAGATTCTGTCATTTGCAACAACACGGATGGAACTGGAGTACATTATGTTAAGTAAAATAAGCCAGACACGGAAAGACAAGCAATTGAACTCATGGAGACAGAGAGTAGAATGATGGTCACCAGAGACTGGGAAGGGTAGTGGGGGTAGGAAGAGTGGGGATTAATGGGTCCAAAAATATAATTAGATAAAATAAGTAAGAGCTAGTATTTAATAGCACAACAGAATGATTACTGTCCACAATAATTTATTGTACTTTAAAAAATAGCTAAAAGTCTATAATTGGAAGGTTTGTAACACAAATAAATGATGAATGCTTGAGGTGATGGATGCTCCATTTATCCCGATGTGATTATTGTGTATTGTATGCCTGTATTAAAATATCTCATGTACCTCATAAATATATACACCTATAATGTACCTGTAAAAATTAAAAATAAAACATTTTAAAATCAGGCAATCAGGGAACTTTGAACATGATAGATAATTTATGATATTAAAGAAGTACTGTTAGCTTTTTAAAGCACCATTAAAAGATGAATATCTTTGCTGATATCACTGCCAAAGACAGAGCACAGAGCCTGACAGTTGTTCCACTTATCCCAAAGAATGTCACATTTTTAAAAAAAATTTTAAGTTTCAAGTTGGCAGCACAGTGAATCACCTGGAAAGCCCTTGAAATATGGTGACATTTGGGGCCCATCCCCTGAAGTTCAGGTTCAACTGCTCTGAGACAGGGTCAAACATCAGTACTTTTCCAAGTACTGACAGTTCTTTTTAATGCTTTTAAAAAGCAGTGACAATAAATATTCAGCCAAAGAATCACTGTTTAGGCTGTACATAGTATCCCTAGAAAGACTCTAAGTGCTGGACCTAACATCACAAGTTGTATGCTCCCAGACGCCAAGACAGACCAAGTCTCTTGCTTGAATAAATGTCAAAAGAGGGTGACTAAAGTCATGGTATAATTTCCAAGGTTTACGTTGACAAATTAATGCTGTTAGCACAAAATATGATACAACAACATAGGTATGCCACTTACCAGGTAATTAACAGATATATAAGACATATTTAATTCTTAGTGCCAAAAAATTTTAGACAATATGGATAAAACATTAAAGGGTATAAATGCAGTCATCTTTCAATCCTGGTAGTGCAGTACTATGATGGTATACAACCGCAGGTAGAGATAAGGTCAAGCATCTAAATTTGAGATTTTTCATGATTGAAAGGCCCAGGCAAATGGCCCTTTGATATAAGGCCTCTACCTACCACTTGGCAGTTCTTCAAATTCACTCCTGGAGATGAACTCCAGATTTAAATAAAGCATTATTTCTGAGAACGGGACTCTGGAATCTCTTGTTTGTTTTTTTTAAATCTCAGCTTTATTGAGGTGTAATGTATAATAGAATGTATAGAATGTATGCATTTTAAGTGTACAAATGATGAGTTTGATGAGTTTTGATTATTATATTATTATTATACCCAGGTAACCAGTAACCACCAACAGGATTAAGATATAGAACATTTCCATTCCCTGTTGAAAGTTCCTTATGCCTTTTTTATTTTTTAAATTAAGTTCCAGTGTGTATGTGCAGGATGTGCAGGTTTGTTACATAGGTAAATGTGTGCCATGGTGATTTGCTGCACCTATCAACCCATCACCTAGGTATTAAGCCCAGTATGCATTAGTTATTTTTCCTGATGCTCTCCCCCATCTCCCAACAGATTCCTCCCAATAGGCCCCAGTGTGTGTTTTTCTTCTCCTCGAGTTCATGTGTTCTCATTGTTCAGCTCTCACTTATAAGTGAGAACACGAGGTGTTTGGTTTTCCGTTCCCGTGTTAGTTTGCTGAGGATAATGACTTCAAGCTTCATCCATGTCCCTGCAAAGGACATGATCTCATTCCTTTTCATGGCTGCATAATATTGCGTGGTATATATGTACCACATTTTAAAAATCCAGTCTATCATTGATGGGCATTTGGGTTGATTCCACGTCTTTGCTATTGTGAATAGTGCTGCAATGAACCTATGCATACATGTATATTTATAATAGAATGTTTTATATACCTTTGGGTATATACCCAGTAATGGGATTGCTGGGTCAAATGGTATTTCTGGTTCTAAATCTTTAAGGAATCGCCACAGTGTCTTCTACAATGGTTGAACTAATTTACATAGAATCTCTGTTTTTTTTTTTTTTTTTTTTTTTTTTAAATATCCTCAGTGACTTAACAGAGCTGATCCACCCTGGCATTTGAGGATCAAGGAAATTTATAATCTTTAGCACTTTTGTAATGCTGAGATTCTACAAATAAAATTCTACCTATCTGAGTAAACTGAAAATACTATTATCATGATCTTCAATACCTTCCCATGGGAGTAAGGGAATAATTCTCCCTTTCTTTCTTGCACTATTTATTTTTCAAATTCTTTCTTTGGGGTGACCAAGTCTTTCATAATGATCACTTATTATTACAAACCAAGATAAACACCACCATAAAGTACCCCTGGTGATTTTTTTCTCCATTCATTCACTCTTTTTGACAGACAACAGCATCCTGATGGGGCACCTCTTTTCCATCACTGTGTGTGATCTTAGTGAGGCTGTCAATCAAGATGCCTTGCATGTGATCCAAGCTAAAATGATCACTTTGTCTCTCTCAAGACTTTGGACGCTGAGCTGAGCTACACAAGGATGGGGAAAAATGTTGGGGTCGATTAATTCCTGGAATAGCCTTCAGATGAGACTATCAATTAGAGACATAGACACCCTAGCTGCCCAGTTCCAACCCTTTCTCAGCTAGACTTTCAACGTGCTGAACTACCTATGTTCTGCCAACAATGTCCTGTTTTGCTAACTTTAGCCAGGATCAGTTTCTGTTGCTTGCAGCTGAAGAACTCTATAAGATACAATGTTATAAGCAAGGCAGTAATACCATCTGTATAGTCTGGAACTGCCGGATCTGATCTGGTGATAAATTATTGCTAAGGTGGGTGGAAAGCATGAACGAGTGAGATTATGTGACTAACCTTGGCTGCTAGGTATGTGAGAGTTGTAAGCTTAAGGAAATGGATGACCTGGATGGTTATCCACTTCAGACAAAATGTTAGAAAATGAATAGAAACAGCAGATAATAAGTGAGAGGGGTAGGGGACTAAAATCATAGTAAGTTTAGTCAGATAGTTGCAAAGTTTCAAAATAAAACCCATCTCTGAGGTTAACGGATAAAATATGTCAAAAATGATAAACAATATTTAGAATCCCTGGCTTCACAAGCCAAAAGCCAAATGGCTGATACTCAGTTACATGCCCTCCTGCTAATCAAAACAGAGCACTGAGTTATAAACTAGAAAATGCAGTAAGAAATGCACATGAATCTGCATCTGAACAAAACTACTGATTGTGAATAAATCAGCAATATGGCTTCTGATAAAGCATTTACTCTTCTCATTTGCTTGACCTGTAGCTGTTGCATTCAAAATACATACACATATACTTACACAGACATACCTATATTTGCAATTTATAATATGTCTGAAATGTAATACTACAGTTCATTTGCAAAGCTGCTACCAAGGCATATGGAGTATAATTTTATGATCCAGGGCACAATGGATACACCAGCTCCAAACATAGAACTCACTGAGTTGCCATATATTACTATAGTACCAGCATTTTATTTCAAACTGATGGGAACTTCACATAAGTTAGGGGAGGAAAGGCAAAAATGAATTCAGAGGTGTTAGTGGAGTTGGTCCAATACTTGTTATTTAAGTGACAAAAATACATAAATGATACAAAATTGAATTTTCTAAATTGCCAGAAGAAAATTAATCCCACCAAGTGAAGAAGTGAATATAGCATAATGGCCAATGTTTATGGAATACTTAGCCTGTGTTAAACATTGTACTGAGCCTGTCAATAAACACAATCCCCATTAATTTTATAACAATCCCATGAAGTAGTTATTATTCCTATTTAACTGTTAAAAATAGGTTTCAGTGACTATCGGCTACTGAGGATGTGTCCAATGCCAAACTCCCATATAAGAATGCATACATGTAAACACAAATGTGGATATTTTAAGAAGACATTCAAAGTCAGAAAATAGGTAGAGATGTATGAAAAGAGAATTAGTAGCATCAACTAGTTTGGTTGTTCACTAAGAAAGAACTAATGTCTCCAGTATTTCTAAATTGGGATATGAATATCTACTAATTGGTATCTGTGAGGTAGACTTGGGGGGCAGGTGTGCATGCAATTTGATTTTCCCTATAAATACCACATTGTGCCAGCATTTCCCTGTAGAAGACAGGATCACATAGTTTGGTTTTACCAAGAAAGATCTTTTTTTTTTTTTTCAATTTGGGGAGCCATCAGAGCCAGTCTCTCTCCCTCCTCCGAACCTCACTCCTGGAAAGTGTTTTCTTGGTATTAGTTCTCCAGGACCTCAAAGTATATAAGGATACTTTAGTAAAACTACTGCCCTGCTAAAATGGAATGACTAACATTGAAATGATTCCCATGTCAGTTTTAAAATAGATCAGTTGGACCGCCAGAAAATGTATGAATTGAAAAGATATGCTTCACTTAGAATAATAGTCTCCAATCTCATCCAGGTCAGGAATGGAAAACCAAACATTCCTGGGAGCTAATCTATGAGGATATAAAGGCATAAGAATGACACAGTGGACTTTGGAAACCCGGGGAGAAAAGGTGGGAAGGGGGTGAGGGATAAAAGACTACAAACAGGGTGCAGTATATACTGCTTGGGTGATGGGTGCACCAAATCTCACAAATCTCCACCAAAACACTTACTCATATAACCAAACACCACCGTTCCTCAATAATCTATGAAAATAAAAAATTAAAAGAAAGGAAAGAGAGCCCAGATCTTTAGAGAAACACACACACCAGTACGTATGTGTGTGTATGTATATATATGTATGTGTATGTGTGTATATATATGTGTGTGTGTATATATATGTTGAGTTGAGGGTATAGTGGCAATGATGCTATTGGGTGTTTCCTTCACTTAGTTCTTACCCCCAAAAGACCTATTTTCTAATCAGTAAAATAAACCAGGCACAATCCCATAGTGTAGGCATTTCCAAACTTCACTGATCATCAGAATAAAAATAGCCAGAGTTTCTTTGAATGCTTACTGTATAGGAAGAACCATGATGAATAACTTATCTGCCCAATGGTCCTCCCAAGTAGGTATAATTTCCCTCTTTCATAGATGAGGTAATAGACCCAGTCAGATTGAATTATTTGGCCATTAACTCATCTAGTGAGAGTGAAAACCATAATTTAAACCTAAGCAGTCTTTACCAAGAACTCATACTCTACCAATTGTGCTAAAATATAGTATACTATTGTTGGAGCCTAGGGATCTGAATAATTAAAAGCCCCCAGATGATTCTTATGCATCCAGCTCAATACTGGTCCAAGAATCCACTGGTAAGTATTTGATGTGCATATCAATCACCTGCAGATTTTGTTAAATTATAAATATTGATTCATTAGGTCTAGGTGTGGGCCTGAGAATCTGGATTTCTGACAAGCTCCAGGTAATGTCAATGCTGTTGGTTCCTAGACTACATTTTGAATAGCAAGTCAATAGGGCACAGCACTCTGTTTTACAATGTTTTAAATTGTTCTGTAATGAAAACCATAAATTATGTCCCCAGATAAATTGGAAACACTGAAGTATCAATTGTACAGTGTCTCCATACCCTAGTAGTACTAGACCCATAAAAATTAAGCCATTCAAATAATGCTTGGTAAGTAATTCTCAAGAGAAGCGCTATTCTGACTCTTTTTAACATCCAACACAAGAAGAACTGGAACAAAGGGGCTTGCTTACTTTCAGAGTACAGGTGTCCTGATTTACTTCTGCATGGAAGAGGTTACAGATTCTGTCCCTCCGTCTGGTCACTTGATAGGTTGTCATTAACAATAGTCTTCTTTCTATTACATTTTTTTTCCCCCTGAGACAGAGTCTTACTCTGTCACCCAGGGAGGAGTGCAGGGGCATGATCTCATCGCATTGCAATCTCTACCTCCCAGGTTCAAGCAATTCTCCTGCCTCAGCCTCCCGAGTAACTGGGATTACAGATGCCCATCACTGTGCTGGCTAATTTTTGTAATTTTAGCAGAGACATGTTGGCCAGGCTGGTCCCGAACTCCTGACCTAGTGATCTACCTACCTCAGCCTCCCAAAGTGCTGGGATTACAGGTGTGAGCCACTAAGCCTGGCCCAATAGTCTTTTTTCTAAGAAGTCTAAGAAAATATCTATGAAGGGATATCAACAAAGTCATTAGAAAGCAGAACAAAGGTAAAAGATACATGTTCTTTGTGATTAAAAAAGTTAAGTGCAAAAAACCCCACAATTTTCTCCCATCAAAGTTCCATTTAATTTTTTTTCATATTAGTTATTACAAGGTTTTTGCACAATTTATTCTCCTTTACACTTTAATCTCATGAATGGAAAAAACTTTGCCTGCATTCTTGACTCCCATGCTCTTTGTTCTCCTATCTGATTCCCAACTATGTGGAACTGTCATCACAGAAAAATAATTGCCCTGGTCACTCCCCAAAAAGCTTGCTCAAGATTTTATCCACTTCTGTTTGACCAAAGATTAGTCTTTTGATCTTGGGGAAAAATATATCCAACTCAGTCAGCCAGCTTTTGAAATAACTCAGGATATTGTCATCATGCATAGCTTAGAACCACTTCAAACTCAGAGTGCGCTCCATCTGTTTCCCTAGGTCCCCCCATGCCAAATACACAGACCAGTCCATAGACTTGAGATTCTACCTCTTTCCAGAAGACAATATGCATATGTATGTATATATCTGTCTTAGCCCATCTGGTCTACTATAACAAAGTACCATAGACTGAGTGCCTTAAACAACAAACATTTACTTCTCACAGTTCTGAAGGCTGGGAAGTCCAAGATCAAGGGGCCAGCAGATGTGGTGTCTGATGCGGGGCCTCTTCCTGGTTTTCAGATGGCCATCTTTCACGTGTCCTTACATCTTTACATGGTGGAAAGAGCAAGGGAAGTCTCTGGAGTCTCTCTTTTGAGGGCATTAATCCCATTTATTAGGGTTCTATCTTCATGGCCTCATCCCCTCCCAAATGTCCATCTCTTAATACCATCACATTGGGGGTTAAGATTTCAGCATATGAATTTTGGAATACATAAACATTCGGTCTATAGCCATATCCTAGAGTTTCTAATACATTTTGGAACTCAAATATTTTATTATTGGGAAGACATAAATCACCAAGTCTTTCTCCAAGTAAAACATATTGCCCAATATTTTACCACTTGCAGTAAATATGTGCCTTGCCCTCTAGAGCTGTGAGCTTCAAAATGGAGTGGACATATGCTACCCAGGTGAGTCTTATTTAAAAATGCAGATTTCTAGATTCTATGCCCAGCAATTCTGATTTAGGAGATCAACAGTCAGACTCAGAAATCTACATTTGCATAAGCATCCCATGTGGTCTTGCTTTAGAAGCTCATAGTTCAGAATGAGAGACAGCCATGTAAACAAATGACTGCAATCTGACATGATAAATTGAATGACAGAAGTGTGTACCATGCATAGTGCTAGCTGTAAGCGGTGGGGGCACAGTAGGAATTCTACTTAGTTTAGAGAATGATGTTAGAGGGTTCCTCAAATAGTGTATTTAAGTTGAGCCTTGAGAGAGCAGGGAAAATTCAGCAGGCACCAGTTGATGCGATATAAGCAAATAAATACATCTTTATTTGCATGATTGTTGGAGATAAAGTTAGGGGGCAGCGGGAGCAGGCATAGGCACCTGACACAAATGGTTATGTAGGTTGTACTCTACTCAGCTTTAGGGCACCAGTCACACCATAGTCATCACAGTTTTGTACATTTATTGCAATTACTTTCTGACCTATGGTAACACTGTATCTTGAAGAAATGGTCTCAGTTTCTAAGTTGTGCGAAGACCAGTGGGCTAGTGGTAGGTCTAGAGGAGTGGAAGTGGGAAGATCATATCCCTTGTTCACAGTTTACAGTCTCACACATATCACTTCACAAGGAACACAGGGAATCCTGCAGGAAGAAAATACTATAATTATAGCCTAGGTGTTGACTGCATGTCAAAAAGATGTATCTGCTCAAAATATAAAGTGAACCTAGGACTGAGAGAAAAGGGTCAGATAATGAGGGAAGTAGGAAAATCTGAGTTGGAGGAGGATCATCAAACACCTATTTTTTTTTTCTTCTCCAAATGCCGGTGCCAAGACATTAATCAAACAACCCATATCCAGTGTTCTTCAGATACAACAGCAAGCAGCCATTAATTGCAGATCTCCCGAAGGCCCCACCCTTTCAAATTCCAGGCACCATCTATGAAGAGAAGTAACTTTTATTTTCCCTTGAGGATACTCAGCTGCCACTGTCTCTAGCCCTTATCTGGGTCCTTGGAGCCCTTTACTCTGAATTGTCTTGATATTCATTCCAAAGGCTTCAATCCCAGAGAGATCTTTCCATTCCATTTTTGAAGGAAATATCACTAGTTGATCTGCCTCCATGAGCACTTTCTGGGTATGGCATATTTTCCTTCTAAGGAGAGATGAGGAATCCATAAAATTAGTGTTGGCCATCTTATCTCTGTAACCCCTTATTACTTTATTACCATAACTACACCAAATAATATTTATTCATTACTCTTCATGTGCCAATTACACTAAATCTGTATTTTCATGATTTTCATTTCATCCTCACAAGATTTCCATAATGTAGCCATTATTAAACCTCATTTAGAGAGAACATCAAGATCCAGAGAGGTTATGTAACTTATCCTGGATCATGTAGTTAATAAACACTAGAGCCAGCATATAAACTCAAGACTGTCCAACTTGAAAGGCCATAGTATTAGTCAGTATATGATACTGCCTCCGATCTCTTTCCTTCAGATCATGAACTATATCATTACAATCTTCCGAGTGCCTTTGTGTGAACTTAGCTCTTTGTGTGTATTAACCAATTTAAACCTCACAACAACCTTATGCAATAGGTTCTATTGTTTCCAGAGACGAGAAAACTATGGCACAGAGAAATTAAATTATATTCCCAAGATCATCCAGTTAGTAAGTAGTTGGAGGTGGGATCCAAACAATTCAAAAAAGCTATTGAGATCTTATTTCACATGTTGTTCTTACATAGTAGCCTTAATCCAATCAAAGCCAACATTTTTAAGGTGTTTTAATAAATATCTAGGAAAATATACTGATATCCAGATTTACAATTTAGTTCAGAGGGAGAGTATAGTAGAAACCCAGAAATTTTAAGTCTAAAGTCTTTGCCTTCAAATATGATAGTCCTTGGAAACTAAATAAAATTTTATGGTAAATAATCAAAACTTCCCTACCTAACATGCCTTCTTGGCATTAATGTTTTCATTCAATTGTTCAATGATGGATGTGTGTTTACTGAGTGCCTGCACCTTCAGGGACTGGGGAATCCAAGGGGATTGAGACATAATCCCTGCCTTCAAAAAGCTTACAGTCTGGTGGAGACTCAGAAGGAAACAGTGATTGTAGTATAGGTATCAAGTGCATGATTAATTGGGAGCTCCATGAAGAGAGAGCTGCTGCCTTACTCTGCTTTATCTCCACCCAGCACCTCATCCATTGCCTGGCAGAGTGAGAATACAAATATTTATAAATGCATACTTGAATAAATGCATGCACTGTGGTGGTGCTGAGGAACTGCAGGGAGGGTTGGGGGGCAGGAGCTAAGTCAGCTGGGGATGAGACAGAGAGGACAACGGAAAGGCTTCTGGGTCCTTGAAGAGGGGCTTGAACTGTGTGCTGAAACTGAAGAATTTAGCAGCAGTAAGCCAGGTGAGGGAAGAGGAGAATGGGAGAGACAGACAAATAGACAAGAGCACTGTAAGTGAGCTGTGAGGCTGATGATGGGTCTGTCTATGCAAGGCTTTCCAGGTTTGGCTGGGGGAACATACAGAAAGGAGAACCAGCTGACATACTGAGGAAGAACAAGGGAGACTAGAAGCCGAGTAGGAGACGACAATGAGAGACTCAAGAGGTCAGTAGGAGACAGATCATATTTCCCAAGCTAAGCATTTTGAACCTGACTCTGAAAGTCATGGAGGAGCCATTGATAAGTTTTAAGCAGTGAAATGTCATGATCACTTTTAGCTGATTGCAAAGTTGTAAACCCTTCTTTCCTAACCCTCTGTAGGGATGGCTGTGTTAGATAATACTACATTGTTCCAGGACTTAATGAGTAGAGGTCATCTACCTCCAGCTGTGTTTTAGCCCTACTTGACTATAATTCTCCCTCCTAGGTTTTTACTCAGATTCCCTTGGCTCTATTGAGAGTATCTAGGATACTCCCTAGTCCTTTTTTCTGCTACAAAAGGCATTTCATCACTCAGATACTATCTGGTTACATGCATAAAGAAAAGACAAACACACACTCTTTTTCTTTTTCTTTTTTTTGATGGAGTCTCGCTCTGTCACCCATGCTGGAGTGCAGTGGCACAATCTCTGTTCACTGCAACCTCTGCCTCCTGGGTTCAAGCGATTCTCCTGCCTCAGCCTCCCGAGTAGCTGGGGGTCAGCTACTGACCCCCAGTAGGTACGGGCCACCGTGCCCAGCTAATTTTTGTATTTTTAGTGGAGATGGGGTTTCGCCATGTTTGTCAGGCTAGTCTCAAACTCCTGACCTCGTGATCCGCCCACCTCGGCCTCCCAAAGTGCACGCTCTTTTTTTTTTTTTTTTTTTTTTTTTTTTTTGAGAGGGAGTCTTGCTCTGTCGCCCAGGCTGAAGTGCAGTGGCGCGATCTCGGCTCACTGCAACCTCCGCTTCCTGGGTTCATGCCATTCTTCTACCTCAGCCTCCTGAGTAATTGGACTATAGGCGCCTGCCACCACACCCGGCTAATTTGTTGTATTCTTTAGTAGAGACGAGGTTTCACTGTGTTAGCCAGTATGGTCTCGATCTCCTAACCTCGTAATCCGCCCGCCTTGGCCTCCTAAAGTGCTGGGATTACAGGCGTGAGCCACCGAGCCCGGCTGTGCACGATCTTTTAAATAAAAGTCACTCAGAGTTTGAGCAGGACAGAAGACAGAAGTACAGTAATTAGAATGGAAAATCATTAGACCTACATGAAAATGGACCAAGCAATGTAGGCAGACCTAAACAAATTAGACTCTGAGCTCTGGCCAATGTGTCTTTCAGGCAGGAGATCAGCCCTAGATCCTAGATGACAGATTTTTACATATTTGAGGAAAAGTAGTAACTTTCCAAATCAAATAAAAAGACAGGCATGATTTCTAGCATGCTGAAGCTGCAAGCCCTTTTTTGTTGTATAAGGTACACCTCACAGCTCCTCCCTGATGCTTTAATTTATATGATTTATAAAACCAATGTATGCTTATTGTAAAATTCCAGGAATAGAGAAAAAATAATTTTAAGTAAAAATTATTATTCTTCATCCCACTGGAGTCAACCAGGCTTAACATTTTTATACAACTCTTGCCTCAGCTTTTATCCTTTTGTGAAAACAATATTATTGTTGTTATTACTGTTGTTGTTTAAAGAAATATTACCTTAGTTGTGTGATTTGCTTTTTTCCAGTTACACTGTGAATATGTATTTATATTATCATTGTTAAAGCACACAGAGTATTCCATTACGCAGTTGTACCATAATTGTATCAATATCGTCTTCATAAACACTTAAATTGTACAAATAACAACAACAAAAAAAGCTTAGGAAGGGTGAAGGCTATGATGAACACCAGTGTAGCTAAATCTCATGTTTCTATGACTATTTTCTTAGAATAAAATTCAAGAAGTGGAACAGTTGAGAGTCAAATGGCATGCATGTTTAATGCCTGGGCTACACAGTGATGAATTGTCCAGAGAGCTTGTATCCATGTACTATTTCACCAAAAAAGTGTCTGTTTTGCTCTGTCTGTAGCAACTGTAAATATTATTTTTGATTCTAACTTTTGCCTACCTGATGGGTAAAAAATAGCACCACATTGTTATTTTAATATTTTATTTCTTTAATTACTAATAAGCTTGAACACCTTTCTATATGATTATTAGGCATTTATTCTTTTTCATAAATCACACTTTCTTATCCTTTCCTCATATTTGTTTGGTGAAGCTTTTTATATGTTAAGAGTATTAACCCATTGAAAACCCATTTTATAGCCTGAATATTATAATTTGATCCAGTCATCTACAGAGAGCATTCAGCCCAAAGTCTGCCCAATATCAGTACTAGATATTTAAGCTTAAGGAATCCATAGTTAGGAAGACATTGGTCCCCTACGGAGGAGCTTTTTTCAAAGGAATGGATCATAAACCAAAAGGGATTTTCTATGGCATCCCTATTAGTCAAGCAAAGTGGTCTGACCCACTTTAGCTTTGGCAATTCCTGGTCCTTGCTTGTGTGTGTCCCCAGAGAACAGAATGAATTAAGGAGTCACTATCTAAGGTGTTTTCAAGAGAAAACACTTTGGCAAAAGCTTATTTAGCTAGTCTGGGATTAATTTTCTTAAACGACAAGTTAGAGCTTCAAAAAGAAGGGAATGAGTTAATAAACTCTTTGCGACATCCCTGCCCCCATACTCCCATTTAGTATGATCTTCTGAGTCTGCACATGGTGGGGACTCTTCTTTCCACATGTGTATTCTGAGCCCTAGAAACACTCAGGCTGTGAAGCGCAATACACTTGTTTTTTCCCTTTGGGTCAGTTCAAATTGATCATGTCAGCTCTTTTCCATTCCTTCCTCTTTGCTTCCAATGTTTCCCTTCTCCTTTGTTCTTCAGGAGAAGGGAGAAGAATTTGGTAGACAGAGAGAGAGAGAGAGAGAGAGAGAGAGAGAGAGAGAGACAGAGAAAGAGAATGTGTGTGTATTAAAAACAGATAAGGAAGCAACCGGGTATGGTGGCTCATGCCTGTAATCCCAGCACTTTGGGAGACCAAGGTGGGTGGATCACGAGGTCAGGAGTTCGAGACTAGCCTGACCAACATGGTGAAACCTTGTCTCTACTAAAAATACAAAAAGTAGCTGGCTGGGTGTGGTGGCACGCACCTGTAACCCTAGCTACTCAGGAGGCTGAGGCAGGAGAATCGCTTGAACCTGGGAGATGGAGGTTGCAGTGAGCCAAGATCATGCCATTGCACTCCAGCCTGGGGAAAAAAAAACAAAAAACAAACAAACAAAAAATAACAAACAAACAAACAAACAAAAAACCTTAAAGCAAAAGTCCTTGGAGCCAATACCAATTGATGACCAATCAGAGATACCATTTCAGAATTACAAGTATAACCTTATTTGATTCTTATCACCCTCAAGTTCGCTTTGGAACTTGCCAAAGGCCCAAAGCTAGACAGTGGCAGAGCTGGGACTCTAACTCAGGTCTCAATGACTTCAAACTCATTTTTACGAGATTATGTGTCTCGTAAGTCACCATGCCTGCTACCTCTTGCTTTACAGGTGAATGAACCAAGGCCCAGTGGACTGACCAACTGGCTAAGGCACTCAGACTTTCTTAGAGGAGCTGAGTAGACAACACAGGCCCCTTTACTGTGCCGACTCATCTTTGAGATGATGATGCAATTCAACAAGAAAATATTCAATGTGTACAAATTCGATTGGGGCAATTATTCAAGAACAAATAGTATAAAGTTACACCTCAAGCTCTTTGCTTAGCTTCTCATTTAGGGGCATTTCCTATGAGTCCTTATACAACCCTCTCTGGTGGTTATAACCTGGTATCAAATCAAATCAAATCAAAATCATCAATGCAGGCAATCATTGCATGAGATTTGCTGTCTTCATGGAGGTTTTGTGTAGTTAAACACTGGGCTGACACTGCCTAGGGAATTTCATGTGAAAATTCCTCCCAAACATTTTTCTTCTCAGAGTTCCTTTTCTTAGTACCACCAGGGAGTAGGGATCTGGAGGGTGAAGTGAGGTTTTTCTCTCTTTCCCCTTCTCCCGTCTTGCTCTCCGCCTCACCACTCACTGGTTCCTGCCTGAACTTCTAGGTTAGTCCTCCACTCAACACTTGGAATTTCTTATCCTTTTGCCCTACAGAGAACTTAACTGTGTTACTCGAGCATTTCCTTGGGGACCCAGGTTTTTCCCCAAGGGGTTTTTCAGCAATTATTCTGAACATATATGGCACCTTCAATTTCCTTTCTTCATCTTTTCCCATAGAGAAAATTATCCCAATTTTTACATAATGTTATTATCTCCATTTTAAGAAGTCTGAAGTTCAATTAGAGTAACTTGTCCAAAGTCACACTGCTAACACCTTGCACAGCCGAAATTCAAATCCACATTAGTCTGACTCCTAAAATTCTGGCTTTGTTTAAAGACATTAATTCTCTAACTCATTGTATTAAACTCTTACTATCTCTGCTAATTTCTCAAATATTGTATAAAAGGAGTTGTCCTCCAAAAAGAACAATTGTAACAGCTTGACCTTTCAGATCTCATTCAGAAGGCTCTTACAAAGACAGCTCTCTAGTATGAATAATTTACCCTTCTCAAGGCTGAATTTCCTCGGATGATACTTGACCTTCTCCAGGCATGCAGGCCCTCCAAACGTAACCCTTAAGTCGGTTGGACACTGGGGTTCAAAGATAGTTTTGCCTTGTCCATTGCTCAGTGAAGCCGTTCTGAAGTATGCTCCCCAAAACATTTATCCTATTATCCTATTAAACATGAGATTCCATGACCAAATACGTTGGAAAACTGAGAAAACAAAAATTTAGTTGGTGTTTCCCAGTTGCATTCCATTAAACACTGTTGTGTGAGCTGTTCATAGATCTGACGGTCAAAGAAAAAAAAAAGAAACAAAAATCAAAAAAACAGTTTCAGGTTAAATAATCTTGGCAAAATCTAAATACTCTAATTCCCTTTTGGGAGATTTATGATAAACATTAGCATATTAAAGCTTCCAGCAAGTCCTGCTAAATAGTTTGACTTGGAACTTCGCAGATTTTTTTAACTTCAGGATTTTTTTTTTTTTTTAATCTTGCAAGACCAGCCCACAAGAGCCCACTCTGGAAAGGCTTCTGGTTTAAGTTCTCAGCTCCTGTATTTTTCTTTTGTTTGTTTGTTTGTTTGAGACGGAGTCTTGCTCTGTCACCCAGGCTGGAGTGCACTTGTGCGATCTCGGCTCACTGCAAGCTCGACCTCCCTGGTTCACGGCATTCTCCTGCTTCAGCTTCCTGAGTAGCTGGGACTACAGGTGCCCACCACCATGCCCGGCTAATTTTTTGTAATTTTAGTAGAGACCGGGTTTCACTGTGTTAGCCAGGATGGTCTCGATTTCCTGACCTCGTGATCCGCCAGCCTCGGCCTCCCAAAGTGCTGGGATTACAGGTGTGAGACACCGCACTGGGTCAGCATATCCTGTATTTTTAAGGGAGTTGACAAAGGGTCCTCTTTTGGGAATCTGGGCCTGGTCCTGCCATCAATTATTTGGGTGACTGTGAACAAGTCACTTCTCTCTGGGGCTCAGTTTTCCCATCTGTTAAATGAAGACAATATACAATTTTGTCTCTAACTTCCCTTCCAGTTCTAGCACACCATCACCTAAACATATAGGAATTGATGGGGACACACACCAGAATATCATGACAAACTGTGCGTTTATATTTTCTTAATCTCATCCTCTTAATTGAGGCCCAGAGAGGAATAACTTATTCACAGTCACTCAATTAGTTTGATGGCAGAATCAGGCTTAGATTCCCAAAAGAAAATCATCCACTAGCTCCCTTCAAAATACATATGATGAAAATTTAAGCCATATGTTTGTTTTACCCAGAAACCAAATAATAATCTTTTTCAAGCTATAGAATTCTTAAACATATAAATAATTTGTCTCTATCTGCCAGTATATCATAGAAGGTCTTCCCCGGAATCACACTATCATTTACTTGTTCAGAACGCTGAGATTCTCTCTGATTAGCCAATTTTCAGGATAATGGGAAAGCGCAGAGAGTGGTTCAGGTGAACTGCAGTGGGACCTCAGGCAAGCAACTTTCCCTTTCTGTGACTTGTTTTTTTCATCCGTAAAGAAGAAAATAATGACAGTGTGCCCTCCATTCCTCTAAGACACCTTGTCAGAACTGTCAGTCATAGTCAGAAGACTCTGCTGCTATGTGCCTGCCCTGTCCTGAGGTGTCAGCAGAAGTGTCATTGGCCCCGCTTGCTTTGCATCAGTTTCCAGGTGGGTGCTGCATAAATCCTCCACTTGGTAGTATGAATACTAGTATTATATGGATACAAATATAATGCCCTAATATCAGAGATAATTTACTTTGCACTAATGACACTTATCTTGATAATAATTCTTCTTAAAATCCATAGCAGGACAGCATGATGGTTAATAGCTAGGCTCTGACATCCGATAAACCCAGGTTTGAACCCAGCACTGTTACTTACCAGCTGTGCATCCAGGCAAGGTGTTACTCGCCGATCCTCAGATCCTTCATCTATACACTGCAAAGCTGGTACAACAATGCAATGCAATAATGTTTGCAAAGCTCTTTGTACATTCCCCGGGCATATAATATGTGGTCGGTTATGGCAATTTAAAACATTATCTATTTCAGACATAAAATGCAAGAAGATTGAGAAGAAAATTGCCACCATACCAAAGCCAGGAATTGGAATCCTGTACAGCCATTAGAAAGGAAAACTGTAGTTGGTGCTCTTAGCAAATGGTCCTTAGGCTGCCTGCGGTATTAGCGCTGGCCAGAGGCTCGTTAATGTTGTCATTGTTTATTATTGAACACTGCCACCTAGTGGATATATTGGACACATGCAGGTAAGGAAATCGCGGAGGTTATGTCAGGTCAGCTGGTCACACATGGTAGAGGCTGTTGTGTCCATCTTGTCCACATTGATTTCAGCTTGTTGACTTGCAGCCATGCCCAGGGAGATATTGGGGTGTTCCTGTTTATGCCTGCTTAGTGGGAGTAATGTCACCACCCACATAGGATCAGAAATTTCTAGGGCCTAGAATTGATCTTTCAATGTCAACAAGCATGGTTCCCCTTTGCTCAGCATTATAATGCCATATCTTATTTAATCCTCTCTTTTGAAATCCTTATTGCAGTTTCACCCATTTTACAGATTTGAAAGCTGAGTCTCATAGAAGTGAAGCAATTTGCTGAAAGTCACTCAGTTCAGGTTTAAAACCCAGGTCTTGTATAAGTTTAAAGGTCTGGCTCTTTTCACTGCAACATACTGCCTTCTATTAGATGTATGGATAAAAAAGAGCTTTCTTGATTCAGTCCTGGAAACCCAGGCCTGAGTTTTGGTTAAGCCTTTGTAAGAAGCCTTTCTCCCAAGCTAAATCTCAAGTTGGTCTTTCTTGTAGCCAGGTCTTCATTGGTTTCTAGACGTCTCCTGCATCTTCACTTCAAAGACAAAAACTAGCTGCAATTTATTGAAGATTTTATTATGTGCAAATGATCTCATTTAATCCTTATAACAGCCCTGTAAAATAGGTTCTGTTGATAGTATTCCTATTTTATCAATGAGGAAACTGAGGCACAGAGAAGTTAAGTAATTCCCCCATGGTTACCCGGATTCTAAGCCAGAGCCCTGGTTTGAACCTAGGCAGGCAGTTTCCTTCCAGGATACACTCCTAAGCACCAGTGGCCACCCTAGGGGGCTATATCTGGGACATTCCCTTAGCTGCCATCAGGTAAGGGAAGGTTCTCAGAAAACCTCAGGGGCAGCCCCACTCAGTAAAGCACTTCCCAGAATGTTTAAGCTCAGAAACTGCACTGAAGTCGGAATAAATAGGGATGCCAGGCATCCTGCAGCTAGCCCTCCTCCCTCCCGGTTTGCAGTCCCAGCCTACGGTTACTCTTCAATTAGTTTCCATCTGTAGGAGCAGCTATTCCCTAGGGGTACATGGGCCAAAAAGAGAGACCGACTCAGCCAAGAACCAAAAATATCCTCACCGCAGCAAACAAGCTAGTGATGAAGAAGACGAAAATTTTCCCTTCAAGGTCTGGACATTTCTCAAAGACATCCCACTCAGCTTATATAAGCCGCATGCACCACTAAAGGAATGCAACAAAGGCCCCATGAATCTAGAACAATCCTGCCAATTATGTGTTAACTGAAAGTCATGTAGGGGCTATCCACATGCCCTTTGGGAAACCTGACACTGTACTTATTGAATTGTCTTTTCTGGATCGCTGACCTGGGCAAAGGGGCTCAGGCAACACTCAAAGGACAGTGGCAAAGTCATTCCACATTCCATGGGTATCAATTCAGAGTTTCCACCCTTTTTTGAACCTTTCCTCCAAAGAAATAGTCAGTGATGGTGTTTAGGGACATTCTGGGCTTCCTTGTATTCATTAATTCATGTTTTCATATCTTTATGTACTTGTAAATTGACAAATCTTATCTTGAATATATATTTGCTAAGCATCACCTCTGTTTCAGGTTAATGCCAGGTGCTGGGAACACCGAAGTGGGTTAGACACAGTGGGGTGCTGGTAAGTGATGGCCAGCTGGCTCGCTCTGTGTCGGGCTGACATGAATGAATGTTGGTTGCATTTTCCTTTACATTAATGAATAAGATAAGATTGAAACTACGAAGATCTACATCAGTGTCACCTGTTAATGACATGAGCTACTTGAGCTACTTCTTTGCTGAACTGAAGAGAAGAATTATTTAACTTTTTGTGTTGTTCACAGATACTATGACACACTTTAAAGTTTAATCTGCATTATTAACATTTCTCCATCAGTTTCTTGAGTCTAGACAATTAACTAACAATAAATCAAGCCTTGGTTTATAGCATTTGCCAATCTTCATATGCAAATATGACCATCATGGCCAATTTCAAGCTACCAATATTTTGCCGCTAAGCATGGAGTTAAGGAGAGATGTAAAACATGAACGTATATTATCTCAAAAGTGTAGATTATAGTACAATCTTGTAATCAGGAAGAAATGAGTCTTAGGCTTTTATTATTTTCATTTTCAATATACTATATTTACTTCTATAATTTGCTATTTTATAATGGCTGTGCTTAACAACCAGTTCAAAACAATCCAGGACATTTAACAACTGGCTCCAGCCAGCTGGTATTTCGCAACTCCAGCACACTACTGGTTAGACATAGTCTCCTACTTGAGGAAGTTTACAGTTGAGTTGGGGAAAAGCTCTCATAGTGTGAACTGCTTTGTAAGAAGTAAGATCAAGATACCATGGGAGCACTTGAAAGGCAGATCCAACCAAGAGTTGGGCTTGAGGAAAGCTTTCTGAGACAAAATTATCTAATCTGAGACCCGAAGAAAAATAAGTATTAACTATATGAAGGGTGGAAAGTGGGTTCCAGATGGAGGAAGGCCCTGTGCAAAGGACTGGAGTGAAACCAGACCACAGAAACTTTTAGAAATACACAGTATTTCATTATGGCTTGAATAAAGTGCTGAAGGTAAGGTGGTCACGTCAGGTAAGATTAGGGGGAGGAGAGTACAGAGCCAGCACATATAAACCATATTAAAAATAGTTTGTCTTAAGGATGGTGAGTACTCACTGACAGCTTATATAAGTGAGGGCAGCCTGATTGGATTTCTTATCAGATCATTCTGCCCGTGGTATAGGAAAGAGAGAGACTAGACAAGGCTATAGGGTACTGCAGCCATCCAGGAGCGAGATGCAGGTTGCCTGCCTGGTGGTAGTGGCCACAGGGACGGCAAAGAACAGAAGAATCAAGAGTCATTTAGGAGGTTGTGCCTGCTGGACAAAGTGATCTATTATTTGTGTGTATTTTGGGGTAGAAGGAGTGCTGAGGGAAACAAAGTCAAGAATGATACTCAGATTCCTGACAAAAGCAACAAAGTAAATGAATGGGTGGAAATGGTGGTAGGGAAACAGGTAATTAACCTGAAGGATGATGAGTTCTCTTTTAGACAGATTACATTTATCTAAGTGAATGTTCAAGTGGAGATATGCAGAAAGCAGTTGAATCTATGTCTGAAGCTCAGGGCACCTATCTGGGCTGGAAAATGAATTTCGGAGTCTTGAACACATAGATGCTAACTGAAACCACGTGTGTGGATGCAATCATCCAGGATGCATCAGAATCACTGAAGTTTCTGGGTCATTTACTCCACCAGCACCGTCCACCCTCTTTACATCCTCCCACTGTTTTAATCATTACTGACACTCTATAATGTAGGTATACTTATCATTCCCATTTTGCAGATGAGGAAACTGAGGCATAGAGAGAACGACTATTTCCTCAAGACTCCTCAGTAAGTGGCAGTGCCCAGATTTGAAACCAGTGAGTCTGGCACCAGAACCTACACCCTGAACTATAATATTAGTCTGCTTCTGTGTCAAAATACACAGACTAACGAGGGAAGACCACCAGCTGGGTGCGGTGGCTCATGCCTGTAATCCCAGCATTTTGGGAGACCGAGGCAGGCGGATCATTTGAGGTCAGGAGTTCCAGAATAACCAGGCCAGCACGGCGAAACTCCATCTCTACTAAAAAAATATAGCTGGTAGTGGTGGCGGGCTCCTGCAATCCCAGCTACTTGGGAGACTGAGGCATGGGAATTGCTTAAACCTGGGAGGCTGGAGGTTACAGTGAACCAAGATCATGTCACTGCACTCCAGCATGGGGGACAGAGGAGACTCAGTCTCAAAAAAAAAAAAAGGAAGAAGAAGGAAGAAGAAAAAGGAAGAAGGAAGAAGAAGACCAGAAGGTTAGACCCTTCAGAAATGAATATTTAAGTCACAGGAAGAGGAATTTCCAAAGGAGATGGTAAAGGGAGGTGTGGTGGTGGGGAACTTGCGGCTTGTAAGATCACCTTCTTAAAAACTCCCTCACCACAAACTAGGCAACTTAGGAGTTGCCCCGTAAAACTTACAGTCACATTGAATTTACTAACATTCTTTTCTAATCATAAAAGAAATGTGGTTTTTTTCCCTGTAGGAAAATTAGAAAATACAGAGAAGAAAATAAAAATCACAGTATTCAACTATTTAGAAATAATGGTGGTAACTATTTGTTGTATCTCCCCCTTCAGACTTTTTTTCTATGCATATAAAAACAGAGATCCCTTCAAAACATTTTTCAAAGTGTTATTTTAAAATTATATTTTATCGTTTCCAAAGCTGCACATTTTAAAATCAGGATTTATCTTATAATCAGTGGTATTCTACAGGTTAATGACTTTTTATTCTTAGTTGTACAAAGAATGCTGCATCTTTTCATTAATAGCATCAGAGATTTGGTGCAATGTGGTAGGTCATATATTTATATCTTTAAAAATTGAAAATGTGCTAAAAGGCACACTGGAAAGAGACAGATCTCTTTCCCCCTCGGCATATTCCAGTGTTTCTCCCTGGAAACAGGTATTTTCCAGCTGCTTGTCTACCCTTCCAGATGTGTTTAATGCACACACAAGAAAATATAACATGTGTCCCCTTCTCTTTAAATACATGGTAACATACTCTCCACTCTAGGGCATCCTGGCCTTTTTAAAAACTTACACTCTATGTTGGAAGTTTATTTTCCAATTGCAAATTTTACCTTGAAAGAATGCGCCACAATTCATTAAGTCCCTAGTGATGTGAAAGTTATTTCCAATCTTTTTCTATAATAATGCTATGATGAATAGTCTTTTTATTTTGCACATACAGCAGTATATCTATTAAATTTCTTGAAATGTAACTGCCGAGTCAAAGGATAATTCAGTTGTTATTTTGAAGATATTGCCAAATTGATATTCTTAAATGTTCCAATTTATACTTCTTCCAAAAATGTATGAAAGACTATTTTCCTACAACATTTCCAACATATTAGGTTATCAAACTTTTTATCTTTGCTGTACCTATAGGCAAAAATTACATCTTTAATATACTTTTTTATTTTGGAATAATTCTAGATTTTACAGAAAAGTTGCAAAGATAGTACAGAAAATCCTTGTATATTCCTCACTCAGTTTCCCCTCATGGTAACATCTCATATCTCCATGGTACACTCATCAAAACTAAGAAACTAACATTGATATATTACTATTACCTAAACTTTTTTTTTAAGTAAAAATAATGGAAATTACTTTAATTACTATTAATAGCACTTGAAAGACACATTATCATTTCAGTTATTCTTCCTGGGAAATTTATTTTTTTATTATTTTTTAATTTGGATTTTAACAGTTTTTCTACTAATATTTCTGGATCCCATCTAGGAGGCAATATTGTGTTTAGTCATCATGTCTCCTTAGTCTCACCTGGTTTCTGACAGTCTCTCAGTCTTCCTTTGCTCTTCATGACCCCAAGTGTTTTGAAAAGTCCTGGTCAGTGGTTTGTAGAATGTCTCTCAATTTGGGTTTTTCAAATATGTGTCTTATGATTAGAATGGTGTTACAGTTTTTGCAAGGAACACTTAACAGGTAAAGTTTCCTCCTCATGTCATATCAGACGGTAGGTGATATCAACATGACTTATTACTGGTGACGGTCACCTTGTGGATTTGGTTAAGGTAGTATTTGCCAGATGCATTCGTGGTAAACTTACTCTTTTTCCCCTTTGCACACACGTATCTCTGGATATGAGTCACTAAGTCAAACCCAAACTCAAGAGGGAAATGTTGGCTGGGCACGGTGGCTCATTCCTGTAATCTCAGCACTTTGGGAAGCTGAGGCGGGTGGATCACCAGAGGTCAGGAGTTTGAGACCAGCCTGACCAACATGTTAAAACCCTGTCTCTACTAAAAATACAAAAATTAGCTGGGCGTGGTGGCAGGTGCCTATAATCCCAGCTACTCAAGAGGCTGAGGCAGGAGAATCACTTGAACACGGGAGGCGGAGGTTGCAGTGAGCTGAGATCACGCCATTGTACTCCAGCCTAGGCAACAGAGTAAGACTCCATCTCAACAAAACAAAACAAAACAAAACAAAAAATAGGGAAATCTTAGTGTAATTATAATTAGCATTTATCTTTTTTTTTTTTTTTTTTTTTTTTTTTGAGACGGAGTCTCGCTCTGTCACCCAGACTGGAGTGCAGTGGCCGGATCTCAGCTCACTGCAAGCTCCGCCTCCCAGGTTCACGCCATTCTCCTGCCTCAGCCTCCCGAGTAGCTGGGACTACAGGCGCCCGCCACCTCGCCCGGCTAGTTTTTTTTTGTTTGTTTGTTTGTTTGTATTTTTTAGTAGAGACAGGGTTTCACCGTGTTAGCCAGGATGGTCTCGATCTCCTGACCTCGTGATCCGCCCGTCTTGGCCTTCCAAAGTGCTGGGATTACAGGCTTGAGCCACCGCGCCCGGCCCATAATTAGCATTTATCTTATAGGTAAGGATATCTTTTCATAAGCTTAAGGACCATCTATACTTTCTGAACTCTCTATTGATATTTTTCTGGTGAACTTTTAATCAATTTTATTTTTGTCAATTGTTATGAGAAATAAGCCTTTTCTCTGTAATGCAAAATAAGAACTTTCACCCAGTTTATCGTTTCTTATTTTTTCTGTTCTGTTTTTGCCATATGGATTTTTAAAAATTTATGTAATAAAATTTATTAGTTTCTTTTATGATTTGTAGTTTATTTGTCACACTTAGATATATTACCTATTTCTTGATGATTTTTAAAAATGTTCTGTGGTATCCTTTTTTGAGGATATGTTATGTCTTTGATCCACCTGGAGTTTATTTAGGTATAAAAATGAGTAGGATTTGATTCTATTTCTTTTTCATGTGGTTACTTGGTTGCCCTAGTAGCAATTTATGGACTATTTTCCATTATTTTATTGATGAGCAATAGATCATTTTGCCAGAAAAATGTGTAGGGGCTTCAGCCCTGGACAATTTAAATTCCCATGTTCTTTCCATAGAGACAGATAAAGCAAAGCAACACAAACTCTCATATTTTACGTTATTGCTCACATAAATTGACCTCAATATCTCCAGGCACAATTTCCATTTTGAGCCACTGTTGGCACGTTGGGCTACCCTTTCTTTGACCTTACTTCAACAGCAGCTGAAGGGCAGCACGGCCCCAGGCCATAGCTAAGTGGCAGATAAGGGTGCTGATCCTCAGAGTCACACTGGGTTAGTGGCATTACTTTATAGTTAGAGCTACAAAATTGGGGTTATGAGAAGAATTCCATTGCTTGTAATTCCTCACGAATAACTCAACCCCAGTTTGGAGATAAATGGCCACTTGATTATATGAGGGGAGATAGTATTTGAGGCTAGGATTCTTTAAGGTGGTACATAGGCACACTGATGACAGAGGTAAGTGGTACAACCTACTTATATTTTTAAAACATCTTTGACAAGGTTCTATATCAAAACTAAATGAGAAATACAAGTGTCCATGTTCTTGGAGAGGACAGTTCTGTCAGGGTCAGTCACTGCATTAGCGAAGGGAACAATGCGCATAGATAATAGGCACTCATCTGAGAGGCCAAGATTTGCAAAACCCATAGGGTAAGGAATCCTTGTTCCCTAGAGTTCCATCCTAGGCCCATCCTTCTTTAAAATCTGAAGAAATAATCTGGAGGCAGATGAACAAAATGATAATTTTAAGGTTTTCAGTATTATTGATTTGTTTTCTCTAGAGAGTAAAGAACTAAGTAGATTAAGTTAAAAAATAGTAAACTTTTGTAGATCTATTTGGAATCTGGGCAAGAAAGTATCATTTGAAGTTAAAGGTGAATAACAGTATTAATGAATATTTTAAAAGAACAAAAAAGTCAAAATAGACAGAAAATAAAGGACTCTGTTCTACAGTAGGTGTAGTTCACACTACTACTAATGCACTAATAGTACTTTCTGTGTGCTATATACTGTTCTAAGTCCTTTAACATACATTGATTTATATAGCCTTTAAAACCAGCCATGAGGTAGGGTTCATTATTCCTCCCATTTCACACATTAGAAAATGGAGGTCCAAAGAGTATGAGTAACCAGTTGATGGTCACACAGGTAGTAAGCGGCAGAAGTGGCTTTGGATAGGGCAGTCCTGTGCTGGGGTTGGTGGCCTGAATCACTGGGCTTGTTATCTTCCTAGGAGGGCTCTGTACAACTCAGGCAACTGTCACATTGATTCATTTCTTCACTGGAAGAGCTGGGGGTAAGTCACATTCATCTTTGTGTTTTCAAGTTTAGCATAATCCTAGGCACAAACTACATGCTTAATAAATTAATAAATTTTGACCACTTAAAGTATAATTTAAAAAATGTGTATGGTGAAATAAATTTTTTGTTTTTCTTTTTTGAGACAGAGTCTAGCTCTGTCACCCAGGCTGGAGTGCAGAGGCGCGATCTCGGCTCACTGCAAGCTCCCTCTCCCGGGTTCACGCCATTCGCCTGCCTCAGCCTCCCAACTAGCTGGGACTACAGGCGCTCCCCACCACGCCTGGCTAATTTTTTTGTGTTTTTAGTAGAGACGGGGTCTCACCGTGTTAGCCGGGATGATCTTGATCTCCTGACCTCGTGATCCGCCTGCCTCCGCCTCCCAAAGTGCTGGGATTGCAGGCGTAAGCCACTGTACCCAGCCTATTTTTTTAAATTTTATAAGTTTAAAAACTTTTGCAATTGTGATACAACACATAGAATGTACCATTTAAGTACAAAGTTCAGTAGTGTTACCTAAACTCACATTGTTGTTCAACCAATCACCAGGACTTTCTCCTCTTGCAAACTGAAACTTCATATTCACTAAACAACTCTCCATTGCACCCACCCCCAATCCCTGGTGAGCACTACTCTAGCTTTATTTCTATGAGCGTGACTACTCCCTATACCTCATATAAGTAAAATCATATAGCATTTTTCTTTTTGTCATTGGTTTAGTTTGCTTTGCATATTTTTAAGGTCCATCCATGTTATAGTATGAATAAGAATTTTCTTTCTTTTTAAGAATGAGTAATATTCCACTGTGTGTATATTCCACATTTTGTTTATCTATTCATCAGTCCGTGGACATTTGGGTTGCTTTCAACTTTTGGCTATTTTGAGTAATGCTGCTGTAAACATGGGTATACAAATATGCTTTTAATTTTTTTGGCTATATATCCAAAGTGGAATGGCTGGATCATATGGTAACTCAATTTTTAATATTTTGAGAAACTGTCACTGTTTTCCATAGCGGTTGCACCACTACAGTGCAGAAGAGTTCCAATTTTCCCACATACTTACCAATAATGATTTTCTTATATTTAAATGACAGCCATCCTAATGGGTGTGAGGTAATACTGTGATTTTGATTTGCATTTCTCTGATCATTAGTGATGTTGAACCTCTTTTCCTATGCTTATTGATTATTTGTATGTTTTATTTGGCAAAATATCTATTCAGGTCCTTTGTTAATTTTTTAAATTGTTTGTTATTGTTCAGTTGTAGGAGTTCTTTACATATTCTGCATATTGATCCCTTATCAGATATATAATTTGCAAATATTTTCTCCCATCTTATAGGTTACATTTTCACTGTATTGTGTCCTTTGATGCATGGAAGTTTTTAATTTTGAAGTCATCCAATTTGTCTATTTTTATTTTTGTTTTCTGTGCCTGGTATCATATCCAAGAAATCACTGCCAAATTCAATGTCATAAAGCTTCTCTCCTAGGGTTTTTCCTAAGAGTTTTATTTTTAAAAAATTATTATAATTATTATTATTTCTGAGACAGAGTTGTGCTCTGTCTCCCAGGCTGCAGGGAAATGGCGTGATCTCGGCTCACTGCAACTTCTGCTTCCCGGGTTCAAGCTGTTCTTCTGTGTCAGCCTTCTGAGTAGCTGGGACTACAGGCATGCACCACTATGCCCAACTAATTTTTGTATTTTTAGTAGAGATAGGTTTTGCCATGCTGGCCAGGCTGGTCTTGAACTCCTGGTCTCAAGTGATTCACTCACCTCGGCCTTTCAAAGTGCTGGGATTGCAGGCATGAGCCACCATGCCCGGTCAAGAGTTTTATAGTTTTATGTTTTCCATTTAGGTCTTTGATTCATTTTGAGTTAATTTTTATACATGGTACAAAGGTAAGGGGGCAACTTGTAATTTTTTTCCCAGCTAATTAGCCAATTGGCACAACACAATTTACTGAAAAAGAAGGTTTCTTTCTATCAATCTGTAACATTATTTTGTTCATATATCAAATTCTAATGTATATGCATATATTTCTAGACGTTCTATTCTGTTCCATTGAGCTATTTGTCTATTCTGGTGCCAGTACCATATGGATTTATTTAACGTAGGTTAATTTTATGTTCTGAGTAAGCAGGCAAATGCCCCCTCACTATTATTCTTATTTAAAATTTTCTTGGTGACTTTTGCATATTCATTCTTCCTGAAAATTTTACTATGAATTTTTAGACTACTCCTCAGCCACCCCATCAACACCTTCCTACCCATCACTCCCATAAAACTAACTACCAAGCATAGAGATTAAAAGAACAGGATTGACATTTTATAGTATTTGGATATTTCTCTCTATATATGTTTCTCCAGTAGTATATCCCATTTCATCTTTGTCTTTGCTACAGGTCAAAAAATCCTGAACAAAACAAAAAACAAATCTGGAGTCATTCTTGAGTGCCTTCATTCTTTCATACCCAATGTCTAACACATCAGAAAATTTTATTAGATTCAGCCTTAAAAACAGTCATCATTTTTCACTCCCCAACAAGGTCCAAGCTCCCATTATATTATCCCTGGATTATTGTAGTAGCCTTTACTTTAATAACCTCTTTTTCTTTTTTAGAATTGGGGTCTTGTTCTGGCACCCCAGGCTGGAATGCAGTGGGGCAAGCATAGCTCACTGCAGCCTCGAACTCCTGGGCTTAAACAATCTTCCTGCCTCAGCCTCCTGTGTAATAGTCTCTATTATTATTATTGTTGTTATTATTATTATTATTATGCTTTAAGTTCTGGGATACATGTGCAGAACATGCAGGTTTATTACATAGGTATACATGTGCCATTGTGGTTTGCTGCACCCATCAACCCATCATCTACATTAGGTATTTCTCCTAATGCTATCCCTCCCCTAGCTCCCCACCCCCCAACAGACTCTGGTGTGTGATGTTCCCCTCCCTGTGTCCATGTGTTCTCACTGTTCAACTCTCACTTATGAGTGAGAACATGTGGTGTTTGGTTTTCTGTTCCTGTGTTAGTTTGTTGAGAATGATGGTTTCCAGCTTCATCCATGTCCTGGCAAAGACATGAACTCATCCTTTTTTATGACTGTGTAGTATTCCATGGTGTATATATGCCACATTTTCTTTATCTGGTCTATCATTAATGGGCATTTGGGTTGGTTCTAAGTCTTTGCTATTGTAATAGTGCTGTATAAAACATACATGTATGTGTGTCTTTAGAGTAGAGTGATTTAAAATCCTTTGGCTATATACCCAGCAATCCCATTGCTGGGTCAAATGGTATGTCTGGTTCTAGATCCTTGAGGAATTGCCACACTGTCTTCCACAATGGTTGAACTAATTTACACTCCCACCAACAGTGTGAAAGCATTCCTATTTCTCCACGTTCTCTCCAGCATCTGTTGTTTCTTGACTTTTTAATAATCGCCGTTCTAACTGGCATGAGATCATATCCCATTTTGGTTTTGACATGCATTCCTCTAATGACCAGTGATGATAAGCTTTTTTTCATATGTTTGTTGTCCACATAAATGTCTTCTTTTAAGAAGTGTCCATTCATATCCTTTGCCCACCTTTTGATGGTTGTTGTTTTTTTTATTGTAAATTTGTTTAAGTTCCTTGTAGATTCTGGATATTAGCTCTTTGTCAGATGGATAGATTGCAAAAATTTTCTCTCATTCTGTAGGTTGTCTGTTAACTCTCATGTTAGTTTTTTTTTTTGCTGTGCAGAAGCTCTTTAGGTTAATTAGATCCCATTTGTCAATTTTGGCTTTTGTTGCCATTGGTTTTGGTGTTTTAGTCATGAAGTCTTTGCCCATGCCTATGTCCTGAATGGTATTACCTAGGTTTTCTTCTAGGGTTTTTATGATTTTAGGTATGACATTTAAGTCTTTAATACATCCTGAGTTAATTTTTGTACAAGGTGTAAGGAAGGGGTCTAGTTTCAGTTTTCTGCATATGGCTAGCCAGTTTTCCTAACACCATTTATTAAATCGGGAATCCTTTCACCATTACTTGTTTTTGTCAGGTTTGTCAAAAATCAGAGAGTTGTAGATGTGTGGTGTTATTCCTGAGGACTTTGTTCTGTTCTATTGGTCAATATATCTGTTTCAGTACCAGTACCATGCTGTTTTAGTTACTGTAGGCTTGTAGTATAGTTTGAAATCAGGCAGCGTGATGTCTCCAGCTTTGTTCTTTTTGTTTAGGATTGTCTTGGCTATATGGACTCTTTTTAAGTTCCTGTGTAATAGCCTCTGAAGTGGTAATCTTGCATTAACTTCATCCCTGTAAAGTCTATTCTCATTACAGCAGACAGGAAAAATCTTATTAAATGTTAGTTCATGCATATCACTCTTCTACTCCAAACCTTCCAGTAGTTCTCCATTTCACCTGGAGGAAAAGCTGATGTATTTAAGAATGGCTTCATTTCTCTCTTTTCCCATTTCTACTTACTCTACTTCAGTAGCGTTGGTCTCCTTGCTATTTCTCTAATAGGTCATATATGCTTCTACCTGAGTGCCTTTCCATTTGCTGTTCCCTTGGCTGGAAACACATTTCCCTCAGTTAACTGCTTGGCTTGCTTTTTTACCTTCTTAATGTTTTTGCTCATATACATTTCCAAGAACATCTCTGGCCCATCTATCTAATATTGCTTCTCTGTCTCAATATTTCCTTATTCATCCTTTTCTGTTTTCTTTTTCTCCATAGAATTCATCATTTTATAAAATTTCACACAATTTTCTTATTTACTTTCTGTTTCCTTCCACTAGAATATAAACTCTGTAAAAGCAAAGAAATTTACTTACTTCATTCGCTGCTATATCCTCAGTGCCTACAGTAGTAACTGTCATGTAGTAGATGTTCAATAAACAAAACTTAAATGAACCAACGAACTAATATTGAATCTTCCCACCTTGAAACACACACACACACACACACACACACACACACACACACACACAAAAAATAGTCCCCCTTTATCAACAGGGGATATGTTCCATGACCTCCAGTAGATGCCTGAAACCACAGATAGTACTGAACTATATGTACAAATAACATATGTAATGTTTTTCCTCTTACATACACACCAATGATAAAGTTTAATTTACAAATTAGGCATAGTCAGATGTTAACAACAATAATTCATAAAACAGAACAATTATAGCAATATACTGTAACAAAAGTTATGTGAATGTGAGCTCTCTCTCTCAAAATATCTTATTGTACCCTACTTACCTATTTCTCAATGCAATTGACCACAGGTAACTGAAACTCCAGAGAGCAAAACCATGGCAGATAAAAGGAGAAAATGGTACGTGTGTGTGTATATATACAAACACAAATGCAAACTTGTTTTATTTTTTAATATGGCTTGGTGGTTTCAACTTTGAGATATCCACAAAATTGAATTTAATTTTTAAATTTAATTCCATAATTGATAGGTGAGATAGATATATATTTATTGCTATGGAGAGATGCCAATGATATATTTTTATGAAAAAAGAAATTCAGAACAGTTTGTAGAGCATGACTTCATTGTGATAAAAATAAAAGTGTGTGCATATATCTACGTTTCAGAGTAGACTTTCCACATCTCCAACTCCTTTCCTAGAGTTGGGCATATACTGAAGATAGGGTAACAGAAGGAAATCTTATAATTCAGGGAAGGAGCCAGAAGTTCTCTGAGCACAATGAAGCAGAGATGGTATTCAAAGAGAAAATCAATTAGCAGGATAAATGCTTCAGGTTTTTTTTTTTTTAATACGTGAACCTCTGTCTCCTTTATACTATCCCTCTCCTCCCTGCTAGTCTCATCCAGAAGGGAAATCTGATGACTGACAATCCAGCCCAGAGATTAAGATTAGGAACAGAGCTGGAAGAAAGAGCAACAAGGAAAAAGAAGAGAGAAGAAGGAAGGCTCAAGGGAGAGAATGGAGGCTCCCTTGCCTGAACTAAATGTGAGTTGAATCCCTGTTCACTGTGGAACTAGATGGGCTGGGAAAGATGTGAACATTAAATAGATTAATCTCTCTTGTTTTGTTATATATTCTAATTTTATGGTGTTGTGGTCTCTGTTAAGTTGATTTACAGTATCTTTTGCATCTAATTTGAGGCTATATGTTGTCAATTTTTGGAATGTTTTATACATACATGAAATAATTGCTTTCTCTAATGTATAGATACAAGATTCCATATACATACATGTTTGTTACATGACACTAGTTAATTGCATTATTTTAAAACTCTATATCCTTACTAGTTTTCCGTGTTGTAACCTATCAGTTTCTGAAAGGGGGGGAGGACCTTTAAACATTTTTTTTTTTTTTACACAGATACTCAAATTCAAGAAACGATGAATCCCAAAACGACTAAATAAAAAGATATCTACATCTAGAAAGGACTCAGTGAAATTTCAGAACATTTAAAATACTGTATTTCTTATTCATTTTTTTGTTTGTTTATTGTGTGTCTCCCACTAGAATTTTAAGCCCCATAAGGGCAGGCAGGAAATTCTGCCTATTTTGTTCATAGTACCTGGCACATAGCAGGCACTCTACAAATATTTGCTAAAGTAATGGATTCAGTTCTTCCCCTGCTTCATTCAGGGTTCAATTTTCTTCTTACTAAAGTTCGTACTTCAATCCCTCTTTTAGGGAGAGTCTTGGGTGGTACATTTTCTTAGTCCTCACAACTAGAAGTTTCTATTTTGTTTTTACTCTTCAATGAGAGTTTAGCTGGGTAAAGTCCTATATAATGAGTTAGTTTTTTTTTTCTTCTTCAGCAGTTTGAATCTATCACTTAATGAAATTTTTTCTGCCTTTAATGTTTTCGAGAATTCAGTTGTCAGTCTGATATTCTTTGGAAGATAACCAGTCTCTTCTCTCTTGGAAATTTTGTTTAATTAAATATCTTTTCCTTTGAGATAATTGTCGATTCATAAGCACTTGAAAGCAATAATACACAGAGAATAATTGTATCATTTTCCCAACTTATCTCAATAGTAACTTCTTGCAAAACCATAATATACTATCACAACCAAGATATTGACACTGATACAATAAAGACATAGAACATTTCCATCCCCACAAGGATCGCTATGCTGCCCTTTTACATCTACTTTCCTCCCACTTGAACCCCCTCCTTAAGTCCTGGCAACCACTCATCTGTTCTCCAATCCTATAATTTTGTCTTTGCAAGAATGTTATATAAATGGAATTGAGAGATACAATATACAAACTGAGACAATGAATATGCAATAATAATAGAACTCTGACTCACAACCTCTGTAGCAACTAGTCCAGAAGTCAAACCCCAACCTGTGCAGCAGTCGGCCCAGATGGTCAGCATTAGGTCAGTGATGGAGTTTCCTTATTTTTTGTTCCTATTTCCAATTTAGGACAAACCAGGGAAAACCAAATTCTTCCCAAAGTAACCATATAAAATACTTCACTTCTAACCAGTTCTTATCTTTATTATTTTTTTCTTCGTCCTTGCTTTGGGCTTATTTGCTCTTCTTTTGCTAGGTTCTTGAGGTAGGAACTTAAATTACTGATTTGAGGTATTTTCTTCTTTCTAATCTATAAATTTGGTACTATAAATTTGCCTTTCATTTGTTGCCAGGTCCCACAATTTTTGATATGTTGTAATTTTATTTTCATTCCATTTGATATATTTATTTTCCTCAAGACTTCCTTTTTGACCCATTGATGAAGTGTGTGATTTACTTCCCAAGTATTTGGAGATTTTTCTGTTATTTTTCTGTTATTGATTTCTAATGTAAACTCCATTTTGGCCAGAGAACACCCTCCATACGATTTTAATTCTTTAAAATTAGATGACGTTTGATTTATAGTCCAGGTTATGGTCTAGGTCCCACAGGTACTTGAAAAGAATGTGCATTCTGCTGTGCTTGGGTGTAAGGTTCTACAAATGTCAATCAGATCCTGTTGGTTGACAGTATTACGGCATTCTTCCACATCCTTGATGTTTTCTGTCTAGTTGTCCTATCAATTGTTAAAAAGGGGTTGTCGACGTCTCCAACTATAATTAGAGACTTGTCTATTTCTCCTTTCAATTATATGAGTTTTGCCTAACATATTTTGCAGCTCTGTTGTGTGGTACATATGCACTTAGGATTGTTACGTCCTTTTGATGAGTTGATTCTTTTATCATTATATCATGTCCCTCTCTGTCTCTTTAAATTTATTTGCTCTAAAGTCTACTTTATCTCATGTTAATGTAGCCACTTCTGCTTTCTTCTGATTAGTGTTCATATATCTTTTTCCATCCTTTTACTTTTAACTTGTCTATATTCTTATATTTGAAGTTAGTTTCTTATAGACAGCATACTATTAGCTTACGTTTTCACAATTAACCCTGCTAATTTCTGTCCTTTAATTGGTGTATTTAGATTATTTAGATTCAATTAAATTTTTATATATGGTTTTAAATCTCTCATTTTATTTTTATTTTTGTCTTTTTTGGTTCATTTTCTTTTTCTTAATTTCTAATGGGCTACTTGAACATTTTTTAGAATTCCATATTGGTTTATCTATCATGTTTTCCAGAGCATTTTTTTTTGGGGGGGTTGGGGGGAGACGAGGTCTCACTCTGTCCCCCAGGCTGGAATGCAGTGGCGCCATCTCGGCTCACTGCAAGCTCCGCCTCCCGGGTTCACGCCATTCTCCTACCTCAGCCTCCTGAGTAGCTGGGACTACAGGCGCCCGCCACTACGCCCGGCTAACTTTTTTGTATTTTTTAGTAGAGACGGGTTTCACCGTGTTAGCCAGGATGGTCTCGATCTCCTGACCTCGTGATCCGCCCACCTCGGCCTCCCAAAGTGCTGGGATTACAGGCGTGAGCCACTGCGCCTGGCCCAGAGCATTTCTTTGTATACCTTTTTAAACATTGATTTCTCTAGATATTATATTATATGAACACAACTTATCATACTCTCCCGGGGGCGTCATTTTCCCAGTTCTAGTAAACTACAGAAATCTTACCTCCCTTTACATTACTTTATTCTCCCCCATTTATAACTGTTTTAAACATTTCCTCTACATAAATTTAGAACCCCATCAAACATTGTCATAATTTTTGCTTCAACCATTAAATATAATTTAGAGAACACAAGAAAAAAAAGAAAATCAATTGTATTTACCCACATTTTTGTATATTGTCTTTTTTCTTCCTTCTTCATAAGGTAAGATTTCTTCTTTTATCATTTTTTTTTTTCTTTAGAGGATTTCTTTTAATCATTCCTTTAGGGTTGATTGGCTGGTAACAAATTGTCTTGTTTTCCAAGATCCGAAAATGTCTTAATTTTCCCTTTATTGTTTCTAAACATTTTTATTATAAATTAATAATTTTAATTAAATATATTTATGTGGTACAAAGTGATATTATGATTTATGAACACAATATAGAATAATTAAATCAAATTAGTTAATGTATCCATCACCTCAAATACTTATCATTTTCATAGTGAGAACATTCAAAATTTACTCTCTTAGCAATTTTGAAATTTACAATATATTATTAACTATATTAAACATGCAGTGCAATAATTATCAAAAAAAGACCAGCACCCAACTAATTTCTCTTGTCTAACTGAGACTTTGTACGCTGTATCATCTCCTCATTCCTCCAATCCCCTACGGTCTGGTAACCATCATTCTACTCTCTGCTTCTATGGGTTTGATAATCTTAGATTTCACATGTAAGTGAGAACATGTATTTTTCTGCACCTGCCTTATTTCACTTAGCATAATGTTCTCCAGTTCCATCCATGTTGTCACAAATGACACTTTTCTTCTTTTTAAAGACTAAATAGTATTCCATGATGTATATATGCCATATTTTCTTTAACCATTCATCTATTGATGGACACTTAGACTGATTCCATAACTTGGCTACTGTGAATAGTGTGGTAATAAACATGGGGCTGCAGACATCTCTCTGACAAACTGACTTTAATGTTTTTGTGAATATCCAGAAGTGGGATTGCTGAATCATATGGTAGTTCTGTTTTTAAATTTTTGAGGAAGCTTCATACTGTTTTCCATAAATTTAAATTTCCACTAGCAGTGTATAAGGGTTCCTGTTTCTCCACATTCTCATCAACACTTATCTTTGGCTTTTTTTTTTTTTTTTTTTTTTTTTTTTTTTTTAACAAAAGTCATTCTGACAGGTGTGAGGGGATATTTCTTGTGGCTTTAATTTGCATTTTCCCAGTGATTACAAATGTCGAGCATTTTTCACGTATCTGCTGACTATTTGCATTACATGCCTTCTTTTGAGAAATGTCTATTCAAGTCCCTTGCTCATTGTAAAATTCTGTTCTTTGTTTTCTTTCTATTGAGTTGTTTCAATTTCTTACATATTTGGGATATTAACCCTTTATCAGATGTATAGTTTACAAATTTTTTTTTTTTTTGAGACGGAGTTTCACTCTGTCACCCAAGCTGGAGTGCAGTGGCGTGATCTTGGCTCATTGCAACCTCTATCTCCCAGGTTCAAGCAATTCTTCTGCCTCAGCCTCCTGAGTAGCTGGGATTACAGGCATGCACCACCACACCCAGCTAGTTTTTGTATTTTTAGTAGAGACTGGGTTTCATCATATTGGCCAGGCTGGTCTTGAACTCCTGATTGTATGATCCGACTGCCTTGGCCTCCCAAAGTGCTGGGATTACAGGTGTGGGCCACTGCACCCAGCCTTAGTTTGCAAATGTTTACTTCTCATCCATATATTGTTTCTTTACATGGTTAGTTGTTTTCTTTGCTGTGCAGAAGCTTTTTAAGTCTAATATAATCCTATCTGTTTATTTTTGCTTTTGTTATATGTGCTTTTGGGGTCAAATTCAAAAAATTATTGCCTAGACCAGTGTCATGTAGTTTTGCTTCTATAATTTCCTCTAGTAGCTTTACAGTTTCACATCTTACGTTTAAGTCTTTAAATCATTTTCAGCCAACACCATAAAGCCCATATAGGATAAGCCCACAGCTAACATTATACTCAAAAATAAAAGATTAAAAGTCTTCCCGCTAAGATCTTGAATAAGACAAACATGTCCACTATCATCATTTATTATTCAATATAGTATTGAAAGTCCTTTGTCAGAGCAATTAGGCAAGAGAAACAAAAAAAGGCATTTATATAGAAAAAGAAGAAGTAAAATTGTCACTGTTTGCTGACATAATTTTATATTAAAAAATCCTAAGACTCCTTCAAAAAACTGCTAAACTAATAAACAAATACACTAAAGCTGTAGGATACAAAATCACAAAAATTGGTAGCATTTCTATACAAAAACAATAAACTACACAAAAAAGAAATCAAGAGAACAGGAAAAGGTAGCGCAAGATGGCATAATAGAACCTTCTGACAAGTGTCCCCCAACAAAAACATCAAATTGAATAATAATTCATGTAGGACAACAGCTTCACAAGAACTAAAGAAATCAGGTGAGATATCATACTACCTGGTTTTACCATATAAACAAGAAGAGGCACGTTGGAGAGTGGAGGAAGGACAGTCCCACATTGCCTGCACACTGCTCCCCCAACCTTGGGCAGTACAGCACAGTGCAGAGAAAGAATCTGTCAGCTTAGGAGAGAGAGAGAAAAGTGTGTGTCAGGCTTTGCATTGGAACTTAGTACCAACTTGCGGCAGAAAAAAATAACATAAAATAGAAACCTGCAGCTCTTGATTCCAGGCCAATATCCACAGAGGGTGTATTTAGATCTATCCCTGGTAGAAGGGAATCTCCTCCTCCAGCTGGAAGAAATTGAGCCCTGGAACACTTCACCACTGGCTGACTAAAATGGCCACAGGTCCTGAATAAATTGCAGTGGAAGGCAAGCTGTAGTGACCATAGTTCTTAGGCAAGTCATGGTGCTGCACTTGTCTGGAAGGCCATCGCTTGGGGTGCAACTCAGTGTGACATCAGCTATAATAGCCATAGGAGTATCTGCATCTCCTCTTTCCAAACTACAGACAGTGAAACACAGACAGAGAGATACTACTTCTACGTGGGGGAAGGAGATGGAGGAGTATAAGGACTTTGTCTAGGCACCCAGTATCAACCCCACCACACTAAAACACAGGGATGAGAACACCACAGCCTATGATGCCAGGCTGGTACTCCTGGATGGTGCTTCCAGACCTACCTCAGGCCAGATGGGAATTCACTACTGTGGAGGGATAAAACTGAGTCCTTGCCAGCTTTACCACTGGCTGACTAAAGTGACTTTAGGCACTGAATAAATATCAGTGTCAGTTATCGAGCTTTGGGGTTTGGGCAAGCCACAGTGCTGCACTCGTCTGGAAGACCATGAGCTTAGGATGTGACCAAGAGTGGTGCCAGCTGCAGCAGCCATGGGAGTGCCCACAATACCTCTCCCCAAACTCTAGGCTTTGCAGCATAGAAAGTCCAGTTGGGAGAAAGACAGAAAAGTGAGGAACTTTACCTGGAACTCATGGAACTCTCCCTGATCTTCCCCAAGTTCACCAGGGCTGGGGACCTTGTAGTATGCAAGAGAGTTACAACACACCTGAGTTTAGGGTACCATGTAGTGCCGAAATGGCTGCAGTGAACAGAGGCCTAGGGAACTCAACAGTCAGTGCCCTTTGAATTCCTGGAAGGCCCACTGAAAAAGGATAGGTACAAACAAGGACAGATTGAAAAGACTAAAGCAAATAACTAATTCTTCAATGCTCAAACAGCAACAAACATCCACAAGCATCAAGAACAATTAGGGAAATCTGACCTCACCAAATGGACTAAATAAGATGCCAGTGACTGTCCCTGGGGAGACAAAGATGTGTGACCTCTCAAACTGGAAATTCAAAATAGCTATTGTGAATATGCTCAACAAATTTCAGTAAAACACAGAGAAGGAATTCAGAAATTTATCAGAGAAATTTAGCGAAGATATTGAAGTATTAATTTTTAAAAACCCAGAAATCCTGGAGTTAAAAAATATGGATCAATTGAAAAGTACAGTAGATAATCTCAGTAGCAGAACTGATTAAGCAGAAGAAATAATCAGTGAGCTTGAAGACAGGCTATTTGAAAATACACAGAGAGGGAAAGAATGCAAAAGAACAAAGAACACTATGAGCTATATAAGATAGTAATGAAATAGCAAATATAATAGTCATTGCCCTTAAAGTGGGAGTAGAAAAAGAGAAATGAGTGGAAAGCCTATTTAAAGAAATAATAACAGAAAACTTTTCAAAAGAGAAAGATATAAATAGGTGGGGGAAGCTCAAAGACCACCAAGTAGATTCAACTCAAACAAGACTATCTTAAGGCATATAATAAACTCTCAAATGTCAAAAATAAGGGGAGGATCCTGAAAGCAAGAGAAAAGAAGAAAACAACATATAAAGGAGCTCCAATATGTCTGGCAGCAGATTACTCAGAAAAAAAACTTATAGTCCAGAAGGGAGTGAAATGATATATTCAAAATTATTTTAAAAAACCTGACAACTGAGAATACTGTATCTGGCAAAGCTATCCTTAAAACATGAGAGAGATATAGACTTTCTCAGACCATCAAAAGTTTAAAGACTTCATTACTACCAGACCTGTCTTACAATAAATACTAAGGAGAGTTCTTCAATCTGAAGGAAAAAGACACATGTGTAACATGTGCAACAAGAAAACATCTGAATAAATGAAATCCATTGACAAAAGTGTATACTGTAACCACTCATATCTTTAGTATAAGTACTAAAAGATAAAACTACTAAAAATAATAACTATAATGATTTGTTAAAAGATAAGCAATATAAAAAGATGTAAACTGAAATATCCAGAAGACAGAATGCAGGGATGAGATGAGTTAAAGTAAAGAGTTTTATTTTTTGTTTCTTTTATTGTCTTTGCCATTCAAGTCAGGTTATCATCAGTTTAAAATAACTATACATTGTTTTTTGTAAGCCTCATGGTGACTACAAAGCAAAACCTATAATAGATAAGCTAAAAATAAAAAGCAAGAATTTAAAACATACTGCCAGAGAAAATAAACCTAAACGAAGACACTAAGAGAGGAATAAAGGAATAGAGGAGTTATAAAACAATCAGAAATCAACAAAATGGCAGTAGTAAGTTCTTTCCTATTTATAATAACCTTGAATATATATGGACTACATTCTCTACCTAAAAGATGCAGAGTCACTGAATAGATAAAGAAACAAAACCCAACTATATGTTGCCTACAAGAAACTCGCTTCACCTATAAAGACATGCATAGACTAAAACTGAAAGGATGGACAAAGATACACCAAGCAAGTGGAAACCAAAAGAGGGCAGGAGTAACTGTACTTATATCAGATAAAATAGACTTTAAGTAAAAAATAATTTTAAGAGACAAAAATACTACTATATAATGATGAAAGTTTCAATACAGCAGGAGGATATAACAGTTGTAAATATATATGCACCCAACACTAGAGCACCTAATTATATACAGCAAATATTAACAGACCTAAAGGAAGGGATTGACTGCAATATAATAATAGTAGGAGACTTCACCCAATTTCAGCAATGAGCAAATCATCTAGACTAAAAATCAACAAAGAAACATTGGAATTAAACTACACTGTAGACCAAATAGACCTAACAGATATTATAGAACATTCCACTAAACAGCTGTAGAATACACATTTTTTTCAACTGCACATGGAACATTCTCTAAGATAGAATGCATTTTAGGCCACAACACAAGTCTTAACAAATGTTACAGAATTGAAACCCTATCAAGTATCTTTTCTGATAACAATGTGATAAAACTAGAACAATAACAAGAAGAAATTTGGAAACTGTTCAAATATATAGAAATTAAATGACATGCTCATGAACAACTAATGGGTCAATGAAGGAAACCCAGAGCTAACATTACACTGAATGGGCAAAAGTTGAAAGATTTTTCTCTAAGATGTAGAACAACACAAGAATACCTACGTTTACCACTTTATTTGGCATAGTACTAGAAATTCTAGCCAAAGCAAGCAGTCAAGAGAAGGAAATAAAGAAATAAAGGGCATCCAAAATTTAAAAAGAGGAAGTGCTATTGTCCCTGTTTGCAGATGACATGACCATATACATAGAAAATCCTAAAGACTCCACTAAAAAACTATTAGAATTAATAACTGAACTTAGTAAAGTTGCAAAATAAAAAAATCAACACAAAAATCAGTAGCATTTCTATATGCTAATAATGAACTATCTGTAAAAGAAATCAAGAAAGCGATTCTATTACAATAGCTACAAAAATGCTAGACATAATAACCAAGGAGGTGAAATATCTCTATAATTTTTTTTTTTTTTTTGAGACGGAGTTTCGCTCTGTCGCCCAGGCTGGAGTGCAGTGGCCGGATCTCAGCTCACTACAAGCTCCGCCTCCCGGGTTCACGCCATTCTCCTGCCTCAGCCTCCCAAGTAGCTGGGACTACAGGCGCCCGCCACCTTGCCCGGCTAGTTTTTTTGTACTTTTTAGTAGAGACGGGGTTTCACCATATTAACCAGGATGGTCTCGATCTCCTGACCTCGTGATCCGCCCGTCTCGGCCTCCCAAAGTGCTGGGATTACAGGCTTGAGCCACCGCGCCCGGCAATATCTCTATAATTAAAACCATAAAACGTTAATGAAAGAAATTGAAAAAGACACAAATAAATGAAAAGATATCCTGTGTTCATGGATTGGAAATATTAATATTATGAAAATGTCCATATTACCCAAAATAATCTTCAGATTCAGTGCAATTTCTGTCAAAATACCAATGATATTCTTTCCAGAAATAGAAAAACAATCTTAAAATTTATGTGGAAATGCAAAAGATCCTGAATTACCAAATAAATTTTGAGCAAAAAGAACAAAGCTGCAAGCATCACACTACCTGACTTCAAAATATACTACAAAAGTATAGTAACCAAAACAGCATGGTACTTATAGAAAAACAGACCAATAGAACAAAATAGAAAGCCCAGAAAGAAATCCATGCACTTTTAGCCAACTTTTTTTTTTGCCAAAGGTGGCAAGAATGCACATTGAGAAAAAACAGTCTCAATAAATGGTGGTGGAAAAACTAGATAGTCACATGAAGAAGAATGAAACTAGACACTTATCTTTCACTATGAACAAAATGAACTCTAAATAAATTAAGACAAATACAAGGCTCACTATTAGTAGAAAATATAGGGGAAATGCTTCATGAAATTGGAGTAGGCAAGGATTTTTTGAATACTGCAAAAGCACAGACAACAAAATAGACAAATGGGATTATATCAAGCTAATAAACTTCTTCACAGCTAAGGAAACAATCAACAGACTGAAGAGTCAACTTATGGAGGGGTAGCTGCAAACTGTGCATCCGACAATGGATTATTATTCAGAATATACATGAAACTCAATAATTCGATAGCAAAAAAAGAAAGAACAAAAAATAAATCATAGGATTAAAAATAGGCAAAAGATCTGAATAGACATTTCTCAAAAGAAGACATACAAATTGCCAACAGATATATGAAAAAATCTTGAACATCATTAATCATCAAGAGAATGCAAATCAAAGTCACAGTGAGATGTCACCTCGACCCAGTTAGAATGAATATCATTAAAAACACAAAAAATAACAAATGCTGGTGAAGATACAGACAAAAGGGAATGCTTGTACACTCTTGGTAGGAATGTAAATTAGTACAGCCATTTTGGAAAGCAGGAGGGAGGTTTCTGAAAAAATTAAAAATAGAGCTACCATATGATCCAGTAATGCTATTACTGTATATATATATAAAGGAAATGAAACCAGTATGTTGAAGAGACATCTGCACTTCCGTGTTTATTGCAGCACTATTCATAATAGCCAAGATAGGAAATCAACCTACATGCCCATCTACAGACAAATGTATAAATCTATGTGGAATCTAAAAAAGTTGATTTCACAGAAGTAGAGAGTAGAATAGTGATTACCAGAGGCTAGGGATGGGAGGTGGGAGAGAAGAACCAGGAATGGTTGGCCAAAAGGTACAACATTACAGTTAAGCAGAAATAATAAGTTATGGTCATATATTACATAGTAGGGTGACTTTAGCAAATAACAGTGTAGTGTATATTTCAAGATAGCTAAAAGAGAAGATTTTGAATGTTGTCACCACAAACAAATGAAAAATGTTTAAAGTAATGGATATAATGCTTTACACCAACTCAATTATTATACAGTATACACAAGCAGTGAAACATCAACTTGCACTCCCTAAATATGTACAATTATTATGTGTCAATTATAAATTCTAAAACTAATTAATCAAAGAAGAAATCAAGAGAACAATCTCATTTTACAACAGGTACAAAATAAAATAAAATACTTAGGGATAAATTTATCTAAGATGGTAAAAGACCTGCAAACTGAAAACTACAAAATATTTATAAAATAAACTGTAGAAGACACAAATAAATGAAAATATTTTCCATATTCATGGATTAGAAATATGAATATTGTTAAAATATTTATTCTTGCCAAAGCAATCTACAGAATCCATGGAATCCATATCAAAATTCCAATGTTAAAATTTTTCACAGAAATAGAAGAAACAATTCTAAAATTTATATGGAACTAAAAAAAATCCCAAATAGCCAAGACAATCAGGAGCAAAAAGAGCAAAGTTGGAGTTATTACACCACCTGATTTCAAACTATTGCTTAAAGTTATTTTAATCAAAACAGCATGGTACTGGCATAAAACACACATGCAGACTAACAGGATAGCCCAGAAATAAAATATTCATGTAGAGTCAATTGATTTTTGACAAAGGTGCCAAGAATACCCAATGGGAAAAGGAGAGTTTCTTAAATAAATGGTGTTGGGAAAACTGGATAGCTACTTTATTTCTAAAAGATATTTTCACTGGATATCATAGTGTAGTTCTCTTTCAGCACTTGAAAAAATGTTGAGCCACTTCCTTCTGGCTTCTGTAATATCTGATGCAAAATCCATTGTCATATATACCTCCTTGTATGGAAGGAGTATGAGTTCCTTGATACTGCTTCCCACATGGCCTTCAGCGCTACTCTATGTTGGGGGGAGGCCTTGTTTCTGCTGGGTAGTAGTGAAAGTTCTGACTCTCCATTAGGCCTCTTATAACATACCCCTAACAGAGAGGACAAGGGGCACCTAATCACCGCAGCGGGGTTGGGGGAGTGGAAACCCAGCATCATCCTCACATGGTTTGCACAGACACTTCAGGGCAGGGGGCTCTCATTACAACATAGTTGGGATAAAGTCCTGGCTTCCCACATGGAATTCTCTGATCTCACCCCAGTGGGATGTTGAGATATTTCATTACAGATTTTTATAGGTGAAAGCATAGGCTCTCCACTCAGCCTTTGCTGGCACGGGTACTATGGTAGATGATATTATATGTGAGATCAAGAAAAGCTGTGGCAGCTCTGTCTTCAGGGAACATCTGAATTCTTTATTCTGGTGATGAAAAATCTTTTTTTTTTTTTTTTTTTTTTTTTGAGATGGAGTCTTGCTCTGTCACCCAGGTTGGAGTGCTGGAGTGCAGTGACATGGTCTCGGCTCACTGCAGCCTCCACCTCCCAGGTTCAAGTGATTCTTGTGCCTCAGTCTCCTGAGTAGCTGGGACCACAGGTGTGCACCACCATGCCCAGCTAACTTTTGCATTTTTAGTAGAGACAGGGTTTCACCATGTTGGCCAGACTGGTCTCAAACTCCTAACCTCAGGTGATCTACCTGCCTCAGCCTCCCAAAGTGCTGGGGTTACAGGTGTAAGTCAGTGGTCTCAGCCTTAAAAACAAATTATTTTTGAGACACAGTCTCACACTCACTGTTACCCAGGCTAGAGTGAAGTGGCGCCATGTTAGCTCACTGCAGCCTCCACCTTCTGGGTTCAAGCAATCCTCCCACCTCAGCCTCCCTAGTAGCTGGGACTACAGGCTGCTCCACTACACCCGGCTAAGTTTTGTATTTTTAATAAAGATGGGGTTTCGCCATGTTGGCCAGGCTGGTCTCAAACTCCTGACCTCATGATCCACCTGCCTCAGCCTCCCCAAGTGCATGGATTACAGATGTGAGCCACTGCACCCAGCTGATGATGGAAAATCTAATAAGGAATATACAGTATAAGCGTCAGGATACGAGTTTGACTCTATAAATTGCTACTGTGTGATACTGAGCAGAATTTGACTGTTTCCAAGCCTCAGCTTTCTTATTTGTAAAAATGATGGCTATAGTAATTACCTTACAGGACTGCCTCCTAGCTCACAACAGGGGCTCAATAAATGACACTTGCTATCATCATCATAACTGTCATCATTGTCATTGTTACATTAACTAGAAATATCCAGCACAGTTTTTTTTTTTTTAAATAAGTGTAAATCACATATAAACTAGATTATGGCTCCCTATGTTAGGATACTAGCATAGTTAGTAGCTGTTCTCTAAGGATCCAGAACTGCTATTCAAGCCAGGAGGCAGAAACAGGCCCCAGAGCTATGTGTGACCTGCAGAAAACTACTTCTCATTAAAACCACTGTATTTTCCCTCGGGGTCTGGACTCACTTCAGGAATAGCTAAGCAGGTTGTGGCTTCTTAAGGTCCAGGCAGACAGTCAAAAAACCTCTTCTAGCCATTTGGCTCTTACTCGGCTGTGTCCCAGCTGGGCCAGATGGGCATGTGACAGGGCAATGGTCCATTTCAACAACTCAGTGCAGCTCCAGCAGGCTTTTCTTACACCATATGTTGCTGGAGCCAGGCAGCAACCTGGTGAGATAGTGGGGACAAGGGTGAAGGCTCAGAGAGGTAATAACTTGCATAACCCAGCAAATAAGTGGGTGGCTGAGTCAGGAGGCGACTCAGTCATTCAATCTATATTTGGTGAGTAACATTTTAGTTTGGCTTCCCCCAGAAGCCAGCTCTGAGTCAAGGATCTGGTTGAGAGTGGTTTTTGTTTGTTTGTTTGTTTGTTTTTTGTTTTTTTTTAATGGGAGGTGATCCCAGGAAATATTGGTAGGGGAGTGGGGAAGTCAGAAAGGAACAGAAGGCCCCCAGTGAATAATGAAATCTTAAGAAGTTTAGTACAGGGGGCCACTGGAGTTTAAGCCTCCATGTAGAGCATATAACTCAGCCTTATCCCACTTTAGGGTGAAGAAAGCTACTGTAGTATTTTCCACCAACCCTGACAGTCCTTGGTTGAGGCTGCTTCCAGGAGTGTTAATTCCCTGGGGCCTGTGACTCTTTGCCTCCAAGACCCGCTCTGCCCAACACTTCAGATGCTGATGTTTGGCAGCCAGGCAGGCATGCGTGTGAATGGTAAGGAGTGAGGCTGTGCGCAGGGCATTTACTTTAATGTGTCACATACTCAGCACTGTGCCAACTGCAAGAGATGCAGTGGTAGTCAAGACAGACGTAGTTCTTGCTGTTATGGATTTTATTATTGAATGGGAAAGACCAAAAAGTAAATAGGCAATTACAATGCAGGGTGATAAGAGCTGCAATGATGGAAGTATAGAATTCTTGGGAACATATATAGGAGGGGACCTTGTCCCAAGACTGAGGTGGGTGCAGAAGAGAGTCCCCAGAGGCAATGGTATATTAATGATTTAAGTCACTACTGTCTTACCTTTGAGTTTCCACAATTTTATTCCCTTTGTACAAAATACTCTAATCTCCATCTTGAACTGGGTGTCTAATACATATTATTCAAGCCTTACATTACATGCCACTTCTTCACAGAGATTTTTCTGAATCTTCCCAGTGGGTTTTACTTTCAAACTATATGTTTCCATAGTAATCAGTATTCATATTAAGATTAAATAGGAGCAGTGCCTGCCTTTTTAATTGTTGTATCCCCAGTACTTGCCCAGTTTCTTACACATAGTCAGTTATTATTTGTTGAAGGAAGGAATAAATGACCTGTCTATAGAAAAAGCTACACTCTGTGTTGAGGCTGGGGCCACAAGGAAGTGTGCATTGTAATTGGGGGTGTAACCACTGACAGGCTCTGCCTTTTGAGAACTGATTCTCTGTGGCTGAATGTGCAAGTTTGAATTCAGGAATGATATGGGCATTTCTGATTCTCTAAAGCAGACAGTAATACTCTGCCAAAAAGTGGAAAAGAAATAAAGGTTATTTTTAGTATCCACCTCCTACCTTCCCACAGGTTCAACTCCATATTTCCTGCATTGCTACTACATGCCAGGATTGTGTTTTGATTACTCAGAAGAAAATTCTATGCAACTTCCATTCTAGTGAGCAAGACGGTGAACCTCAGAATACATAAGAGATAAAACATTCCCAAGATGATAGGAGTAAGACCAGAACAGGGGAAATATCAGGAGTCACGAGCAAAACACAAGGTGGGCAGGCACACAGGAGAGCAAGATTTCCCCTTCTTGACTTCTTAGAGGTAGCAGGAATAATTTGTTACTGTTGGATGTGTCAGAAGTTCCCTAAGGTTTTAAAACCAGCAATATAAAACCAGCAATTATATAGGCCAGGCTTCAATCTGTTCTGAGGCAGAGTTCAAATTTCAATGCGCTAGTCATGATAAAAAATGAAAACACTCAATGACAATTTTTGTGAGTGGTTGGGCAGGAATAATTGGAATCCTGGAATAAGGATAAACAGTCACTCAGTTATTTTTCAGGACCAAGGACAGTAGGATGTGTGTACAGGTGGGCTCAGAAGCATACTCTCATGCAGATATTAATTAAGCCAGGCCTATGACAGATTCACAAATAAAATGCTCTCAGGTCATCAGAGAGGAAAAAAAATTATTTCTGATTGGCAGAGGAGGAAGCCTTCACAGAGGACAAATGGGGCTTGGCCTTAAATAACTGGAAAAAAAATTTGATTTTAAGAGGAAGTTATTATGGGGTGTAACTTAGACAAAATCAGAGTGTGAAAGTGTAGGGTATAATTAGATAATTAGGGACTTACTTCTAAGTTGTGCAGTGTGGGTGGGCTATATTTGCATGGAAGAAAGTGTAAGGAAATAAAAGTGAAAGAGCAAGGTGGATTTAAGGAAATGGAGCAAACTCAGCACCACACTGAGAAGATGGGATTGTTATCCTGTTGGCACTAGGTAGCTCCTGAAGATCCCTAAATAAGAGTATGGCTTGCCCATAGAGAATTCTTGTGGCTGTATGGAAGTCTGACTTCAGTAGGGCCAGAAAAATGAGTTAGGAGGCTAGAAGAACAGTGACAAAGAGGGCCTGGACTTCAGCAGTGGCAGGGGTAATGGAAAGGAGGAAACTACTGATAAGTCACTATGGTGCCTGGGTGAGGACAGAGAGAAACAAGTGAAAGGCAATCCCGAGGTTTCCAACCTGGGGCCCAATGGGTGGTGTCATTAACAGCAAGGAACTCAGGAGGGATCCATTCTCCCTCCCACTGTCTCCTCTCCTCACTCCATGTCCCACCAGGCCTCACACTCCTTGACCTTTCCAGATCCCCAGATTCTGTCTCCCTCCAGGCCTGCCCTACTTGGTAAATGCCAACCCCTCTGCCCCACTGTCTTTAGGCAGACTGGCTTTATGTCTTTGGGAAGAATCACTTAACCTCTTTGACCTTCCATTTCTACCTTTTAAAATTAGAAGACTCAAACACGGGATTGCACCCACTCTAAAGTTCTAGATTTTTTTCCAGTTTACTTCTGCCAGTATGAAATGTACTCAGTTGTTAAACATTCAGAGTATCCCCATCTTCTCACCAGGTACTGGCATTTTAAAAAGGCATAGTGCCTCACCAAGAAACCCAGGAACAATGGTGGGGTTTCACGGAGCAGCCATGGAGATAGGTCTGAAGAAGAAGGGGATAACTTGGATTCAGAGGGGCCCTTCTGATTCTCAAATCCTTTTCCAGAGCCACTCTCTACTCTGATCCCTGGTAAAAACACTTGTGTCTGTCAACAGCAGCCATGGTATGAATGAGGGAATCCAACTGGGCTGCCTGCACAAGGCAGTAAGCCCTCCAGATAGACATTCTGTATAAGACTGACTGAGCAAGCACAGCACCCATGGACATGGCCTTTCAGCTGTGCCTTACACATCCCTGACAACTTCATTTCAAGTACCAAACCTGAACCTGCTGAATCAGAAACTGGCGATGGGGCCCAGCACTCCACTTTTTAACAAACCCTGCAGGTGATCTTGATGCCTGCTAACATTTGAGACCAATAAATTAAAAGATGGAGTAATAAAAGGAAAAACACTACTCCTAAATAATGCATGAATATATTCATTATTTTAAGCTAACAGCAGACTCAGTAATATAATGTGGTAAAATTTTTAGAATGGATAGAATTTAATTTTTGTGAATAAAGTAGATATTTCCACAAAACCTAGCAACATCTCTATAGACAAAGGAGGAAAGAAATTACGCAGAAACCTTAGGTAAAAAAATTCAGCTACTTAAGCAAATATAAGTGCTGGGTTTTTATTTACATCCTCTAAATGCATAGGTTCCAAGACCTACTCTTTCTCTTTTTGAAAGCAATGTGAACTTTGATTTAAATGAAATCTAAACTGAAACCCCAAAGGTACAACAGATAATTGAGTTATACTCTAGTGAAACAAGTCCGGGTCAGATCTCTGCCTCCCACTCCATCTCACAAGGGTGCAGAGAGCTCCAGGCAAGGCTCATTATAGCAGAAAATAACTTTAAGTCCCTCTTCACTTTACATACCCCATACAAAGGCCACAGGGAAAGTATCATATTCCTGGGACAGGCGCTTTAATTAACATGAAAATAAAATGTGTTTTTGTTGAGATTGTGTTTTTCCCCAAAAACTGAGAGTTAAGAGAAGTGAGGTGAACCTCATCTAAGAGTTCCTTTCAGGGAGCACAATTCAGGTGTGCACAATGAAAATGCAGGTGTTTCAATCATCTTTGCAGCTGGGAGATTGAACCACCTGCCCAGGAATGTGCTCTTAGTAAATATCCTTAATTGAGTCAGACAATCTGGGAAGCCTGTGAAATTGCCAGCCCAGGAAGTGGGAGTGACTCAGTCTGTGTCTGTTCTGTTTGGGCAGATGCAACTAAATAAGTGGGCTTTATTGCTTCAGAGCTTTTCCTGAAAAGAAAAGCCCACCTGTATTTGCACGCACATTTGCAGCCTTCTAGAAAAACAGAAACCTGACTTGCCAGCTGTTCAATCTTCTCAGAACTCTGTGAGTCAAGTCTCCTTTGGAAAACATCCAGTTTTACAGAAGTGTTCAGCCAGAAGGGGATTTAGGTAACTTCTAGTCCAGTGGTTTTTCGAACTATTTTTGTTTTAGGAACTAAACTCTTCTTTCAAAAGAAATTACCCAGAAATAGATTAAAATGACTTTATTCCACTTGCCCCTTCAGCCTTCTCTTTTTTCCCCCTTATCACTCACTGATCCTGAGGGATTTAGCAAAACCTAGTTTAAAAACCACTGATTCAGTGTTTAAAAAAACTGAAGCCCAAGAAGCAAAAGGCCTTTACAAAGGTAACAGGGGTAGAAAGTTTCAGAGCCTGGATTAAAAAGTCAGTCTCTGGTTTTGAGATCTTTCCTGTGCAATTCTTCAGGCCCATATAATTGTCTATTTGGCTCTTCATTCATTGTTTAGGCAAATGTTTATGAAACACCTTTTATGTCCAAGCACTAGCTAATTGCTATGGACTCAGTGATAAACAAAAGAAGATGAGGCTCCTGCCATCACAAATTCTACTGTAGAATAAAGATATTGATTAAATGGTCACAGAAATAAATGTAAAATAAAGAGGATGATAACAAGGAAGGTGGTAAGAATGACGTCTAGCTTATGATTTGTGGACAGTGTCTGTGAATATTACGTTAGACCAGATCTGAATCCTCTCACATTTGACAGCCCCCTCATTCTCAGCCCTGAATGCATATTACAATCCACTTTGGAGTTAAAAAAACAAAATACCAATACTCAAGGCCTATCCCCAGAGATTCTGATGAGGTCTGGGTATTGGTCCTTTCCCAAGCTCCTCAGGTGATTCTCACAAGCCACTAAGGTTGGAAATTACTGCTGTTAGCAATCCCTCTCAGGGGACCTTATGTGACTTCTCTATTTGATTGTATGACACCAGGAATAAACAGAAGCAAAATGATTCCTCTCCCAGAAAGGAACAGATTCCCAGGAAATCCTGGTAAATATGGCATAGAACATATTACTGACCACACTTGGTCAGTTGAATGGGTGGGGAGAGGTGCAATAGAATAGAAAGGGCCCCAAACTCACAGAGAAATCCTCAGATGTGCTGCTAACATGTCCTCTTCCCATGTGTCATATGAAGGCATTGGGCCAGACCAATGGTTTACATACCACATGTAAAGGCCACAGGGAAAGTCTTGAAACTTGAACTTACATCAGCATCACCTAGAAGCTTTGTTCAAATACAGATTGCTGGTCCCCACCCTCAGCCTCTGATGGATGAGGACTCAGATGGGACCTGAACACCTGCATTCCAAAAAAAATTGCCAGGTGCTGCTAGTGCTGCTGATTTAGACACCAAGGCTGTGATGACGGTGCCTTTAACAGACAGAGGGAATCCAAGAGGAATCTATTCTTTAAGATAACTATCCTGTTTTATTTACATTTGATATTTTATTTATCACAAACCTTTGTATTACTTTTGATTCTTCTAAATATGGCATTAGGATATTGTTTATCATAACTACTGAGCTTTTTGGCACCCCTTTACATTTTGCACTTAGGATGAGTGCCTCATTCATTTGATTCTAATCCCTGTTGTTGGGGGACCACACTCAATCACTGAACTAAATGACCCTCTAAGGGCTCTTCAAGTTGAACTTCTTTAAACAGAGGGGCAGTAGGGATGGCGATAAAGGGAAAAAGCTCTGGAGCCAAGCTCCTTGTTCATGCTCCTGTAAATGTGTTCTGCCATTTACAAGCTATGTAGCCTTGTGGAAGTTGCTAAGCCTCTCTGGGCCTTTGTTTTTCCATATCATGAAGTCAAGATAATATTAGGGTGGTGTCCGGAGTTTCTTCCTTCTGGTGGGTTCGTGGTCTTGTGACTTCAGGAGTGAAGCCGCAGACCTTTGCAGTGAGTATTACAGCTCTTAAAGATGGTGCGTCCAGAGTTGTTTCTTCCTCCTGGTGGGTTTGTCATCTCACTGACTTCAGGAATGAAGCTGCAGACTTTCATTAATGTTAGGTTGGATCTAGGTGTTTTTGCCTAGATCCCTCGCATGCACAGTTCACAATAGAGTTCATGCCCATATTGTGAACTCTATTGTGATCAGTAAGTATTAGGTTGGTGCAAAAGTAATTGTGGATTTGCCACTTTTAATAGTGAAAACTGCAATTACTTGTGCACAAACCTAATACTTACTGATCACATAGGTTTATAGTAATTGAGACAACACCCATAGAGTACACAATGTGTGGCTTTAGCAGTGAGCACCATCAGCAAGTGTTGCTTGGTTGAATCATCTCCTGAGGGGTTTCCCTTCTGATTAAGTTCACACTGATTTCTTCAAAGCCTAAGGGGAATCTTTATGTTTCTTCAAGGCAGCATATTATGAATCAAGTTACACAGCCTCTTGGTTTTCCTGATTTTCCAATTTGTCCATTGTGGGTTTGCATTTTCTTTATTCCAAAGAGATAGTGAGAGGTAAAGCCAGCTGGGCTTCTGGGTCAGGTGGGGACTTGGAGAACTTTTCTGTCTAGCTAAAGGTTTGTAAATGCACCAATTAGCACTCTGTAAAAACACACCAATCAGCGCTCTATGTCTAGCTAAAGGTTTGTAAACACACCAATCAGCACTCTGTAAAAACGGACCAATCAGCACTCTGTAAAAGGGACCAATCAGCTCTCTGTAAAATGGACCAATTCGCTCTCTGTAAAATGGACCAATCAGCAGGATGTGGGTGGGGCCAAATAAGGGAATAAAAGCTGGCCACCTGAGCCAGCAGTGGCAACCCGCTGGGGTTTCCTTCCACGCTGTGGAAGCTTTGTTCTTTTGCTCTTCACAATAAATCTTACTGCTGCTCACTCTTTGAGTCCGCACTACCTTTATGAGCTGTAACACTCACTGCGACGGGCTGCGGCTTCACTCCTGAAGTCAGCGAGAGGATAAACCCACTAGGAGGAAGAAACAACTCCAGACGTGCCATCTTTAAGAGCTGTAACACTCACTGCGAAGGTGTGCGGCTTCACTCCTGAAGTCAGCAAGACCATGAACCCACCAGAAGGAAGAAACTCTGGACACATCTGAACATCAGAGGAACAAACTCTGGACACACCATCTTTAAGAACTGTAACACTCACCGCGAGTGTCTGTGGCTTCATTCTTGAAGTCAGTGAGACAAAGAACCCGCTGGAAGGAACTAATTCCAGACACATTAGACCATAAGGTTAATATAATGAAATGCTGAATCTTAAACTAAACTCTTTAGAAAAACAAGAAAAACCTTCGGATCAATTCTTATTTATTGAACATCAATGAAATAAATGTACCTCCCAAAGAGGCCAAGAATCACTCCCATTTATGTTGAGGGACAAAAATATTTGTATAAAGAGGAAGCAGAGAATGACATTCATTGGATCTTGAGAGGGAAGCTATGATTTGTGTAAATGCAGTGACTAGTTGTCAAATTTTTAAATAAATTAGTGCTCCCAACTTACAGACTTTTTGTCAGGGCTCTAATATCTTTAGAAAGCCATGTGAGATGAAGGGAGGGGTTTTCAGGGGGGAAGAAACATAGGCTCCTCAATGTCTATTCATAAATCTTCACCCTGGTGTCTATGCTGTCTTTTCTCATGCCTGCCACTGATCACCATTTGTCCTAATTAAATAGGACTTTCCACTGTTTGCCAACATACTCTGTGAACCTACTCTCTTCTGCATAGGTCGAGATGTTTATCCATATAAAATGGGCTTCCATGCTTCTTCATATCAAAATCTTATTCATGCTTTGAGATCTAGCTCAAGAATCACCTCTTCTAAGAAGCCTTCCTCAACCCCACCCCCCACTCCCATGTCCCTGTGGTTGTTACAGGGGAGTCAGCCTCCTTTGGAGCATACCTCAGATGTTTGAGGGTTTCTATGTCCACACATCATCTTTGATAAGTTCTTTATGTCCCACTGAAGGAGCTCAACTCTAGTTTCTGTATTGTTGATTGTGAAAATTTAATCACAACAAAATAACAGAAACTTAGGTTCTGGCCAGAGAACCTGATCATTCTGCTACTCAATTCTTATTAAAAGCAACAGTGTGGGAAGTGATATTCACATCATTCTTAGATTGCACCATTTGGGCCTCTTTACTCATCTGTGCTTGAATGGTGTGTAATCTATCTGAGCTAAGAAATATTATTAAAATGATCCCCATAAAACCCATTGCTGCATTACTTTTAGAAAGCTCTTAGAAAAAACCAGCCATGTGCTTTTATTACCCGCTGGAGAAACTGTTCTCTTGATTGAAGATCAAGAAAAACTGCACTATTTCTAAGCAACTGGTGAGATTTCATCATGTTGATAGCAGTGAATCCGGTTCTGTTTTCCTCTTTGCCCTGGCTTGGAAACAGCCTGGAGTGAACATTGAATAGAATGTTTTTACGTGCATTTTTATACTGATCCCATTCCTGGCTTCACATTATTTTTCTAACTTTGTTTACTTTTTAGTCTCACGCCTATTTATTTTTTTCCCTTTTGCCTATATACTTCTGTAAGACACTTTAAATCCTTGTGTGAGTGAAGTAGGGGATACGTACTTAGATAATTCATATTTCTTTGAAGGCAGATAATCTACCCTCTTTGTTTTGAAAGCCTAATACTTAATCTAGAACTTGACATATTGTATACAGTTTTAAAAAGAATAAGATGAAGGATGAGGTGGAAGGAAAGATTAAGTTTATTGGCAGAGGTATCCACATCCTACTTTTACATGTAGAAAAATGATGGGAAAACTCAAAAGATTTTTTTCTTTAACAAGAGATTTTTTTAGGACATGCAAGCTACACCCAAAATTTTAGAATATCTGCAAACCTAAAGATATCACTTCACATGTTTTCAATTCATTTTAATATTGCACAGATTTTAAGGTTACATACAGATATTTGGCATATGTAGACATGACCACCAATTTAACAACTACCCCAAGTGTAAAATTATTGTTAAAGTGGTTATTTCCTAACTTTCTGAGGCACATTTATATATATATGTATATATACACACACATATATACACACACACACACATACACACACACACACATATATACAAAACACATACATATATACACACATACACAAATATATATATTTGGTTCAAGATATAGGACCTGGAGATAATTTAAGCATTTTTTATACTCACTAGAAGCATTCTAACACAGAGATGTTTTGACCATTAAACGAGATGAGAACGCACTTTGTAAAGTTAAGAACCTTAATCAAGAGCAATGTGATGTGTGCGTACTCATAAACACACACTTTACAAGGGCATTCATTTATCTGTCAGAAGGAAATTCCAATTTCTGTAGTTGACATAAAAGGGCTATACATGTGGTGCATAAAAAGCACACATACACAAACACAAACCCAGCAATACATAAAAACAAATTAACAGTTGTTATTGCAAACATGAACTACTTAGAGTCAGTTAGACTAGTGATCCCCAACCTTTTTAGCACCAGGGGCCGGTTTTGTGAAAGACAATTTTTCCACAGACTGGGGCAGGGTGGAAGGGGGAATGGTTTGGGGGTGGTTCAAGTGTATCACATTTATTGTGCACTTTATTTCTATTTTTATTGTATTGTAACATATAGTGAAATAATTATACAACTCACCATCATGTAGAATCCGTGGGAGCCCTGAGCTTGTTTTCCTTCAACTACATGGTCCCATGTAGGGGATGATGGGAGACAGTGACAGATTATCAGGCATTACATTCTCATAAGGAGTGTGCAACCTAGATCCCTCTCATGCACAGTTCTCAATAGAGCTTACACTTGTATGAGACTCTAATGTCTCTGCTGATCTGACAGGAGCTGGAGCTCAGGCAGTAATGCAAGTGATGGGGAATAGCTGTAAATACAGATGAAGATTCACTTTGCTTGCCCGCTGCTCACCTACTGCCCTCCTGCTGTGTGGCTCGGTCCCTAACAGGCCATGGATCGGTAGTAGTCTGTGGCCTGGGAGTTGGGAACCCTGATCTAGACTCCCCTATGTCTCTCACACTTACTCCACAGCCAGTTGGTCCACATATCTGGCCACTCCCAACCTATTCTACAGCTGCCACCCTGGACTGAGCTGCCTCATGGCCAGACTCCCTGACATTGCTCTCATCGCTACTCAGACATTCTTCACACAGAAGCCAGGGTTATCCTTCAGAAACCTGACTCAGGCCTTGGCACTTCTCTACTCAAAGCCCTCCAGTGGCTGCCCATGTAACTGAGAGAAAAAGCCAAAGTCCTTGCCATGCTCCCTTCCTGTGACCTTTCTGGATGCCTCTCTGACTACTGCCCCTTCTTCAGCCCACTCCAACCACTTGGCCTCTTTACTGTATTTTATATGTGACGGGCACACTCATGGCCTTTGATTTTGTTCTTCTTTGTGCCTGGAATGCTCTTATCCCAAGTTTTCACATCATTTATTTTCTCATCTACTCCATGTCTTTGTTTATATGTCGTGTTCTCAGTAGGACCTTCCCTTACAACCTTATTTAAAATTATAAATTCCACCCCCATCCCTACATAGGAGTTTTCCATTTTCTTCCATTGCTTAACTTTCATCTGTAAAAATTATCACCCTTTAACATGTCATATATATCACCATATATGTCACAAATAAACTATATGTAACTATATAACTAACTATATAACTTACTCTCTATGCACAAAATTATTGAAAGTATTATATAAAAGTACCTTCAGGCTATGTGTATAAGGAATATACAAAACAAAATGAATTTCATAGACTGGGTCCTATCACCAAGATATTTCATTATATATTTGCAAATATTCCCAAATTAAAAAAAAACAAAATCCAAAATCCCAAACACTTCTTCCAAGGACTTTGATAAGGGATATTTAACCTATATATAGCAGCTGATTTGTTAATTGTCTGTCTTCCAACTAGAAGAACTCCAAGAGGGCAAGGATTTTTGTTGTTTTTGTTCACCGAGGTTTCCTAGTACATAAAACAGTGCCTGACACAGAGAAGGTGCTTAATAAATGTTTGTCAAATGAATGACTGAACCACCTCCAGACTCTCCTTTCCCTGATTTTATAGACCACGGTGTATTATTCATCGCGTATCATTGCCCTGTTCTAAAATTCTCATTGAATTTATATGACTCTAAAAGGAAGTTCACCTTGCTTAGTTGGAACAATGTGAACCTCCTACATGAACCTTCTACTGACATTTTAATTTTCTTCATCGCTATTCTTTTGCTCCATTCAAACTGATCTCCCTTGCTTTGCTTTGTGTGTGCTATATAGTTTCCCACCTCCATATCTTTATTTGCCTATCTGAAGGTCCAAGTTTTACTCATATTTCAATGCCTAAATCAAAAGCCATCTCCTTCATGGAGCCTTCTCTGATTCCTCCGGCAGGAAACCATCTGTCTCTGCCTTCTCTGAGTCTAACGGTTGGCTGACTCTCATAGCACAACACAGTACTGCAGAGAGCATAGCTACGGTTAAGCATAAATTTGCATGCCTTCACAATGTGACCTTGAGCATGTTTCTTAACTCTTGAGTCTTCATTCTCTTAACATAAAATAAGAATGCTAATATAGTTAATATATTCTTAATATAATATACATTCTTAATATAAAATAAGAATGCTAATAGTTTACTTGCAGTATGATTTATGAGATTATTTGAGATACTGGAAATGCCTTATTTTTTCAATAAATAGTATCTATTATCAGTATCATCACCATCATCTCTTTCTCGAAATACGAGTATATTATTTCCTGTTAAATTGTAAGTTTCTTAAAAACAGAATAAATGTCTAAGTTGTCTCTACACACACATAGATACTCAGTAAATATGTGTTAAGATAATTTGAGAACCAAGACCATGACTTTGTCCCCTAAGTTAAAACAAAAATACTTGCTAAAAAGTTAGCCCAGCACAGAGGCCAAGGCAGGTATATTGCTTTGTCCCAGGAGTTCAAGACCAGCCGGCGAAATATGGCAAGATCCGTCTCTACAAAATTTTTTTATAAGTTAGTTGGGCAGGCGTGATGGTATGCATCTGTAGTCCTAGCTACTCAGAAGGTAGGAGAATTGTGTGAACCCAGGACTTCACGGTTATAGTAAGCTATGATTGCACCACTGTACTCCTGCCTAGGTGACAGAGCAAGACTCTGTCTCAGAAAAAAAAAAAAAAGATGATAGCAGTTTTTGTGGGGACAATCATCTTCTAACAAGTAACTCTATTCCTCTATGACTTTGTTTTACTTCTAAGATGTTGTTAGCATAGAATTTGAAGCTTACTAACATTAGGTTTTCTTATTTTATTTCCTTGTATATAAAAAGGACTTGTAGTTTAAAAATATCAACCCAAGCTTTTCTAAAATAAGTCTGAGAAAACATAAGGGCAAGGAAGAAAATAAAAGAGTAAAAATAAAATAAAAAAGATATGGGCCTTGCCATTGAGGAGACAGTCACATATACAGATACATTGTGAAATCAATATATGTAGTAAGGAAAATAGAAGCAAGCCTAGGGTACTTTGGGAAACACAAAGGCAGTATAGTCAATCCTTCTGCATTGGGAAAATATTTTCTAGAGAAGATGGAAGCTGAGCTAAACTACTAGAGATGAGTGAAAACTAGTCAAAAGAAGGTAAGAGAATGAGCATTCTATCCAGGTGAAAAATATGTCATAATCAAAGGCAAGAATACTTGAAATCCGAAATAGCATGATATATGCCAGATTTCATAAGCATTTAGGCATGATTACAGCTTCTATTCCAGAGCAAGGAGTGGGAAAATGCAAAGTTGGAGAGAGAGTTGTTGGCCAAGTTACAGAATATCCTAAATGTCATGCTCTAGAGCTCTATTTTGCAGGTAAAGGGGAAACTTGAAGGATTTTAAGTGGGAAAGAACATGGTCAGATTTAAGTTTTGGATAGATTACTCTGGCTGCAGGGAAGAGGTTAGATCTGAGGAATACAAGAATAAAGGCAAACAAACAAAAATGCACGTCAGGGTTACTGAAAAACTCCAAGCTAAAGAAATGGAATGCCCAAGCCAGAGAAGTAGGATAATACAAGAGGCAATGGAGTCAAAAATCATGGGCAATAGAATCAGCAGGATTTGGTGATTGTTGTATGAACGGGCTTGGAGGAAGGAGGAACCTGGGTTTCTATTTGGATGACAGTGCAGACAGTGATGCTAATCATAGGACATCTTTGAAGAGAAAGAGCAAAACACAGGCTGGGCATGTGGGAGGGAGATGACAGTTCAGTTTCAGTCACACTGGAACGTCTGTACTTAGCATTTTAACCTTAGGGGAGGGAGAGAGTCGAGCTGGAGATAACATTTGTTTTCATTATAATATAGAGTGGTTCAAACCATGGGAGTGTGTAAACTACCTCAAAGATGAAGTTTACGTAGAGACCAGAATTCTGGTGAACACAGCATTTAAAGCAGAGGAGGAGGAGCCTACAGAGGAAGCATATTAGGAATGCAAAGAGAAAGAAAAGAGGAAAATAAAATGAAAATTTGTTGAAGCTAAGTGGGAGGAGAATTTCTGGAAAGAGGGATTGATCAATGGTATCAAATGCAGGTGCAACATAAAGTAAGATACAAGCAAAAAAGCATTTATTAGCTTCGGCAAAAGGCACTGTAAATTAGGTTTAGAGTGAGAAGGAAAACAAGACAGGGGTAAGCCTGCCGCTTGAAAAGATGATGTCATGTAAACAGATGACAGTGAAAGAGAAGCTTCCAACATTCCTGTTGCTTGTCTATCCTAACAAAGATAAAGATCTTCAAGCTGGAAAGGTAAAGCAATTAAGGCTCAAGATAAGTTAGAAGATAATAAAGACAGGACCATGTAGTTTTGCATGGAGGAAATCTTCCAGGCCCAGATGAATTATAGTCTAGGACACACACACACACATGCATGCACACGTGCACACGCACACACACACATACACACACACACTTAGAAAGCTTTAAGCATCATAGATAGAAATGTCAAAAATGCTAAGAGGCTATAAGCTAACAAAAAGAAAAGGGACCTCAGAAAACTTGTCAAATATATAAAGTACTATTATACGGAATAGAAAGAGTAAATTTATTTTGTATGACTTCAAAACGCAGAACCTAAATAAAAGTGTAGAAATTTCAGAAACACAGATTTCCACTGGAAACAACTTTCTACCATCCAATCATGACATAGCCACTCTGAAAGGCAGTGTTTTCCTGTCTTGGAAGTATTCAAGATAAGGTTGATGGCCATCTGTTAGAACGGACAGTTGGACTCGATTTGGAAGTGTCAATATCCAGTATTCATGCCTTCACCTCTCTTTAAAAGATCCCATTTTTTGGGATCTAATTAAACTAAAGAGCTTCTGCACAGCAAAAGAAACTGCCATCAGAGTGAACAGGCAACCTACAGAATGGGAGAAAATTTTTGCAATCTACTCATCTGACAAAGGGCTAATATCCAGAACCTACAAAGAACTCAAACAAATTTACAAGAAAAAAACAAACAACCCCATCAAAAAGTGGGCAAAGGATATGAACAGACATTTCTCAAAAGAAGACATTCATACAGCCAACAGACACATGAAAAAATGCTCATCATCACTTGCCATCAGAGAAATGCAAATCAAAACCACAATGAGATACCATCTCACACCAGTTAGAATGGCGATCATTAAAAAGTCAGGAAACAACAGGTGCTGGAGAGGATGTGGAGAAATAGGAACACTTTTACACTGTTGGTGGGATTGTAAACTAGTTCAACCATTATGGAAAACAGTATGGTGATTCCTCAAGGATCTAGAACTAGATGTACCATATGACCCAGCCATCCCATTACTGGGGATATACCCAAAGGATTATAAATCATGCTGCTATAAAGACACATGCACACGTATGTTCATTGCGGCACTATTCACAATAGCACAGACTTGGAATCAACCCAAATGTCCATCAGTGACAGATTGGATTAAGAAAATGTGGCACATATACACCATGGAATACTATGCAGCCATAAAAAAGGATGAGTTTGTGTCCTTTGTAGGGACATGGATGCAGCTGGAAACCATCATTCTGAGCAAACTATCATAAGGACAGAAAACCAAACACCGCATGTTCTCACTCATAGGTGGGAACTGAACAATGAGATCACTTGGACTCAGGAAGGGGAACATCACACACCGGGGCCTATCATGGGGAGGGGGGAGGGGGGAGGGATTGCATTGGGAGTTATACCTGATGTAAATGACAAGTTGATGGGTGCAGCACACCAACATGGCACAAGTATACATACGTAACAAACCTGCACGTTATGCACATGTACCCTACAACTTAAAGTATAATAATAATAAATAAATTTTAAAAAATAATAAAAAAAATAAAATAAATAAATAAAAGATCCCAGTTTTATTTTTTTTTAAAAACAACACCTTTCCTTATTGAGCTTAGAAAATCGAATATATTTGTCATCACTGGATTCTATTATTTCTAAGGTCCTTTCTGAATAGGAAATGTTATGTATCTAGATTCTAGAAAATACAGTAAATGTTGATATAATGATCAGAAACCCAGCTTAGTTAACTAAATTATTTGGGACCTGGAGAGGACTGGAACAGAGTATGAGTTGGTGTTGTGTTAGTTTCATTTGTCATGAGACCCCTTGCAGGAGAACAAGGGTTATGGATTGAATTAGGCAGTGCTCCACGCTGGCTTTGGACTACCAACTTTTAAAACAAATATTTAGTGATGTCCTCATGGTGCCAGACCCAATGCTAGGTAAACTACTGTGGTAAAAACATGTAAAGACAGACATCAGGCAAACTCAGAACAGAAGATGATGGTGGTTATTATTTTAAAAAACTCCCTCTTGGCAAGTTAAAATGAATTAGAATGCATCAAAAGCATTAGCACTGAGATCTTGCTTTGTATAGTTCAGCCTGCAAATCAAATACTGTTCTCTGCTTATTACTGCAAGATCATAATTCACAAAGGAATGTTCAGAGAGGTCAGTATTTATGACTACCTGAAGTGTTTCATTTGCAAAAATTATAAATGGAAAATCTGGCACTTAGTTAGAAATGTAGATCTTCTGGTACATAAATTTGCCCCATTGATTTTTATGTATTTCTTAAACTGTGCACTGTTGATTTCAGTATTGTTTTGGAACAGATTTACCATAAATATTTAAATAACTGCTGTTCAACAATCAAAGCTACTCAAAACAGTAGCTGTTTGAAGATACAACTGTGATCTACTGAGGTCAAGAAAAGCAAGTTAAAATAGAAAAGATTCAGAATAAATTGTTACTTGCAACTGTTCTATCAACCAAAACAGAAGAAAGTTAATCAGATCATCCTTGCAATTTGTTAATACCAAAAGTATGTTTAGAGTGGAATATATGTATAAAGTATCCACCACCAACATGAAAGTGGGAGAGAAGGAAGATTTTAGATTTCACAATGACCTGAATGAAAGGATGGAACCACGAAACCTGGCGAAGTGAGATCTAATGCTGGCCAAATAGTTTAACTTTGCTTTTTTGTTTTCCTTTTTTTAAAAAAACCTATCTATTACTTTGAAAGAAGATATTTTAAAAGCATAGTGTGCTTTACATCCAGAGTCTATACCAAAAATATAGCAAAGTGGCTCTTGTCTTAACAACTAGTCTAAGAAATACTGTCCTATGTGACCTGAATACCTACTCTTTCTATTGTAGCATGTTAAGAGATGTTAAAGCCATCACTTAAACATGATTTAAAATATTTCCCAGGAAGCCTTTTTCAGTCTCCCAGGCTAGATCTGATTCTCCTGTATGGGAGCTACAGGAATACACTGCTCATATCTTCTTTCAAGGAAAACATGCTGTGAGGGATGACTGAGCACAGCATGGGTACTAGATCTGGCCATTCCTTATCAACAGAGGATTTCTCTAGAAGGCAGTCTTTGCTCTGGGGCTTCCCATTAACCTGGCCTAGAGGTTCTCAGAGCCGCATTGAACTCTGATGCTCTTTCTACTCAATCTTCCTTCATTCAGCCTCTCCTCATAAAGATGTTAGATTTGTATCACTTTCTATAGCTCTCCCAACTCAGATTTTCTCTCTTTTTTCCTCTATGGTCATTTATTCTAATAAATCCTGTAACACATTCAATTCCATCTTGGTATTTGATCCTGGAGAATCAAAACTGACACCCCATTGATGTATCTTCAGAGTTGCTTGTACCATTTATTTAAAGCACACATATTTTGTAATGATATATTTATATGATTATTTAATAAATAATTTTTGTCCTATCAGACCATTGACTTTCATTGGGGTAGGAAGCATGTTGACGTCATCCCTAGGTCTACAAAACTACTTAGAAATTCATATGTGATTTATAAATATGTATTGAGTGACTATATGAATTAAAAAATAGTGATACTACTATACTATCATCAAAGATTTGGGGGTTGCATTAAAGAAGATGAAAAAAAAAGTGGTCACAATAGACTTTAGCAAGAGAAGGAGACCAGGAGGGTTGGAGAAAGAAAACAAAAGCTGAAAATAAATCAACAGTGCTTGAAAAGTTGCTTGACTATATCTTTCTGCTTATAAGGTTTTGATAGGAATTGACAGAGAAGGTATATTCAATACCGCAAGGATCTCAGAGCTCAGATTATAAGAATCTGGTATTAATATACTTGTTTTAACTTCTAATGAGAACAGTACTGATGAGCCCAGTCAATATTAATCATATTCTTGAAGTTCATGCATTTATATTCTTAACTGAAAAATGAAAACATTTTCCAAATCAAACCAAGCAAAATTCCATGAATACCAAGGGCTTAGGAAAGTATTTTAGTTGGAGAGCTGTATAACTAAAGTTTGCAGGTTTATTAGGATATTCTATATGCTATATCGTCATTAATTCTTATAGTCACTGAAAAATTTGCAAACTTCTTTGACACACAGAATTGGTAGTGTAAGTTAACAGAAGTGGAGTTGAAACAGTACGTTTCTGACTTCTGTTTCTGATCATGGTGGGGTAACTGGTACCAGACTAGCTCTTCCACTGTAAACAACGAGAACACCGTTGCTGTACAAAATGCAGGAAAGACATTCCTATTTTTGAATATCAAACAATGAACAACAAAGAATTGTAACCACCTAGAAAAGGAAAACAAACAGACTTAATTGCTCTTTCAGTTTGAAGGCATTTGATGAACCCTGGGGTACGAAAGGGGCACCCAAGGAAAACATGACAGTCTTGCTTAGCTGAGGAGACAGAGGCAATTTCAGGTAGTTTCATGCAACCATAATTTGGAGGCAGATACTAGAGAGGAGAGAGTAGAGAAAGAGTTTGAGAAATCTGCTATAGAAGTCCTATTGAATCTTTGGTTGAATATTAAGATGCACATGTGCAGTGTGAGACTCCACAGGCTTGGCAAAGAGTGATTATCAGTGAGCCTAAAATACTGGGGAGGTATAAATTAAACAACTGTGAGAACCACCCCAAATTGAGAGAGTTTCCACCTGAGATGTTGAGGGGAGACCCAAGAAAGGCTATACCTTAGCAGCAGGGCTAAAATAGCCACAGGGTGATAGCTAATCTAGATTCATTCAAGCAAAGTTTGCAAACAGGCCTTAAAAGGAGCATGATTATTAATGAATAAATTAACTGCTATCAAAATGAAGTCCAGTATCTTTTTAATGGGAGACATCTAGATAACAACATAATATTAAAAATATTCAGCATCAAATAAAAATTTCTAGATATGCAAAGATATGATTAAGATTAAAATCAGTCAATAGAAACAAATTCTAAAAATGATAAGGATGATGATATCATTAGTCAAGCACTTAAAAAATCTATTAAGATTATGTTCAATGACATCAAATAAAACATGAAAATATTGAGGGGAGAAATGAAATCTATGAAAAAATACCTAAAGGAACTTCAGTAGTTAAAAAATACAATGTTTGAGATGAAATTTACTGGATGAGCTTCAAAAAAAAAAACAATAAAATTGAAGATGGGGTATAAAAGTATTCAAACTAAAACATAAAAATGTGGCTAAAAGATAAATGAACAGACCATTAGTGTTGTGTAGGAAAATATCAAGTCATTGAACATACTGCAATTGGAGTTCTAGAAACAGAATAAAGGGTGGGCAGAAAAAACATTTACAGAAATTATAGCTAAAATCTTCCGGCCAGGCGGGGTGGCTCTCTCCTGTAATCCCAGCACTTGTGGGAGGCTGAGGTGGGTGGATCACAAGGTCAGGAGATTGAGACCATCCTGGCCAACACAATGAAACCCTATCTCTACTAGAATAAAAAAAAAAAAAATTAGCTGGGCGGGGTAGCGCGCACCTTAGTCCCAGTTACTTGGAAGGCTGAGGCAGGGGAATCACTTGAACCTGGAAGGTGGAGGTTGCAATGAGCCGAGATCATGCCACTGCACTCCAGCCTGGTGACAGAGCAAGACTCCATTAAAAAAAAACAAAAAACCAAATTTAATAAGAAAATAAAGCCATAGAACTAAGAAATTCAATAAAATTTGCTTAGGATTAAATACAAAGATGATTTTTCTAAGGAACATCATAATAAAATTGCTGAAAACCAAATACAAAGATAAAAATATTGAAAATAGGGGGAAAAAGTCCATTATGTACAGGAATACATATAAGAATTACCATTGATGTCTCATCATAAACAGAGCAAACCATAAGATAATGGTAGACTATCTAGAGTGTTGAAATAAGGAAAAACAAAACTCAGTCTAGAGTACTAGAACCAGGGAAAATATTCTCAGATCCCTCAAAAATGAAGGCAACATAAAGAACTTTTCAAATAAGAAAAAAGTGGCCGGGCGCGGTGGCTCAAGCCTGTAATCCCAGCACTTTGGGAGGCCGAGACGGGCGGATCACGAGGTCAGGAGATCGAGACCATCCTGGCTAACACGGTGAAACCCCGTCTCTATTAAGAAATACAAAAAACTAGCCGGGCGAGGTGGCGGGCGCCTGTAGTCCCAGCTACTCGGGAGGCTGAGGCCGGAGAATGGCGTGAACCCGGGAGACGGAGCTTGCAGTGAGCTGAGATCCGGCCACTGCACTCCAGCCTGGGTGACAGAGCGAGACTCCGTCTCAAAAAAAAAAAAAAAAAAAAAAAAAAAACAAATAAGAAAAAAGTTCAGTGAATTCATTGTCATGCATAAGATTTTAGATGTGAATTCATATCTAAAGAATGAGGAATAAAGGAATGACAAAAATTAGAAATGATAAGATGTCAGTAAATATAAAAGATAATTTTCTCACTTTTAATTTTTTTTAAAAAGCTATTTAAAGCAAAAAAGAATAACAATGAATTGTGTTATGCCATATGTACATATATTATATTTATACACATATGTATACATATATCATGCGTAGAAATAATAATCAGAAAGGGCAAGAAATACTGTTGTAAGATTCTTACATTACACTTAAGTGGAATAATACACTGTGATAAGTGTATTATAAATCCTAGAGCAACCACTAAAATGAAAACCAAAACAAACAGGTATAGCAAGGAATTCACTAGAGGACATAGTATGCTAAAAATAATTACTATGAATGAAGTCAGAAAAAGAAGAAGCAAGGAACAAAGAGCAGATGGATAAATAGAGAAAATAGCAAGATGGTAAATTTAAAAATGGAATGAGCTCACCAATTAAAAAGTGTAGATTGACAGATTGGATAAAAATGTTAGACCTAACTAAATATTGCCTAAAAATATATACTTCAAATATAAAAACATAGGTAAAAAGTAGAAGGACAGAAAAAGACATATGATGTAAACAATAACCATAAGAGGGATATCTTAGTATCATATCAAGCAGATGGCAGGCTAAGCTATATTGCCAGGGCCAAAATGGGGCATTTCATAATAACTGATAGGTAATTTTATGTGTCAATTTGAGTGGGTTAAGGGATACACAGATAGCTGGTGAAACATTATTTCTGAGTGTGTCTGCAAGGGTGTTTCTAGAAGAGATTAGCATTGGAATCAGTAGACTGAGTAAAGAAGATTACCCTCACCAATGTGGGCTGGCATCTTCCAATCCACTGAGGGCCCAGACAGAAAAAAAAGTAGAGGAAGGACAAATATGCTGTCTTTCCTGCAGATGGGACATCCATCTTTTGCCCCCAGACATCAGGGGGCAAAGAAGTCCAGGTTCTTGGGTCCTCGTCTCCAGAACTTACACCAATACACCACAGGCCCCTCCAGTTCTCAGGCCCTGGACCTTGGACTTGGAGTTCCACCACTGGCTCCCGTGGTTCTCGGCCTTTGGGCTCAGACTGAGTTATACTACTGGCTTTCTTTATTCTCCAAATTGCAGATAGCATATCATGGGACTTCTCAGTCTCCATAATAAATCCCCTCCTATATCTGTCTATCTATCTATCTATCTATCTATCTCTCTCTCTCTCTCTCTCTCTCTCTCTCTATCTATGTATCTCCTACTGGTTCTGTTTCTCTGGAGAACTCTAATATGCTGATAAAAGGGTCAGTATATCAGAAAGACATTAATATATGAAATGCATACTGGCCCTATAAAACAGCTTCCAAAATGTAAATAAAAAACTAACAGAAGCAAAAGGAGAAATAGACAAATCCACAATAATAGCTGGTAATTTCAACATTCCTCTCTCAGTAATTCATAGAACAAGTAGAATGACTATCAGTAATTATGCAGAAGATGTAAACACATTATTATCCAATTTCACTTAATTGACATTGAAAAACACGACACACAACACCTAAAACAGTACACATTTAGAAAAAGTGTATGTGGAATATTCACCAAGAGATCATATACTGAGCTACAAAGTAAGGCTCAGAGAATTTAAAAGGACTAAAATCATACAAAGAACACTCTCTGGTCACAAAAGATTAAATTAGAAATTAATAAAAAAAATAGAGCCGGAATGTCCTTCAACATTAAAAATTAAACAGCACATTTCTAAATAACGTAATGGCTCAAAAATGTCAGAAAAGAAATTCAACAATATTTTAACTAAGCAATGATGACAAAACAATACATCAAAATTTATTACTTGCAGATAAAGGCACACTTAGAAGAAAACTTATAGCTTTAAATGCTTATGTTAGAAAATACAAAAGTTTTAAAATCAATGATCTAAGCTTCTACCACCATAAGAATCTAGAAAAAGAAGAGCTGAGCAAACCAAAGTGAAGAAAAGGAAGGAAATAAAGATAAGAGCCAGAATCAAAAATGGAAGCACGAATAGGCCCTTTGAAAAAAAAACAATAAAATTGATTAACCTCTAGTTGGACGAATGAAGGAAAAAGAGAAAGAGAAAAAAACAAATTGACAATATCAGAAATGAAAGAAGGGATCTCATTATAGGTCTTACAGAGTTTAAGATGAAAATAAGTTTAAGAAGAAAATAACCATTTTATGCTAATGTATTTTCCAGTTCAGAGGAAATAGACAATTTCCAAGATACAATTTAACAAAACTGATATATAAAGAATCTGAAAATTCCTATGATCTACTAGAGAAATCATATTTTTAATAAATAAAAAATCATCCCCCAAATGTGGATCCAAATGGTTGCAATGATAGATTCCTTCAAACATTTAAGAAAGAAATACCAATCTTACATAAACTCTCTCAAAAAATGGAGAAAGAAGAAACAATCCCCACCATGTTATAGGAGGCAACCATTACCCCAACGCTAAAGTCACGCAAAGACTTTACAAAAAACAAACAAACAAAACAAAACAATACAAAACAAAACAAAAACCCAAACTAGGAGAAAATCTTTATAACCTTAAGTTAAGCAAAGATTTCTTAGATATGACATGAAAATATGATCTATTAAAAAGACATTAATAAATTGAACTTCATCAAAATTAAAAACTTCTGCTATGTAAAAGATACCACGAAGAGAATGAAAAGATAAACCATAGGCCATGAGAAAATATTTGTAAATCACATACCTGATAAAAGGACTTGGATCTAGGATATATAAAGGACTCTTAAAACTCAATTACAAGAAAGCAAACAATCCAACTGAAAGATGGGCAAAATATTTGAACAGACATTTCACCAAAGAAGACACAGAAGAAACTAAAACTGGAAACAGATATGGTAATCCATAACAAAATGTTAGCATTTAGAAGTAAGCAAATAACAACATAAAAAGATGCCCTGCTTCCTTAGTCATTAGGGAAATATAAATTCAAACTGCAGTGAAATACCACTATACTCTTAGTAGAATGAGTAAAAATAAAAAGACTTTCTCTCCCAAGTGGTAGTGAGAATGCTGAGGAACTGGAACTCTCATACATTGCTGGTGAGAATGTAAAATAGCACAATCACTTTAGAAAACAATTTGACAGTTTCTTAAAATGTTCCCCTATCATATGATCAAACCATTTTCCACCTAAGTACCTACTCCAGAGGGAAAAAGGATAGATCTCCATATAAAGAATTGTCCATGAATGTTCATAGCAAGTGTATTTATATAATAATAGCCCCAAACTGGAAACAATCCAAATATCCATCAACAGATAGACAAAGTATGGTATATCCATACAATGGGACACTTCTCAGCAACAAAAAAAAATTGAACTATTGCTACACATGGTAACATTGATGAATCTCAAAACAATGATGCTGAGTTAAAGAAGCCAGGAAAAACACATACTCTATATATTTATGTGTATAAAATTCTAGAAATTGCAAACTAATCTATAATGGCAGAAAGAGGGCTAGGGAAAGGGATGGATTACAAAGAGGCACAAGAAACTTTCTGAGGGTAATAGATATTTTCATTCTCTTTATTAGTGATAGTTTCATGTGTATATATCTCTCTATGTATGTCAAAACTTATGTACTTGTGCATTTTATTATGTACAATTTACTGTATGTCAATTATACCTCAACAAAGCTGTTTTAAATAGACACCTATTTAAATAAATATTTCTCAAAAATATACAAATGACCAATAAGCACATGAGTAAATGTTCAATATCTTTAGCTACCAGGGAAACAAAAATTAAAACCATGAAAAGATACTACTACACACTCACTAGAATTCTTAAAAACAGTGGCAATTGCAAATGTTGGCCATTACGTGGAGCAACTGGAACTCTCATACACTGCTGATGAGCGTGTAACTACTTCGGAAAATAGTTTGGAAATTTCTTATAGTACTAAATATACACTAACCACATGACCCAGCAATTCTACTCCAATTTAGTCAGAGGCAATCAAAGCATGTGTTCTCAAAAAGCTTTGTAAAACACAGTTCCCAGTAGCTTTTTTCATAATAGAAACTGGAAACCACACAAATATCTATCATCAAGTAAAAGAATAAACAGATTTTTGTATATTCACACAATAGAATACTATGCAGTGATAAAATGAAGGAACTACTGACATGCAATAGCATGGATGAATCACAAGAACATTTTGCTGGAAGAAGTCAGACAAAAAGGAACGCATACAATACAAATCCATTTATATCAAGTTCTATAAGGATAAGCCAACATATAATGATCAAGTCACTGTGGTTACACAAAATTGTAAATGTACTAAATATCACTGCATTGTTCATCTGAAAACGGTTAATTTTATGTTGTATGGATTTCACCTCAATTAAAAATTAGTGGGCCGGGCGCAGTGGTTCACGCCTCTAATCCCAGCACTTTGTGAGGCAGAGGCTGGCAGATCATGAGGTCAGGAGATCGAGACCATCCTGGCCAAAGTGGTGAAGCCTCGTCTCTACTAAAAATACAAAAATTAGCTGGGCATGGTGGCATGTGCCTGTAATCCCAGCCACTCGGGAAGCTGAGGCAGGAGAATCACTTGAACCAGGAGTCAGAGGTTGCAGTGAGCCAAGATTGCGCCACTGCACTCCAGCCTGTTAACAAAGCGAGACTCGGTCTCAAAAAAAAAAAAAAAAATTGGTGTGGTTGCCTAAGGAGATTCACTGTAAATGGTCACTAAGTAATCTTTTTGGAATGATTGAAATGTTCTGTATCTTCACTGTGGTGATGATCAATGGGAGTATACATGCGTTAAAATTCCTTGAATTACACTCTTTAAAATGGGTGCATTTTATTGCATGCAAATTATGTCCCAACAAAGTTCATTAAAAAATACATTTTCTCAACTTCACTTTCAATTATGGGTGCTTAAGTGTCTCATTTGGGCAATGAGAGATAAGAGAAGTCAGTGGCTGGGGCTTCCAGGACATCTTTTTAACAAGAGGCAACTCTGCTGGCATGGATTTTGTGGCTTTTGTCTGTACTTCAGGCAGACGAGACCCTTGAAATTGACTTTATCAACAGTTTTCCATGCTCTCTGACTGCTGGTCAGGTTTAAACTATAGGAATTTCCAAGAGGAGATAAGAGGGAAGGTGGAAGATATTTACACACACATATTCTTTTCGGCAAGGTCTTCAGTTGGCTTTGCCTCTTAACAGAAGACCTTGGCTCCTTTGGAAGCAAAGAACTCAATTAAGACTTCTCATTTTTAGGATTCAGTAACCTCCTCTCCCTTCTTGATCCTGCAGGACCAAGGCTAATAATGATTTAGCTCCTGGTTACTGTACTATGCTTTTTAAATTGAAGAGTAACATGTATACAGAAAAGGCATAAAATTATTTTTTTTTTCACCCATGTAACTACCACCTAGATCAAGAACTAGAACCAATACTCAAAAACACCTTTGGATTCCTACCTCAGTCATTCCCCATTTTATCCCAAAGCAAACACTATCCTGACTTCCGATATTTTGTTTTTGAAATGTATATCAATGAAGCAATACAGTATATTTTCATTCCTGTAAGCAATCCCTTATATAAATATCTCACAATTTACTTGGTCATTCTATTTTTCATGGATATTGAGTTGTTTTCATTTAGCGTTATCATGTACAGTACTGCTATGAACATTCTTATACATGTCTTTTGGTGAATATATGTATGTGTTTCTCTTGGATATATACTTAGTAGAATAGTTGGATTAACTGTATGTGTATATGCAGTTTTAGTGGATTTGTCCATTTTCCAAAGTGGTTGTGATAATTTATACTCTCACTGGTCACATATGAGATTTTTAGTATCACAATATCCTTAACCACCATTGGTATTTTTAGTCCTTTTAATTCTAGCCATTCTGATCAGTATGTAGTGGTATTCCATTGTGGGTTTAATGTGCATTTTCCTGATAATAGAATTGACTACATTTTCAAGTACTTATTCTCTTTTTTGAAATGCCTGTCAAGTCTCTTGCCTATTGTTCTATTGAGCTGTCAGAGTCTTTCTTATTTGTAGTTCTTTATAATCTGATGTCAAGTCTGTTGGTAGTCACCTGCTTTGCTAACTTATTTTTCTACACTGTGGCTTGCCTTTCCAGTCTCTTAACTCTTTTTTTTTTTTGATGAATAGGAAAATTTAACTTTAATGTAGTCTAATTTATCAATATTTCCTTTAATGATTATTATCACTTTTTATGTCATTTTAAACATTTTAACCTACCTAAGGTTTTCAATATTTTATGTTATCTTCTAGAAAATTTAGTATTTTATTTTACACATTTTAAACATTTCATTTGAAATTGCTTTATGTGCGTGTGGTAGGGACCAAGGTTATTTTTCCCCAAATAATTTCAAAATTTCTCCACATCGTTTATTGAAAAGACCACATTTCCCCCACTGCTCTGTAGTGTCATCTTTTCAAAGATTGGAAATCCACATAAATGTGTGTTTCTGGACTTTATTATATTCCATTGATTTATTTGTTTGTCCTATATCTGATACCCAGTATCTTAATTATTGAAGCTTTATAAGGTATCTTAATAGGTGGTGTTCCAGATTGAACTGTGTCCCCCTGCAAATTCATATATTAAAACCCTAACCTCCTAATGTGACAGTATTTGGAGAAAGGGTCTTTAAGGAGATAAATAAGGTTAAGTAAGGTTATAAAAGTGAGGTCCTAATGCAATAGGACTGGTATGCTTATAAGAAAAAGAAAAGACGCCAAAAGTGGGCACACATAAGGGAAAGGCCATGTGAGGTAACAGCAAGAAGGAAGCTGTCTGCAAGCCAAGAAGAGAGGCTTCACCAGAAACCCACTCTGCCAGCACCTTAATCCAGCCTCTGGAACTGTGAGAAAATCAATCAATATTGTTTAAGCCACACAATCTCTGATATTCTCTTATGGCAGCCCCAGCTGACTAATATAAGTGGTTAATTCCTGTACTATTCTTCCAATTGTGTTGGCTGGCTTCTTGCCCTTTACATTTCTATATAAATTAAGAATTAGCTTTTCATTTTCCACAAAAACCATCCTGACATTTTTATGAGAATTGCGTGTTGCTGTAGATCACCTAGGAAAGAATAAACAACTTTACAATGGTGAGTCTTTCCATCTGTGAACATGATATATTCCTCTAGTCACTTGTCTTTCTTACTTTCTGCTAATAAAGTTTTTGGTATTGATGTTTTGAGCCTCTTTGCTTAGATTTATTCCTAAGTATTTGATATTTTGTTGCTCTTAGAAATGATATAACCCCCCAAAATCATTTTAAATGTTTGTTGTTATCATGTGAAGATACAAGTTCAATTTACATGTTAATTAGGTATCTGAACACCTTGCAAAATTACCTATTTATTCTAAACAGTTTGCCTGTAAGTACTTTCATATTCTCTATGAAAATATCCCATTAAAATGTTCCCTTCTACCTGTAGCTTGCTGAGAGATTTTATCATGCATATTGATAATACAATTTTTAAAAATTCAGTTCTAGAACTAGCCTTTAGCTTTTTAGTCCATTTACAATTAATGTAACTACCATAGGTTTATTTGTTTTATTTTGGCCTAGGAATGTATTTTTAACTTCTGAAATTTCCCTCTATTAGCTTGTAACTCATGAATTATTTTACCATTTTAAAAATATTGGTTGCACTAGAAATTACCGCATATATCTATTAATTTTTAAAGTCTAATTTATATTAGCTATCTTACTACTTTCCCCAAAGTGTAAGAGAGCTTAAAAACTTTAACTCCCTTAATCCCTTCCTTCTGTTATTTGTGTTATTTTTGTCCCGTTTTAAACTTTACATGTTATTATTTCTGTCATTTTTTCCATCAACTTACAACACTTTTCATTATTGTTCACTCACTTCTGTATTTTAAATGTATGTCTCTCCTTGCAATAAATTATCTCATATTTTACTGATTTAAAAACATCTTTATTTTGCTTTTATCTTAAAGGTTATTTTATTAGATAGAACATTCTAGAGTGGCAGTTAGCTCCTTTCAGCATTTTAAAGCTGTGACTCTACTGTCTTTGGGGTTCCATAATTTCATTAAAAATTCAGCTGTCCAACTGTTTTTGTTTTAATGGTAGTATGTGTTTGTCTCCAGTTTTAAGATGCTGTTTCATTTCTTAGCAATTCTACTATGATGTGGCTAGGCATAGTTATTTTTTAAAAAATTTATCTTGACTGGAGTTATAACAGTTCTTAAATCTGTAGTTCAATGGTTTTCATCAATTTTAGAAAAATCTCAGTCTGTATCTCCTCAAATATTGATATGGCTCATTACCTCTCTGTCATCTTCTTGAACCTCAATTAAAAATATGTTAGACCTTTTTACTATATCCCATGTATCTTTTGGCTTTTTTCTCATTTTCTATGCTTTGTATTTAGGCACACAGACCAATGGAAAAGAATAGAGAACCCAGAAATAAACCCAAATACTTACAGTCAACTGATCTTTGACAAAGCAAACAAAAACATAAAGTGGGGAAAGGACACTCTTTTCAACAAATGGTGCTGGGATAATCGGCTAACCACATGTAGGATAATGAAACTGGATCCTCGTCTCTCATCTTATACAAAAATCAACTCAAGATTGATTTAAACTTAAGACCTGAAACTATAAAAATTCTAGAAGATAGCATTGGAAGAAACCTTCTAGACATTGACTTAGGCAAAGATTTAATGACCAATAACCCAAAGCAAATGCAAGAAAAACAAAGATAAATAGCTAGGACCTAATTAAACTACAGAGCTTTTGCACAGCAAAAGGAACAGTCAGCAGAGTAAACAGACAACCCATAGAGTAGGAGAAAATCTTCACAATCTATACATCTGACAAAGGACTAGTATCTTACAACAACTCAAACAAATCAGTAAGAAAAAAACAAACAATCCCATCAAAAAGTGGGCTAAGGACATGAATAGACAATTATCAAAAGGAGATATATAAATGGCCAACAAACATATGAAAAAATGCTCTTCATGTCTAAAACACCAAAAGTAACGGCAGCAAAAGCCAAAATTGACAAATGGGATCTAATTAAACTAAGAAGCTTCTGCACAGCAAAAGAAACTACCATCAGAGTGAACAGGCAACCTACAGAATGGGAGAAAATTTTTGCAATCTACTCATCTGACAAAGGGCTAATCTCCAGAACCTACAAAGAACTCAAACAAATTTACAAGAAAAAAACAAACAACCCCATCAAAAAGTGGGCAAAGGATATGAACAGACATTTCTCAAAAGAAGACATTCATACAGCCAACAGACACATGAAAAAATGCTCATCATCACTGGCCATCAGAGAAATGCAAATCAAAACCACAATGAGATACCATCTCACACCAGTTAGAATGGCGATCATTCAAAAGTCAGGAAACAACAGGTGCTGGAGAGGATGTGGAGAAATAGAAACACTTTTACACTGTTGGTGGGATTGTAAACTAGTTCAACCATTATGGAAAACAGTATGGTGATTCCTCAAGGATCTAGAACTAGATGTACCATATGACCCAGCCATCCCATTACTGGGTATATATCCAAAGGATTATAAATCATGCTGCTATAAAGACACATGCACACGTATGTTCATTGCGGCACTATTCACAATAGCAAAGACTTGGAATCAACCCAAATGTCCATCAGTGACAGACTGGATTAAGAAAATGTGGCACATATACACCATGGAATACTATGCAGCCATAAAAAAGGATGAGTTTGTGTCCTTTGTAGGGACATGGATGCAGCTGGAAACCATCATTCTTAGCAAACTATCACAAGAACAGAAAACCAAACACCGCATGTTCTCACTCATAGGTGGGAACTGAACAATGAGATCACTTGGACTTGGGAAGGGGGACATCACACACCAGGGCCTATTATGGGGAGGGGGGGAGGGGGGAGGGATTGCATTGGGAGTTATACCTGATGTAAATGACGAGTTGTTGGGTGCTGACGAGTTGATGGGTGCAGCACAGCAACATGGCACAAGTATACATATGTAACAAACCTGCACGTTATGCACATGTACCCTAGAACTTAAAGTATAATAATAATAAAAAAAAGAAAAAAAGAAAAAATGCTCAACATCACTAATGATCAGGGAAATGCAAATGAAAACCACAATGTGATACCGCCTTACTCCTGTAAGAATGGCACTGGAACAGAGGTGTGTCTATTTTGTTTGGTTACACGAGTAAGTTCTTTAGTGGTGATTTGTGAGATTTTGGTGCACCTATCACCCAAGCAGTACGCACTGCACCATATTTATAGTATTTTAGCTCTCGCCCCTCTCTCTCTCTTCCCCTTAAGTCCGCAAAGTCCACTATAGCATTCTTATGCCTTTGCATCCTCATAGTTTAGCTCTCACATATCAGTGAAAACACAGATGTTTGGTGTTCCATTTTTGAGTTACTTCACTTAGAATATAGTCTCCATTCTCATCCAGGTCACTGCAAATGCTGTTAATTCATTCTTTTTTATGGCTGTGTAGTATTCGATCATATGTATATATATCACAGTTTCTTTATCCACTTGTTTATTGATGGACATTTGGGTTGGTCCCACAATTTTGCTATTGTAAGTTGTGCTGCTATAAACATGCTTGTGCAAGTATCTTTTTCAAATAATGAGTTCTTTTCCTCTGGGTAGATACCCAGGTGTGGGATTTCTGGATCAAATGGTAGTTCTACTTTTAGTTTCGTAAAGAATATCTACACTCTTCATATTGTTTTTCATAGTGGCTGTGCTAGTTTACATTCCCACCAGCAGTGTAGAAGTGTTCACTGTTCACTGCATCCATGCCAACATCTACTGTTTTTTGATTTTTTGAAAATTATGAGACCATGCCATAGTGACAAATGAAAACCTTAGGTTAAGAAAACAAATATTAAATACTCAAATTAAGAATGCAATCAATGGATTTAAAAGCTGCTGTACTATAGAAGTAGAGAAGATTACTGATCAGGAAGTCAGGCCAATAAGTATTTGGTCCTGGGGCTCCTTCTATTTTCAATTTCTACTTTTTCTCTTAATAACCACCCAGGCGCATGGCTTTAACTACCATCTACACCTCTCATTCTGTTCTCTTCCCAAAACTCATGGCCTATTTGATGTCACTCCATGGATGGATGATACATAGCTAAAGTTAATTTTACTCAAACAGAACTCTGATACCCTTGAATAGAGGCCCTTGAATATCTATTCTAATGTAGCAATCCAACAGTTACTAACATATTCTCCTATCCCTATTTTGTCATAGTAGTTTTAGGTGCCTGATATTTTGTTGTATTTCCTTTTTACAGTACAACTTCCCCCATTAGAACATAAGTTGCAGGCCAGGCACGGTGGCTCATGCCTGTAATCCCAGCACTTTGGGAAGCCGAGGCAGGTGGATCACAAGTTCAGGAGTTCAAGACCAGCCTGGCCAATATGGTGAAACCCCGTCTCTACTAAAAATACAAAAATTAGCTGGGCGTGGTGGTAGGTGCCTGTAGTCCCAGCTACTTGGGAGGCTGAGGCAGGAGAATTGCCTGAACCCGGGAGGCAGAGGTTGCAGTGAGCCAAGATCGTGCCACTACACTCCAGTCTGGGCAACAGAGCGAGACTGTGTCTCAAAAAAACCAAAACAAAACAAGCAAACAAACAAAAAACATAAGTTGCACTGGAACAGAGGTGTGTCTATCTTGCTTGCTACTGTCAGTACTCATAACTTAGTCTAGAACATAGTAACAAATATGAATGACAATTTGTGGAATGAACCTGAGAAGATACTCATAGCTAGACTGTACTTCCTTTTGCTTAGATGACTTCTGACTGGAATGGGGTTGGGAAGGTTGTAGGTGGTTTGGGATACAGACAGATGGTGGATTGGGAGGTGATGCATCCTCATTCTTTGCTATCTATAAGCCTACATAGCAAGTCAAGCCTTCATCACAGGGATGCCACTCATATTTCCCGATTGACACCATACTTAAACTTATCCAATTTACTAGCAATCCTATCAACTCTGCCTCCAAAATAATTGATCCAATATCTATTCATTTCTTTACAGCTTCTCTGCTGTTGCATTAATCCAAGCCTCTGTCCTTTCTTGTCCACCAACTGTGATAGCCTCTTATTGGTATTCCTGCCTCCTACTCTTGTTTCCCTATCATTTATCTCTACACAGCAACCAAATAGCTTAAAAATAAAAAAATTAAGTCCTTGACCTACTTTAAACTGCAAAGGTTTCCTATTACACTGAAAATAAAGCCAAGTTTCTTATCATGGTGTTTAAGGCCATATATGGCCTGGCCCCTACCTTCTATACTGACTCTGGCTTCATCATTCTTCCTCTTGCAAACTAAGCTCTAGCCACACTGCTCTGCTTTCTTTTATGCTAACAGAGTAAGCTCATTACTGCTTAAGGTCCCTTTTACTTGCTCTTCATTCTGTCTAGAAGATCCTCTCCCCTGATTTTTATATGGTTGATGACCTCACGTCCTTCAAATCTTCAGCTTCCTGGACCACCATATTTAATGGCCACTCAGTATTTCATTATCACACTGTCCTGTATTATCTTCTTCACAATTTTTGTAGCTAACCTAAGTTATTTATTTAGAATATTTTTCCTATTATTGTTTGTTTTATTCATTAGCATTTTCCCAGCATCTAAAATAATAGTGACCCATAATAAAATAATGATCCATAGTAGGTCCTTATTACTTATCTGTGGAATATTGCAGTGAATGACAATGAAAGGAATATACTCTCAAGCTCTCACACCACTGCTCTTCTAAATGTCACTTCTTTGGAATGAGTCCATGTTTATTTTTTCTTTACTTAAAAGGAAATAAGTAAAGTTTAAAATCCATATTTTTTTCCTTTGCCTATACCCTCTCTCTTCTTATAGAACTATTACATATTTCTTGTAATAATAATGATTGTATATGTTCAATTGACCTTTTATTCCTGTCAAGGTGCTAAATTATCTCATTTATTTATTACATCAACCCTCTGAATTAGATCCTATTATAATGTGCACTTTATAGATAAGATGTATGAGTTTTGGAATGTTTCCATTAGTTTCTCAAGACCACAAAACCAGGTAATGATAAGAAAGACTTTGAATGACTGATGACTGAAACTTTTTTAAACAACCCATTTGGTAATCAGTGATGGTGGTAGAAGGGGGAGATATGGGGCAGGGAGGAAGAGGAAGGGAGAGAGAACACTTTATATCATGACAGCCAGATGAAACTTTGGTAGCAAACTCTGAACTCGGCTCATTTAACATCATTCCCAGAAGGAAGGTGCATTAGTTCGTTCTCACACTGCTATTGTATAAAGAACTGCCTGAGACTGGGTAATTTATAAAGAAAAGAAGTTTAATTGACTCACAGTTCTGCATGGCTGGGGAGGCCTCAGGAAACTTACAATCATGGCAGAAGGCGAAGGGGAAGCAAGGCACATCTTACATGGTAGCAGGAGAGAAAGAGAGAGAGTGAGGGGAGAAGGTGCCACATGTTTCAACCATTAGATCTCATGAGAACTCTATCACGAGAATAGCAAGGGGGATTGTCTCCCCCATGATCCAATCACCTCCCCCTAGGCCCCTTCTTGAACATGTGAGGATTACAATTTAACATGAGATTTGGGTGGGGACACAGAGCCAAACCATATCAGAAGGACAAACCAAAGTCAGGTCATTCACTCTGAATCCCTTTGTCTTCTGTTAGAATAACACCTCGAATAAGTAGACTCTAAAGACTTTGAGTTCAGGAAAATCAGAAAGACTGACTTTGCTAGACCATTTAATCTTGGGGCTTAGCTTGACCCACTTATTCTGTTATCTAAGAAACAAAATTACATGCAAAATAGAAAGTCATTTACATCTGCCAAGAAGTTTAGTTTGAAATAGGAGAGAATGGAAAGAGAAAAATAGTTAAGAAAAGTCTTAGGAAGATAAAAACCTCAAAGACCAAGAGTCTGTCTTTATATAACTGCAAATGTTTTGATGAAAACTAAAGGGAAAAAAAAAGTTTGTGTCTAGATAATTGATTAAAATTTTAATTTTCTACCTGGTTATTTGGTACTATAAAAATATAATCATACTAAATCACTTCACAAAGTGTTGTAATATTTGTTGCTTTTTCTCAATGAATTTTCTTAGAATTTTCGTGTTCTATATTAATATTTTGTGGTATAAAGTACAGTGATTATTTTTTTAAATTTCCAACTTTCATTTTAAGTTCAGGGATACATGTGCAGGATGTGCAGGTTTGTTACACAGGTAAAAGTGTGCCATGATGGTTTGCTGCACAGATCATCCCATCACCCAGGAACTAAGCTCAGCATCTATTAGCTATTTTCTTCTTGATGCTCTCCCTCCTCCCACCCTCCACCTTCCAACAGACCCCAGTGTGTGTTGTTCCCCCCATGTGTCCATGTGTTCTCATCATTGAGTTCCCACTTATAAGAGATAACATGCAGTATTTGGTTTTTCTGTTCCTATGTTAGTTTGCTAAGGATAATGGCCTCCAGCTCCATCCATGTCTCTGAAAAGGACATGATCTCATTCCTTTTTTTGGCTGCATAGTATTCCATGGTGTCTATGTACCACATTTTCTTTATCCAGTCTATCATTGATGGGCTATCATTGATTATCCAGTCTATCATTGATTCCATGTCTTTGCTATTGTGAATAGTTGTGTAATGAACACGTACATGCATGTGTCTTCGTAACAGAACAATTTATATTCATTTGGGTATACACCTAGTAATGGGATTGCTGAGTCAAATGGTATTTCTGCTTCTAAGTCTTTGAGGAATTGCCACACTGTCTTCCACAATGGTTGAAATAGTTTACCTTCTGACCAACAGGGTAAAAGCATTCCTTTTTCTCTGCAACCTCACCAGCATCTGTTGTTTTTTTGACTTTTTAATAGTAGCAATTCTGGCTGGTGTGAGATGGTATTTCATTGTGGTTTTGATTAAATGCAATTATTTTTATGCATTTGGAGAATTAATCCTGTCCTTAAAATCCATTGAAACATAGCATTAGAAAGACATTTTGTGAAATTTAGTAATGGCTTAATTTGTGTCTAGATTAGCAAGTGATGGAAACAGCAGAGAGGAAGTATGAAAAAGAAAATCAACAAATTCTATGAAGCTATTGAAATGTGTCAGAAATTTTGCTAACCACTACATGAATTAGCTCATTTAATTCCACATTAAACCTATACAGTCTTATCATGACTCAAGTTTTTAGATGAGCAAACTGTATACCAGAGAGGCTAAGTAACTTTGCCCAAGTTAGCATGCAGTAGAGCCCAGGGAACCTGGGCAGTCTAATGACAGCTTAACCACTCCAGCATACAACTCTTGAAGGAACCCACAGTAGCTTCAGGAAAAAAAAAATATTAATATGTGCCTAAGATAGGTAAGTCACAGCAACAGGGGCAGTGGAATCAATTGTCTGAAAGAGTCTATACCACAGGCTTATTTAGGTAACCAGTATTCAAATCAGAAAGAGCTAAAGACAGAGTGACTTCTGGCATTATGATCCAAGAAAAACTTAGCTACATGTGAGTAAATTGTTAGGCAAAAAAAAGGTAGGATGGGAACTTATCCTTGAATCTCTGAGAGAGAGAAAGGGGTGTATGTGTGTGTGTACATGTATGTATATGTATATATAGGTATGTAATTGTAAATATACATATGTATAAATATATACATAAATACATTTGTGTACTCAGGTTCTTTGTTTCCTAACATTCATTTTGGTGCTGAATGAGAATTTTACATTGGGATGTATGTGTGTGTACAAGTATGTGTTGAGTGAGCGAGAAACTTTTGTGTATCATGGGATATGTATCCATGCCATCTGTAGAATGGCATAGAATAGTACTGAAAACCACCAATACCCTAAGAGTGGTGTGAGGAGGGATGAGTCAGACCGGGAACAGCATTTCCTGACTGCCCACTCACAGGCACATTGCCAGAAGGTTTTATTTATTCTCCAGGTTCTAGTCTTCAGATTCATAAGAACAGATAATATTGATTTTTATGAGAATTAGAGTGATTAACCACAAGACTGTACTCTCCAGGGACTCTTTTTTATTTACCCATGTTTACCAGCATCTAATACTCTGCCTGGCATAAAGTCAAGACCTAATAAATGTTTGTTGAGGGAATAAGTAATAAATTTATGTAATGTTTTGTATTTATTAGATCAGTTCCTGTTGTAGAGTCATTGCCCTCCTGGGTTATGGAGAAACTGGCACTCAGATTGTGTTATGGGATCCTTTCAGAACCAAGGTTTTTTGACCCATTAACAAACCCACTTCCTGGTATATTTTTTAGGGGTGTATAGAGACATAAATTCAATAAACAAGAACTTATTGAGTTCTATTATTTGAACACTATCAGAGGGAACTGGGGATGGCTCATTGAACGAGCAGGCCAAATCCTTGTTCCCATAGAGCTTACATTCTTATAAGTTAAGCAACAAAATAAGTAAATGCATAACATGAATGGGTGATAAAAGCTATGAAAAATCAGGGAAAGGAGAATGAGTTTGATGGAGGAATACTATATAGTGTCCCCCGGGGACAGAATTCTCCAGGGCCTAGAATCAATTTAATGAGAATTTTAAGTGACATTATTAAATGACATTAAACACTTCCCTTATTAGATTACATTGATAACTTTTCAAAGATTTCAACTGCACCCAAATTATAAAGTTCTTGGGAAACTATTTTCTACTTTATGTATAGATTTCTGTTCAATGAGTGGCTGGTGGGACAAAAGGATGGCAACAATGATCAAGAAAATAAACTTCTAGAGGAAACAAGGAAGGAATTATAATAGCCAACATATTTTGGGTACTTTCCCTATGCTGGTAAACACTTTATGTTCATTATCCCAGTTTATCACCAAATGATTTCTTTGCAATAGGATTATTCTTATCTCCCCTTTATGACAAACAAGGCACAGTAAGATTCTGTAACGCTCAACATCACTTAGCTAGTAGGTAGAAAATCCAGGATTGAACCCAGGTGGTCTGATCTAGGGCCAAATTATCCCCTTGTAGGATTAAGTAAACTGCCCCAGAATCCAAGTTTTCTAACTACTAAGATACACTGCTTCTTTTAAAAGTATAATGAAGTAGGAGGGCTTAAGTATTTGAGATTATTATTTTTTTTTAAACAAAACTGCAAACCCCACCATGAAAAGATGCAGTATTCCATGATGACTTTTCTATTCTTTGAATACTATATTGAATTTATTCTAGCCTTTGTCTAGTCCTCTGTGCTTGCAGTTCCCTCTGCCTGGAATGCTCACCACTGGGCTCTTCGCTTTGCTGACCCTTTCCCATCAGTCAAGCCTCTGTTCAAATGCATCTCTTCAGAGATGCCTTCCCTGTCTGCCCAATTGCTGGTAGCCCATCACCCCTCAGTCACTACCATGATTTATCCTGTTGTTATGTTCTTCCCAGCCCTTGTCACTATGTTAAAAGTTACTGATGTTCCCTATGGCTATTTTCCCCTACTAATATGCAAATACCATGATGTGGGTGGCAGTATTCATTGTAATTGGTCCAGAACCTGACCTCTGCCTGTACATCACAGAGGCTTCAAAAACACTGAAGAAATGAATGCTGTCCCTTGGGTCTGAAGACCCAGATAGATCCCAGCGGGCTCTACTTCTGTGCAGGATCATGCATCTGCCCACCATCCCGTGCAAAATTAGAGTACAAGATGGGAAAAGAGATATCTGCAACTGGGGCCTGAAAAATACTTACCAATAAGCACCCAAATGAGCCACAACTGCTCAGAAACCTACCATGGAGACCATCTATGAAGCCTACTTGCAGGAGGACCAATTTGGAGTCAATTTCTGCAGTTAAGTGTATGTAAGTTCATCATTTCAATTTTATCTGAATCTCCTTGTTCATGTCTTGTTTTTAGTTCCTACCTTAATTTGGATCTAATGCTTGTCATGATTAATCAGCCATTTCCTCCCACCAGAATGTAAGATGAGAGCAGAGATCCATCTGTCTTCTACAGCACTGTATACTCAGTGTCTAGAAGCATGTTCAACACATAGTAGGTGCTCAAGTAATACTTAATAAAGGGATGAACAAATGGCCCAACACTAAATTTCCTCTGTAGACAAAGGCAGCTGGAAGAGCAGAATGAAACATTTATTGAGTCCCTTCCAAGCCCCAGGCACTGTTTCAGATGCTTTTATGTATCTTATTTCATTTGTTTACCCTGTTAAGTGGCAAGCTTTGAGAGTCTCACTTATAAAAAGCTAGAATTCACAGAGTGAAGATGCCTTTCTTCTTCCTTGCCATAAAATTGGGTCTTGCTGGGCAAGTGGGTTTTTAAATGAACACTGGGTATCACTGGAAGCCTCAAACTTTAATCAGTTTGGTGAGGTCTGTGCCATGACCTGATAATGCTGTTTCCAATAAATAATTATTCAAATAAATAATTTTGTATGATACCCTAGCATATCTGAGGATCAACAGAGAATTGTAATGAGAGCCTTGGCCACCACCTCACCTATAGGATCACTTCCATTTATCATCTCAGCTCTAATTTATCTGAATCAAAGTTTAAAACACAATTTCCAAACAGAAGACTAGAAATAACTGCAAATAAAGTGAATTTGAAGGAGGCTGTTCCCAGGAGGTACAGAACGCTTAGCGTAGGTCAGTCAGACAGGGACAAATGAAAGCTGGCACAGGGTCATGCTTGAGATTGGACTGGAGAAATTGTAGGAGAACCAGTTCATAAAAAATGACTGTCCCAAATCCCCAGCCCTGAGCTCAAAACACTCAGACTTGGCCCACTACTTAGTGATGCTTCAGGGGCTCAGTGTGAGCAAACATGTAACATGTGCCCTGGTCCTGAACTACCTTGTTAGGTGCTCGGTGTGAGGAAGGTAGCACTTATGAGAACATTCTTGAAGGCTTAATAACAGCGGAGAGTCTTTTCAGCTCATTCTGTGTGTAACTAGGGCCAATTTCAAAGAAAGATGAGTTTCCTTTAAAAAAAAAAAACAGTAAAATAATAGTGCCATTACACATGCCTCCCTCAGCCATTTAAAAATACCTTGAGGCTGGTTCTCTCCTGAGGGCTTATCAAGACATATGCCTGCCATGTAGTCGATTCTTTACAGTGTATCCTTAAGGTGTTTTTCCCTCTTCACAGAGTTGCTACTCAGGTCAGCACATTGTTCTAAGGTATTCCCAGGAACCTCAGAAACAGTCAAACCACTTTGCTTGTAAGTACAGAGGCCAAAACACCACCGTGGAGCCCACAGGCTGGTTCAGTCCTCGTAGTTTACACTAATTCTCTGTGTGGTTTTGGGTAGTTCACCCGTGGTTTGGGGTTAACCTCTCCGCAAGATGGTGGGCAGGATCTAAAAAGGGCTTCCATGTCACTTCCAACTCTGGCTGTCTGACTTGATGAGGACTGTCAAGGGCCAGTGGGTGCCCTCCTCTCCTCACAGGCTACAGCAGCCATTTAGAAAATAGCTCTGTATACAGGCAAGGGAGAAAACTGACATTGTTCCTTCGCTTCTGAGTTCACCTGTAACATCCTTCCTTTAGCAGGTCTGCAGCTATGCTCTCTCCAACTGAGACTTAGAGAACTGGGCATTATAAACAGCACATATAATCCCCTTTTCTCCACCATCGTTGTTCCCTGGCGCTAAGTCCAGAGTTTCCATACCCTGAACTAGACATGGAAGAAGGGAGGAGAGTACGCAAAGTTCAGCGGTGCCATTTTTTTTTAAACTTTGTCATCCTAGGACAAAGTTTCTTGAAATATTATGCTTCGGGTTTTTTCCTCAAAAGGCACTGGGGTACTTCTTGAAGATGGTGATTCTTGGGCTCAGCTCAGGATCTACTGATTTAGATCTTTAGGGGGCTGTAAGTCCCCAGATCTTCATTTTCTTTATTTTTATTATTTGCTTTTCATTCATTTGTTTAACCCTTTTCTACCATATCTTCATGGTGTCTAACACCTCAGTGACAAAGCTTTGTTGATGACAGTGTGGGGGATTGCTTTGAGATCTTCTAATTAAAAGTGCCATAGGACTACCCAGATTTTTGGTTACTGAGTACAAATCTGCATTTTAAGCCAAATACTGTAGATAATTCTTATTTATGGTAGCTAACATTTGGAAACTACTATTCTAGAAAAAGGGAGACCAACTTTTAGCCTTTTGCTGCTACTAACCATGATGATTATTCATTCATCCAACAAAGATTTATCATTCACTACTATATGCCAGGTACAACAATGAGCGAAAACACAAAGAACCAGTTCTCACAAAGCTAGCAGTCTAGCAAGAGAAAGAAATGATAAACAAACACATAATATGCCAAGTAGTAAGAATATCTAGGGAGTGAGATGAAGGGTGAGTGATGGGAGGCATGCTTTTCAGACAAAGTAGGCAGGAAGGCCTGTATGTAGGATGATTGTACAAAGACAAAAGAAGTGAGGAAAAGAACCATGTGGCTGAGGGAAGAGCGTTCCAGGCAGAGGGAGCCACAAGTAGAAAGTCCCTTTCCTTTGCTATGACCTGGTGGTGTTTTGGCCTCTGTACTTACATGCAAAGTGGTTTGACTGTTTCTGACATTCCTGGGAATACCTTAGAACAATGTGCTGACCTGAGTAGTAACTCTGTGAAGAGGGGAAAACACCTCAAGGATACACTATAAAGAATGGACTGCATGGCAGGCATGTGTCTTGATAAGCCCTCAGGAGGAAACAGAGGTGTACATCCCCCAGGAGAGGGGATGTACGTGGTCTGTTTGAAGAACGGCAAGGAGGCCGGTGTGGCTGGAGTGAGGTGAGTGAAGAGGAAAGTTAGAGGAGATCAGGGGCTAATACCTTGTAGCTTGTTTGCATTATTTCTAGGCTGCAGAAAAATACTATACAGTCTGCATTGTGGAACAATGATTTGCGGTGATCATATATTATACACTTGTTATTAGTCTTTTGTCCTTATTTATGCTGTAACTCCCTGTTTCTGGCTGAACTCCTAAGACAACCTAAAATAGGTCTTTTGCTTGAGAATTGGGGCAAAGAGTGAGAAAGCTTTGGGAGGGAGGTGCTGTGGACTAAACTGTGTCTCCCTGCAAAGTCATAGTTTGAAACCCCAACCCCCAACATTATTAAATGTGGCTGCATTTAATAATAGGGCCATTAAGGAGATAATTATGGTTAAATGAGGTTATTAGGGGTGGGACCTTAATTTAACAGGACTGGTGGTGTTTTTGCAAGAAGAGAAATGCAGAAAAAAGACCACACGAGGACTCAGTTTAGAAGGCGGACATCAGCAAGCCAAGGAGAGAGGCCCTAGGAGAAACCAGCTTGCTGGCAACTGGATCTGAGACTTTCAGCCTCCAGGACTGTGAGAAAATAAACTACTGTTGTTTAAGCCACCCAGACTCTGGCATTTTGTTATGGCAGCCTTAGTGAACCAATACAGGACGGTAGGGCCAGGAGGTCTTCATTTAATTATTCACCCATTTACTTCCTCAGTCTTTGCTGCATGCCCAGTATGTGCAAGGCACTGTGCTACTTCTTTGCATGCATTATTTTATTTAATCTCACAGCAATACTGAAGTAAACTTTATGACCATCACCTTACAGATAAAGAAACAGAGGCTTAGTTAGGGGCAGTCAGTTGGCCAGGGGACATGTTGGAGCTTTTATTCAAACGCAGGACTGTGACAGTAAAGCCTGTGTTTTCCTTCCATCTCAGAAGCGGGAGAACAGAGGTGTGGAGCCAGCCTACCTGGGTCTAAATCCCACCTCTCCTGCTTGCTAACTATGTGACTTTGGGCAACTTAATTATCTTTCTGGGCCTTGATGTCTGCATCTGTAAAATGGGCACAATAAATGCTTTCCATTAACTAGGCTGTAATTAGCACTAAGTGAGCTAATACATTAAAACACTCAGAACAGGGCTAGCCACCTAAATGCTTATTATCACCCTGAAGTCATAGGGCCCTGCTTGAAGGAATTTGAAATCTTTAGGCTGTACAGAATATGAAAACCCTCCTCATTCTCATGTAGAGTTTTCATGTGGAAAGGGCCTCAGGTTTCTTATTTGGTAGTTCCAAGAAATAGATTTCAGTGCAATGTAAAGACTTAGGCATACTTGGCATTGTCCAGAAGTAGAATGGCCAGGTTTGAGAGGGGGTGATCTGTCTGTTGCTATCTGGTCAGGAGTGTTGCGAGGGGGTTCAGGGCTCCTGTGAAGGACTGGTATAGAAGAATTCAGAAGTCTTCTCTTGCATAGAAATTTTATAATTCTTTCTAATGGGATGGGAATAGGTGTGCTACAGGACTGGTGCAGCTCTGCTTTCCTTGCACAATATCTTTTCTTTCTTTCTTTCTTTTTGTTTTTGTTTTTTAAACTGAATTGTGTTGCCTTTAGACAGGGCTTGAACTCACAAATTCACAACAGATAGTATCATGCTTTTTTTTTTTTTTTTTTTTGGTTCATGCTACGTGCTTAGCTTCTGCAGGAGTTTACATTTGGGGTTCCGACTCCCATGCTTAAACATCCTGTCATCTGGGTTATAGGACAATGAAAAGATTATTAATTAAGGTAGATGTGGCATCCTAACCTTGGCTTGTAAGAGTGACTGTTGGTCAACTCCCCTGAGAGGGCTGCCTTGCTGTTTCTATAGGAATATATGCAACTGAGCATATGCACAATTCTTTCTGGAGGCTTTGACGCAGCAGCTATATCTTGCTGAATAAACATGATATGAAAACATTCTTAGTGGTTCTGTCCTAAGACTGCCTTTCCTTTTCTTCCAAACATCATGCTCTTGTAAGTGGTCTGCCTGGAAGAGCACACTCACCCCTATGCCTGGAATGTTTACTGCTACTTCCAAACAGAACAGAATGTGTTTCTGCCACTGCTCATTGAGAATAAAAAATTCTTTGTCTGGATGTCAAGACAATAAACAGGTTTCCATGTTTATAAGCAGTTCTATTCAGATACAGTCACAGATAGACATTCAGGAATTTGAGGGCACACCTACAGCCATTTACAACTCTACAAAATGTAACAGTAAGGACTGTTTCTAGTGACCACTTATCTGTTTTGTGTGTTCTACCCCTTAAAATATATTCATGTACTGCATAATGACATTTTGGTCAATAACCAACCACATATACAATGGCGATTCCATAAGATTTTCAAATTGTATTTTTAGTGAAGCTTTTCTACGTTTAGATATGTTTAAATATGGAAATACTTACCATTGTGTGACAATTGCCCACAGAATTCAGGACTGTAACATGCTGTACAGGTTTGTAACCTAGGAGCAATAGGCTATACCATATAGCCTGGGTGTGTAGTCAGCTCTATGATCTAGATTTATGTAAGCACAGCCTATATTTCCCCAATGATGAAACTGCCGAACATGCATTTCTCAGAACATATTCCCATCATTAAGCAACGCATGACTGCGTGCTAATCCGCTCTTAGCTCTTCTAACGTATTTTCCTCACAGCAGTCACACAAATCTTTTCATGCAGCAAATATGATATTTTCTTTTTTTAAAAATGTACACCCCTTGATAATTTACAGTTGTTCTCTGGCTTAAGATGAAACTCTGTAATTTACGTTACAGAGGCACACAGGGTCACATCACTTGATAGCCTCATTTCCACTGTACCCCATGTTGGTCTCTGTGCTCCAGCTACAATGACTTTCCCTCAGAATCTTGCTTTCACCATGACCCTCTGGGGACTGGAACTTGCAAATGTACTCTCCTTTGCCTAAAATATCCTCTTTCTCATTCTTCCTAGTTAAGTTTGACTCATCCTTCAGATCTCAGCTCAAGTGACACTTCTTTAGGGAAGCTCTCCTAATCTTCCTGTGCATAACAAAGCCTCATTAGATCTTGTCCTAATGTCATATCCTCTCCATTGCTGCATTTGTCACAGTTTACATTAATTTATTAGGTTAATTTATTTGCCTACCATAATAGCAGGACCCATACCTATTTTTACTTCCTGTGAACCCATCGCCCAGCTAATATCTGACACATAATAGAGATGTTCTTTATGTGTGTGTTTGTATTTTTTGAATAAATGAATAAATAAATGAATAACTGCTCTTGCAAGGCGGTTCACAGAATACTGAATTTGCTCCCAAAATTTCCGAAAAAGTGACATTCTCATGTATCAACAATAAGATCCAGAGCAGGCTTTCATACATATCTTCAAAGTCATACATTTATTTGCCTCCTGTTTGCTTTTTCTACTAACTGTGCTTTTGCAGACACTTTTGAAGATAAAGGCCTTGGCCCTCTCAGCCCATCTTTTCTCTCAGTTCAGTCTGCCAGTGAGGAAACAATGACTCAGAAAACTAATGAGCCAGTCTCTCTAACGATGGCAGTGATTTCACTGCCGGTGATTTTTCTATTAGATTTATAAAATTGAGTCAAAATGAAGGAATTGCCTTGGGGCGCAAAAACCAAAGACAAAAAATAGATCCAGAAACACAAATCAAAACAGCACTGATCAGTGTGTGTTACAGGCAAACACCAGTGAAGGTGATGTAGGTTGAAAGAGTTAAAGAATGAAAACAGGAGCCTCTTTTGCTGGGAACAAGCAAAGTGGGAGGAACCCCAGATTTGCAACTGAAGAAGTTTGATGTCATGCTGGTAAGATCCAGATCTGTCAGTGTAAGTACAGGTGCCATCTATTAGGTGGCTACCAGGCACATTGCATTCAATGTCTTGATTCTTACAATTAAACATGGAAAGGAAGCATTATTACTTCTATTTTAAAGTTGAAAAAAAACACACTCAGAGGATAAATCACTTTAAGTCATAATTAGAACTCTAGTTTATCTGATTCCAAAGTGAAAGGCATTTGGAACCAAATATTTCATCTCACAAGTCCTCCCTCACTCTTTTCACCTGTAAAATGTGGATAATACCATGCAGACTTGGGATAATCATCCTCCTGTGATAACACAGGGAGAATGCCTGGTGCTCAGTTAGTTTTTATTAAACTTGAGTATCTGTTCTTCCTCTGCTGAGTTCCTTATGGATTATATTAGAAACTCCTGAAAATGGGTTACCACTTCTAATTTAATATGGGAAGATTTAAGAGGGGGATATACTTCCCAAAGCACATATCCCTTAATCTGATGCCAACACCACCAAGTTTCATTATATTGTCGTTTGACTCTGAGGCATAGCAGGATTAGTCAATTTCTCAAGGGGATATCACGTGTGAAGAGGACTGGAATCTAGATGACTCTGAACTGCAGGCCCAGGATTCTTCCTATCAGCATGTTGTATCAAAACACACAAGTGTAGAGAGGGATAGGGAGAGATTTGTTAAAGGACACACATTTATAGCTGGATAGGAGGGATAAGTTCCAGTGTTCTATACCACTGTATGATGACTATAGTTAACAATAATATATTAGCTTCAAATATCTGGGAGGAGTATATTAAACATTTCTAACACAAAGAAAGGATAAGTGTTTGAGATGATGAATATGCTAATTACCCTAATCTGATCACTGTTCATGGTAGGTGTCAAAACATCACTACATATGCCATGAATATGTACAATTATTTGTCAATTTTTTTAAAATTTCTTAAACTCCACCCCCCAAAATGTACAGAGACCAAGAACTGATTTCCGGGCCCTCTACTAATATAAAGAGTATTAATAATAGCTAATTTTTATTAAGCTCTTAATTTGCACTGGGTAATACACATCTACTTGGTATGAATGATCACATTTACTCACCAAAGCAATTGTCTGATATATGCAACATTTCCCTCCCTTTTTATAGATGATAAAATTAAAGGCCAGGAAATAAAATGACTTTCTGTATATTAGGTAGATGCTTTCGCCAATACTTGAATATAAACTCTTGAAGCAAATTCACAGCTACCTTGAAGCAAATAAGTGCTCAACATAGTTTCACTGAACTCTTAGGTAGATGACAGTGCCTTGATTCTCCCCACGGCAGGCACTTTTCTGCCAGATATCAGAAGCCTTCACCAAAAGTAACCTCTTTTCAGCTGCAGACTTACTGTCATTTTAGAGAGATTTTCTCCCAGAGCCCTTCCCTTGAGCTTTTAATATATTTCTCTACCCTGGCCATTGCTGAGTTCTTACCTCTGACTGTAGAGAAGATTCACTTGGGGAAGCTTAAAAACTGAGATTCCGGGGGGCCCAGTTCCAGGGGATGTAATTCAATAGGGCTGTGGTAGAGATAGCTCCGTGTATTTGCCGAGGTGATTCCCATGCATAGCCAGGGTTAAAACCTGTTAGAGTTGTGTGCGTACGCCTTTTTCCCTCTTGCTAGTCACTGTACCTTAAAGTACAGATGAGTGTTTTTTTTCTTTTAATTATCCATGTGCTAAGAACAATGCCCGAAATGTTGTAGGCAGTCTTGTAGGGCAGCAGAGAGCCTGGACTCCGGACTCAGGCAGTGTGGGTACACACCCTGATCTATCACATTTTGGCTGGGTGGTTTTTGATAGGTTACTCAGTCTTTTTGTGCCTTATCTGCTCATCTGTAAAATAGGGAAAATGAATAGTACTTATCTCATAATATTTTTGAGAGATAGTAACTGTAAAGTACTTAGCACAAGGCCTGGCAAGTAATGAGCCTACAATAAATGCTAGCTTTGTAGGTAAGCAAAACATTTAATGGACTATCCTTTGTTATTGCTGTGGTGAATGCAGTGGGAAATACGAAAGAAGAATGTGACGCCCCATTCGTTGACTATTCACAGCCATTATGCTAGGTGTTTTACAACACTTTTTTTCACTCTCATAACAATACTTCGATATATTATCATTAGAGAAGGAAATACACCAGTTGAGTAATGGAAGGTCATCCAGCAGGTAATTAAGAGTGCTGAGATTGGAATTCAGGTTTGTCTAGTTTTGAAACCCATTTCCCCCACTTTATTCCTAAGACTTAATGTAAACATTCCCTCATATATTCGTGCTTTCAATCCACAAATATTTATTATATGTTTGATATGTGGGAGAAACTGTTCTGCCTACTGGAGATATAGAAATGTACAAAACAGAGAAAGCCTCCGCTTTCATGTCACGTACATTCTATAGTGGGAAAGACAGGCAACAAACAAGTTAAGAGATGTATAACAGGTCAGGTAAAGATAAGTGCTGTGAAGGAAAAATAAACAGGGTAAAAGTAACCGGGGGTGGGAAAGGAGACAGAGAGAGACAGAGAGAGAGAGAGAGAGAGAGAGACTCTTGAGAGAAAGGGAGTGAGCATGTGTGTGTGTAATATTTTACATAGGAAGGCCAGGAAAGGATGCTCTGGTGAAGAAACATTTGAGTGATGGATGTGATAAGATGCAATTGGATTCCTGATATTTTTAAGAGGTGAAGCCCAAAGGATTTACCACAGAATAGGAAGAATGATATGAGAGAAAGAAGGAAATTGAGGCCGGCTCCAAGGTTTTTGGCTTGAGTCTCCAGGAGAACAGAGTTCCCTCTTACTTCCTAGGCTGCAGAAGAATTCTGCACAAACAGGGGTTTTTTTTCAGGAGGGAAATCAACAGGTCTGTTTTGAGGTCTCTACTATGCACCTGATTGGAAATGTTGGCTAGGAAGCTGGACGTACAAGTCTGCAGTTTAGGGGAGAGATTGGAGCTGGATATAGAAATTAAATCAATGATATATAAGCCCATAGGAGTGGATGAGATCACTTATGAGCAAGTATATGTTAAGGAGAGGACTGATTCCTGGGCTTCAATGTTTACAGGTTAGGAAGATGATAAGGAACTGGCAGGGAGTCTGAGACTGCAAGGGAGAGAGAAACAGAGAGAAAGAGTGGGTCTTGAGGCCAAGACAAGAAACCCCTTCAGGAAGGACAGAGCAATCATCTGTCGGTGTTGCTGAGGGCTGCAGTGGGAAGAGGACTGGAAAAGCATGACTGGACTCTGCAGTGTGGTGGTCATTGGTGACTCTCACAAGTGCAATTTTGGTGGCATGATAGAAAGCGCAAATCAGAGGAGCAGTGGCAACAGTGAGTGTGGATGACACTTTCAAGCCATTTTTCTGAAAAGAGGAGCAGGTGATGGGGCAGCAGGTGAAGGAAGATACAGGCTCGTGAGATCAGTGTTTAAAATGAGATGATTTATAGCATGTGTGTGGACTGTAAAACATGACCCTGTAGAGAGAAAAACCTTGGTGCTGGCAGAGTGGGAACAAGTGCAGGAGTGATGTGCTTGGGTAAGACAGAGGGGAGGTGACCCGGCTTAAAGTGGAGGCTTGGCCTTAGATGAGAGCAGGGATAATTTATGCATTGTATATACAATTCAAAAAATATGTTTCAGACGTAAAGCGATATCAAACAATGTAAGGTTTTTGCCTTACTTAATTCTTACAATAACTCCTTGAGTTGAGCATTACTATTTCTATGTTACAGAGAAATGCTGTGCGCACTTGGAAAAGACTTTAAATGTAGGTGTGCATTTATAAGATGAGAGAGATGGATGAGAAAATGAGTAGTCAGGGAAAGCTGTGGGTGGATGTGCGTTTGACGTGGGCTATGAAGAGTGGGTTGGTTCTAAATATGTGAAGGGGACTGAGAAGAGAATTTCAAACACTTGAAAAATAAAAATCCATAAATATGAAAAAGGCATAAAATATAGTAGTAATGAATCCATTCTTAGCATGTACCCTGGAACCAGACTGCATGGGTTCTAATCCTAGCCCTTGCATTTAACAGCTGTGTCAACTTAGACTAGTTATTTAACTTGTCTGTGACTTGGTTTTCTCATGGATAAAATGAGGATAACAGTGTTGACCTTATAGAATTGTTAGGGATACACACACACACACACACACACACATCCATACCTACATTGATATACACATGGTAAAATTGTGCCTAGCAAATAGTATGCTTTCTATGTTTTACTTATTCTTGTATTATTATTATTTATAATATAACAAAGAATTAGAAAAATATGATGCTATTTTTCCCTCTGTGTGTGTGTGTGTGGACTTCCAGCAAACACGCTTCCAGTGTCACTAAGATACTTGCTTTAAGATATGTCCTCCCCTTGAAGGAGCATTGTTGATAGAATATGGGTCAGTTTGTTTATTCACTCTCCCATTGAGTCCTTCATTTAAGAAGGATTTCTTGAGCATCTACTCAGAGTCAAGCTCTGTACTAAACCAGGATGCCAAGACTGAAGATGAGTAGCGCAGAATTCCTGTGCACAAGTTGCTGCTGGCCACTCAGGAGACAGACATGTAAACAGACTGTTTCAATGTAATCTGAAGGCTGTTCTCATACTCAGAAGGAAATGTGCAGTGTGATATAAAGATTAAGAGTACCGATTTGGGATTCAGAGAATTTGGACTTGAGTCTTGGCTCTACCACTTCACTAGCTGTGGTCCTCAGTAGGTTGCATCCGAGTCAGTTTCCTCATCTATATACATGGAGATAATGGCGTTTAATAAGAGAGACTGTTGTGAGGAGCAAATGAGATGGCACAGGCACAGCCCTTAGCACACAGCCAGTGGTCCACAGGGTCCATGGTGCAGAAGCTGCTGCTTCTTATTTCTTCTTTCCACTCTCCTTGTGGTTTGTGTGACTCATAATAACAACTTCATTTTTGGAGTTGTTGAAGACATCTTCCTAGAAAGACTTGACTCAAGCTGAGTTTTCAAGTATGGGGAGAGATTTGCAGCATGGAAATGAGAGAAAGACAATTTTGGGAAAGGAAGAAGCACGTGGCAAGTCACACTACCCTTGTCCCTTTAGGAAAAGAAAGTGTCCCTACTGATTTGTTAGATAACAATAACAGGCCCTCCATTGCCTGGTGCCAAATTAGATCCACCAGAAAGTATCAGGCAAGGTTCCTTATACTTCACTGACTCTCTCTTTTCTGTTTTGTTTCTTTTTTTTTTTTTTTTTTTCAGATGGAGTCTCACTCTATTGCCCAGGCTGGAGTGCATTGGTGTGATCTCAGCTCACTGCAACATCTGCCTCCCAGGTTCAAGTAATTCTCCTGCCTCAGCCTCCTGAGTAGTTGGGACTACAGGTGCCCACCACCACACCCAGCTTGAATGGCTTCTTTATAGTTATGATTGGAATTTTGTTTCTGCAATTCTGATACCACTTCTGTGGATGAATCCTCCCCTACCAAGGGGAAGGTGTTATGTGCTTCGTTAATGAGGTCCACAGAGAAGGAAGTCAGTCCAAGCCTCTTCGCAAAACCCTGATTATGGATCTGCACTATTTGGTTGCCCTGGCTTCTGTTTGTATCTTCTTATTTCAAGTTAAAGAACACTATAATAAAACCACTTCCTTAAAGTATGGTTACAGAAAGCTCCCCAAGCCACAATGATAAAAACAATTTTTGTGCATGTAGGTGTGAATGCTTTTCAGAATATTTTTCACATATGGTTTTGGAAATTTATCCATACAACAGCCTTGGTGTTTATCATCTTTCATTCAACAAAAATTTACTAAGCACCTATAATGTGCCTGGTATTGTTCTGGTTCTGGAGGTATGACAGTTACACATGGGTCCTGCTTCCAGTGCAGCAGGGAGGCAGACACTAACAAGTCACATTGGTTTCCCCATAATGACAAATTAGGGTAAGTGCTTTGAAGTAAGAAATCCAGTTCTTAAAGAACTGTGATCAGCTGAGGGTCAGGATTGCTTCTGAGCTTGAGCTGAGAGTTGAAGGTTGGAATTTACAAGGCAAGGGGGCAGAAGGAAAAGAGAAGCAGCCCAAAAGTCTATGGTGGGAGGGAGAATGTTGAGGAACCGAAGAAGGCCTGTGTATCTGGGGGTCAGGCAAGATAAGAGTATATTTGACACCAGTCAGGAAAGTCAGGCAGGGTCAGAATATGCAGATCCCACAGGCCACAAAACCACAGAGAGGTTTTAAATGTGAGTTTTTGTGTTTTAGAGTGTGGGGTGGTAAGATAATCATATTTTTAAAAAATTATTCTGACAGCTACATGCAGAACCAAATCTCCATCTAATGGATGAAAAAGCAGCCTTGAGGGCTCAGAGTGAGGGAGGAAAGGGAAAAGGAACCAATAGTTTTGAACCATATATTGTTGATTTACCTTATATACAAATCTGTTTCTATATATAATGTGCTTAGATAATGCCTTTGATACACTAAATACAAGTGAACGCTGGTTATTACTATTATTATTATCACCCTGGTATTTCATTCTGAATGTATTTTTTTGCAACTATCCTGTGGAGTATTGTTATATATATTTTAAAATGAGGAAACTAAGACTCAGAGACGTTAAATAACTTCTCAGTATCTCTCAGTTAACATGTAACAGAGCTAAGATTCAAAGCCTATGGCCTTCCTGAATTAAAAAAAAAATGATAAGGAGAAGTTGGGAAGACAAGCCAAGTTTTCTAATTAGGATGGTTCTATCCCCTAAGAAGCCCAGAAATTGTTGAAACTCTTAAATTTGTTCTAGAGTTTCTCTTAAGGAGATTGTTTGGGTTATTTGTATTTATTTGACTTTCACAGAGATATTCACACATTATTCATTCTGCACCTTTTCAAATTAATAAAGTGTGAAGTTCACAGCCATATTTTTTTCTAGTATAGACTACAGGGTGACACGATTGCCAATGATATAAACACACACACACACACAAACACAACCTCAGGCGTATTCTGATATTTTTTTCCCCAGACAAACTTTAAGTAAGTATAACTAGTTTCTGGTGACACAGTGATGTGTTTGAGGAAACCACTCATTGCTTAAGGTAATGTGAAAAATAAAGCAAACTTCAATATCTAAGAAAACGCATGGGCATGGGACTCAAAAACAGACGGCACCTATCATGTGCAGAGCATTACAAAGAACTTTATTCAATGGTCACATTTCATCTCAGCATCCTTGTTATAGCTAAAACTGGGCATAGTGCAATTAAGTGACCTGGCACTGCTTGCTTGGCACCTTGGCACATAACTCATGTCTTTTCCACTGTGTCCCAGAGCCTCCTCCATGATGTTAATGTTTGACAAATGCTATTTTCCTTACCCATTGTCTTTATTAGGTTTACAACAAATTTAAATACATGCCATTCTACCCTCCCATCCTGAAATCTGGTGATCGTGGGTGAAGCAGAAATTGTTTTGACATAAGCAAAATGGGGTTTCCATTTTAATGAAATAAATCAGTGAAATTCAATTTTCACAAACAACTTTAAAAGTTCTTGTTGTTGCAGTGTTTTTTTTCTATGTGATATAGGATGTTTCGTCTGATTAATACACAAGACAGCAACTGAGTAGACCAAGAGTTTAAATTTTCAAAGTCTAAGCAGGCAGGAGAGGACAAGAGAACCAATCAGATATACAAAAGTCATCTAAGCAGTTTCTCTATGGCTTTAGATCTTTAGTATTGGAGAAGTTCTCCGGGAGATTTTGGTCCCTGTCATTCTTTCATTCCTCTCCTCCCCTCAATATGGATAAGGACTTACTAAGTTTCTCTCCACAGGGAAGAAACGATTTCTCAGTGAACCATTTCCTTTTGCCATCAATACATTTTTAAAGGGAAATATCCAACTTAAAAAAAAATCTATGAGATATCAATGTCTAGGAAAAATATCACCCTCAGTCTCAATTCAAGGGTGATCCCAAATGTTTACTCCCTTTCATGAAGGTACTGATAAAAAATTACCTTATGGTATAATACATGCTTCCTTCATTTTAAACACACAGCGCCCAATCTCAGGATTCTACTTGGAGGATGAAAACAAGAGCGGGTTTTCAGAACAAGCTTGTCACCAGCTCAGTTCCAAGACAGTGTGGCTAGACATGAGTTGGAGTCACAACACCTCACCATCCTCAACCCTTTTCAATCAAATACCACTAGCAGGACAATCCTTAAGCCTTAAAAATGCCCAGCCAGTTGCTTTTCTTGAAATTATTCTTTTTCTAGGATATGTCAGATCTAAAACACAGGCAAATCACATATAGAAGGCATATAACCAGCTTCTGACTATAGAAATGTTGAATTCTGCAGTGCTTAGTTGAAGGGGAATTGCCAGAATGTTTGCAAGGCACACATACACGTATGCATAGCATGCTAGGTTAGAAGGCAGCAGAGAAGGTCCCCAGAAAAAAACAGGAACTGGGGAAGGTGTAGAAGGCTCAGCCTACCCTCTCTTTAAAGTATTAACTTAGGACCCCCAGAAACCACATTTCCTGTAGGTGCCAAAAGTCAGCTGTGTTCTTACCGCTCTGTAACCCAAGTACAGACTCCAAGCGAACCAATCCAACAATCAACAGTCCCTAGTGATGTACTAAGCTAATTCTATTTTGCTAATTGCTTTCTTGGGCATGGACCAAGTTATCAAACAGACGGTGACAAAACAGAGAGCTCGGAAAGATGTATGTGGCAGCACCTACTGATTTTTTTTTCCTTGACACGAGTTCCAATGACTTGTTTGCATGGTAAATGAAACAAGGAAAATTGGCAAAATATTTCTGAGTTATTTTCCAATTAGCTGTGTCAGCTTTGAGATTACCTTTGCAACATTATTCTGCTTTTCAGAAAACACTTCCCTTTCCTTGTACAAGACAGACTGATTTTAGAAGCAGATCTAAGTCTGTCGGATACAAGCTTTTGCCAGGAATGACAGTCACCTAGTAGCTACAGAAAGCAGCATCAGCAGAACCTGTGGGAAGTCAGACACCAGCCCACTTTTCCCACCCACCCAGATACTCTCCCTCTCTGGTCTGTACCTTCTGTGTGGCAGCTGGAAGAAAGGATGGTGTTCGGAGGTCTGAAGATGTAAGGCAGGTAACGAGAGAAGCATTTCATCTTCCAAATAAAAAATAAAAATCTACATAAAAAAACAGTCTCCTGAATCCATAAGGATTCTCTCGGCCTTTTAAGCTGGCTACATCACCAATATGTTTATGTAGGTTCTTTCCCAGATTTGCAAAGCTGGGGTGCCCGAGGAATAACTGGCGATGGGTCCCATTTTGCCATCAGCGCCAGGAAGCACTGCCTTACATTTCTGCATGCAGCTCAAACTCAGAAGCCCCCAAGCAAGCCGGGATATAGCCTCTTCATTGGCTGAAGCTCCCCCGAGCAGGATTTGCTGAGTAAGTCAGTCCTGCCTGTAAACACACGCTGAAATGCTCTGCCTGAAACCTCTACCTTTTCCCATGTGGTGAGTTTCTCTTTTCGCAAGAGAAATCCAGCAGGATATGGGAGTAGTGAGGATAAGTGACCATCTCTTATTTAGCTGAAAGATCAGATGAAACAAAGACAGCATAGTGTTCCGCCCTGGAGAGAGATGGCTGTTAAAAGGAGCTACCCGTAATGCCATGGATCTCAGGAATATTAAAGTACAGTGCAATGAAATGGGTCTCTGTCCTTGCTTAATCTAGATTTAGTTCTATTTTTTAAAATACTAAAGCCCAAACAATAGGACCATTTATCATTTAGGTGAAGCCCAAAGCTGGGTTGAGTAGTCGGTGACAGAGGGCTAACACAGACAGATTCTGTGCTCCACTGCTGCCTCTTTCTTCCCCTGCCAGCCTTAACAGCGAAGCAATAACTTAGTTCTGAGTTATTCACTCTCCAAATAGAAAGCCACAACACAGGAATAGAGACTAAACCCAAAGGAACTGACCCTTCATCAATCCATGTACCCTGATGGCATTAAAAAACATAGAAAAACTAAGTTGATCCAAGGATTACACAACTTTACCAAAACTCTGAGATTTCAAATGAGAGAGAGAGAGAGAGACACAGAGATAGACAGAGACAGACAGACTGATATTATTTAAGGACATGACCAACCACAAGGTATAAGTAATTTGGGATGGGGAATTGGTTTGGTTTTGGCCCATGAAATAATAATGACTTTGGAAACCCTATCACTGGAAGGCAAGAAAGCACAGGGCTTCAGTTTGGGGTTTATAAAATCTGTCAAAGACACTATTGTATATAATGAAGAGGAAGAGACAAATGTCCTTCATGCTGCATTCAGAGGCACAAGGAAATGATTTAAATGTCCATAAAAGAAAACCAACATTTTCCTGAGTAAGATTTTTAAAAATAAAATAAAAGTGTTCCTTGAAAATCTGATGGAAAAATATTTAAGCCTTTATGGGCTCTCTTCCTTACAAAAATATTTAACTCAGCATTGGAGAAATGTGCTGGTCTCCCGAGGAGGGAAAAAACAAAGTCATTAGAGTACCAGAACAGCCCATGGTCATGTCAATCCATTCCCCCACCAGTATGCCACCTCTCTGGCTCTTGGACTGTTATGACATGCTGACAAACTGCTGGCAGAGTCGGGCCATTTAGTTCTGCAATAATCATATAACCTCCTTAGACCCAGGACTTGGCAAGGTAGGGCCATCCTAAGTAAGGTGCTGTTTAAACAATGCCTAAGTGGTCTGGTTTGTTTGCGTGAGTAATTTCAACACAAGAGTATATGCAGGAGTGTCTTCCAAAGAGATACTTCGTATCTAACCTCTGGCCCGCAGGGTGAGAGTGGAAGGAGTGTGGGCTTTGGGTTCAATTTGACCCTGACAGTTTACATTCCAGTGCATTCACTTGGTGGCCAGGTAGAAATGAACAAACTTTAACACTGCAAACCTCAGTTTCTCCATCTATAAAATGGGAACAATAGCGAGGTTTTCCTCATGTATTCTTGAAAGAAGTGAGACAATAAGCATAGAGATCTGGCACATTGCAGGCACGTGATAAGCTACCAGTGTTGCTGCTATTAGCCTTCTCTGAGCTTCTGTGCCATGCACCAACCTAAGAGTAGTGGAAGAGGGGATGTGCTTAAGAGGAGTGATGCTGCAGTTAGACAGCCAGGGTTTAATCCTGCCTTAGACATTGACTTACTGTGTGATCTTGGGCAACTTACTTAACATATGTTAGCCTCATTACAGGCCTAACAAGGATAATAATAGAATCTTAAATGATATTGTTGAGGACACAATAGGATAGTTCATATAAACGGCTTAGCTCAGCGTCTAGTACATTGTAAGTGCTTCCTAAGTTTAATTACTATTGTCTATAACAGTAGTACCAGCCCTTAATTACGGCATATTACTTTATTTACTTACCTATCTTATCTAAATAATGAAAGTTCAAACTCTTGAGGGGAAGATCAATGTCTAATTCATCTTTATATTCCTTCTGCCTCACCCAGTGCCTGCACAAAGTAGATAGTAAATATTAGGTGAGTAAGTGAATGGATGAATGGATAAATCAATATATAAGGATAAAGCTTCTGGAAGATATTTTGTACTTTTTATGTGTGTGTGAAGGTCCTTTACAGCACAAATGAAGTGGATTTGAGCCTATCATAAAACTGGAATAGATCATTCAAACAAAGGCATTATGGAATTTTTAGATAGACATGCTTCAACTTTAATTGTGTATTTCAGTCTTAACTAAATGGTAGGCACTTAGTGAATACTTTCTAAGTCAATAGTAGGCACTCAGTAATTACTTCCTGAGTGAAAAAAAGACTCACTGAGGATTATAGCCATAGTTATCCACAAAGAACTCAATAAAAACAAAACAGAACAGACAAAATACTGTCTTCTCCATTAGAAGCAAAAAAAAAAAAAAAAGAGACTAGACCTCAAGTCCCAAATAGGCCTCTCCGAACCAGCCAATACCTCTTGACCTCAACTGAAAATACGTTTTCAATTCAAATCTGAAATGATTGATCTAGTGTAAGGCCTAGGCACCTATCTACTCATATGCAGAATGGGCAAGAGGCAGAAAAAACAAATTTGAAATTTCTTTGGACAGGTGAATCTGCTGCAGGTAGTTTGCACTGCACCATTTGAACTGCTTCAGTGTGCTTCTTGTCTATTTGATTCTCTCAACAATCCCATTTTACAGAAGAGAAAACAGGCTGAGGGGATATAATAATTCATCCACAAGAGATCCCCTATTTCCGCACTGGAATCACCTGATGAGCTAGTGAAGAATGCAGATTTCACAGTCCTCAAGCCAGTGGATCCAGATTCCCTGGGGATAAGAAGTGATTCTTCCTTGAAAGTTTGAGAACCTCTGGAGTAAGATGTTTAATTTCACACTCTGGCTTGACAAGTTTGGGTAACAGAAAGTTTTCCAAATACCTTTGTCCTAAATCACGTATCCAACAATTTGCTGCCACCCTGATGATGTGTCAGGCTGAGTGATGGGGACATAGGATATGAGATACCACTGCTGCTCTAAAGAAGTGCATATTCCAGAAAAAACAGATGAATGAACTGTTTTAATACAGCCACATATGGGCTATGGCAGCAGGAAGAGGATATGAAAAGATTCTTTGGGATTATAAAGCCCCAAAAGGTCAATGTTAGAGATCCATGTTTTTGCATTAGGCATTATTTATAAAAAAATAAACAAAAAACACCTCCTATTAAAAGGCAATTATCTTACTGGGAGGCATAGCAAATGAAGAGTTAGCAGTCATTAACTCTGTAAGTGGCATTAGTCTCTGATACATCTAATGTCGTCACAGATAAGAGCAGGGTCACCAGGAGAGGAGAGGAATGGTGTCATTATAAGGAGAAGGGAGGATCTAAAGCAATGGCAGAGGTTTCTGGAGGGAGAGCCGAAGAGCAGAAAGAGGTCTCTGAAAGGGAAACCAGGAGCCTCAGAGGAAGGAAAGATAAAGGTGACCCATTTAGGTGCCATGTGAGAAGGCCCCTTGAGTGTGGCAGAGCAGAGTCCAGAGACAAGAAATTTCTCCAGATGATTTCTGCATGTCAGGTTCTGACAGTGGCAAACAAGCAATTAATTGGGAGTTTTTTGAATGCTGTGCTCTGGACTAGGCTGCTCTAAGCTTTTCTTTAGACTGACCTCCTGGGAGAGCAGAAACAATCATTTCTGCCCGCCAAGTTCAGCTGGAGCCCCTGCCTTGGGGCCAATGGACTTGGAGTCTCCTAACTGCCTGTTCTCACTGGTTCCAGTCTTGTTGCCTACCTCATTGAAGCCCAAGTTTTACAGAAAAGTTACCCTGATAATTCTCTTTGTATGTTTTTATAACCTCCTTTGGGGGAAGGTTCATCATTACAGTTTTACATTTTGCTATGAAGGAAACTAAATCCCAGGAAAAAAAATTAGCTTATTTAATATTAATCAGGATGAGTCTGCCCAGGTTTTTACTCTTAAGTCAAAGCAAAGCAAATTCCTACTCCTTCTTCAAATCTTAAATGAAGTGCTACATCTCCAAGGAGAGGTTTCTTGATGCCTCAGACTGGATCAAATCCCCCTCTTACAGACTCGCACACACCATGTTCCTCTTTTAAAATACTCGTTCCTTATTGAGCATATTTACTGAGCACCTGCTTAGGCCAGGCACTGCACATAGTGCTAAGGAATCCATAGTAAACATGATGATAAAACACCTACTCTCAGCCAGGTGTGGTGGCTCACCCCTCTAATCCCAGCATTCTGGGAGGCCGAGGTGGCTGGATCACTTGAACTCAGGAGTTTGGGAGCAGCCTGGACAACAGGGTAAATACTCACCTCTAAAAAATATACAGAAAATTATCTGGGTGTGGTGGTACCCACCTATAGTCCCTGCCACTTGGGGGGCTGAAGCAGGAGGATCACTTGAGCCTGGGAGTTTGAGGCTGCTGTGAGCCATGTTCACACCACAGCACTCCAGCCTTGGTGACAAAGTAAGTGAGACTCTCTCTCAAAAAAAAAAAAAAAAAGAAAAGAAAAGAAAAAGAAAAAAAAAAAACTACTCCTCTTCTTTGGGTATAATAACCATTCCCAACATATACAACTCATGAGCTGCTGTGAGGATTAAATGAGGTAATCCAGTAAAGTGCTTAGAATTCTTTAATAATTGCTGTTTAGTATCTGACACCCTGCTTAGAATTCTTTAATAATTGCTGTTTAGTATCTGACACCCTGGCCAGACTCTAAGTTACAAGAGGGTAAAAATTTGATTTTTTTTCTACTGAATTCTGAGATCAAAGTTTGCTGCCTGAAGCATAACAGGAGTTTGATAAGTACATGCTGGATTGAACTGAGCTGAATTGAGTTGAACTGAAGAAAGAAAATTCTGACAATTTCCATCACACTTCCTACACCCACTAGCCAGTGTGTGAAATTCACAACTTGTTAGATTCTGGCCTGAAAGAAAGAGGATCCTCTTTGTGGTTAATTCATTTATCCATTCATTCATACAATATAATCTTTTTAGCAGCTATTAAATGCCAGGCACTCTTCTAGGTGTTGGGGATACAGCAGTAAATAACATATTGAGGTTTAGCTCTTTGAGCTTATATTCTCAAAGAAAGAGGTAGGCAATAAACAAACATTACATCAACAAGGTTATTTTAGGTGGTGAAAAGTAGAATGAAGGAAATAAAGTGGACCACGGATTAGAGAGTGACTGCTTTGCTTGATGGTCAGGGAAGGCTTCTTGGAGGAGGTGACATTTGAGCTGAGGCTGAAAGACAAATTAATGGCCAAGGAATGGGTTTGGCCCTCTCATTTACCCCACTATAGCCTGCAATTTATCCTCACAGAGATTTCCTCTTCTAATTTAACTAACTACCTACATATTTTTTAAATAGTTTATTTAACATTTGTTTCACTGCTTTAATATAAGCTCTAGGGGAACACGTAGTGTGTTGTCTTTCTCACTCGTTGCATCCCCTAGACCTTGCAGAGCAGTCAAGAGTGAGTTGATTCATATTTCTGATTGGCAGTCTGCACTGATGATTCAGCCAGCTCTCTTGGCATGTGACTAAAGCAAGAGAGAGGTGGGCAGCTACAGATAAGACTGAAGAGGACTTTGAAGATGGGGGTCGGCTCCATTTAGAGCAGCTGCTACCAGGCAGCAGGGGGAGAAATAAAGCCCAGTGCCTCACAACAGAAGATTTTGGCTCTCATTAAAAAGAACGAAAGAAGGAAAAGCACAATAAAGCCAATTACGTTTTCCACCAAATTTTCTATAGTAACTCTCATAGTACCTAGAAAGAGTAGACAAATAACATCTCCTAATTTATAAAGGGAAGTCAGAGCAGGTAGGCAACAGGGTTTTGTTTGTCTATTTGTTTTGCTTCTGAGCCATGGAAACATGATTTGATTTTAACAGATGATGATAATGCAGTCATGTGCTTAATGACATTTCGGTCAACTGTGGACTGCAAATATGAAGGTGTCCCCATAAGATTATAATACTGTATTTTTCCTGGACCTTTTATATATTTCGATATGTTTGGATACACAAATGCTTATCCATTGCGTTACAACTGCCCACAGTATTCAGGACCGTGACATTCAGGACTGTACGGGGTTGTAACCTAGGAGCAATAGGCTGTACCATCTAGGTTTGTGTAAGTGCACTCTAGGATGTTTGCACAATGACAAAAATTGCCTAATGATGCTCTTCTCACAATGTTTCCCCATCATCAAGTGATGTGTGATGGTAGTAGTAATAAGAGCAAACCCAAATCTATATTCATCTGAGTTCTTCATTCATCTGAGTGACCAGGTTCCAGTTACTCTGCTAAGTGCTATACCTAGAATATCATGGAATCCTCCTGAAAAACCTATAATAAAGTAAATGTCATTATTTTATCTGTTTATAGATGAGGAAGTTTACACAGGGACATTAAATAAAGTCAACTGCAAACAAGTGGAGGAGGTAAGATTCCAGTAAAGGCTTTCCGCTCACCCCTCCCCTCAGGCTGTCTCATGCCACTGTGTTCTCTGAGTTGCCTGATCTGAACATTATCTCCCCTACAGTCTCGTATAGGACATGGCACCAACACTGAGACCAAGATTTTGTATCTACTTATTTGGAACTTGTGGGTATTTCATTAGGGTTGGGCAAATTTGCTTCTGACCTATTTGAAAGAAAGGGTTCGCTAATGACTACCATAATCATGTAGAAGAAATCTAGCCAAATCCGCACACTTACCTATCAATGCCTCCAGGGATCCAACATGTGTTGAAAGTTTGCTATTCCTAGGACATGGTGCCAAGGACTGTGAGATTAGATGCATGTATAGGCATATGATGTAAAAGGGAGGGAGGGAGGGAGAAAGTGGGGAAGAAGAGAAGGGGGAAGAGAGGAAGGAGAGAAGGAAGGAAGGGAAGGGAAGGGAGATAGGAAAGAAATATAAAATTAAGTAATAAATATATGAATATTACAGAAGGGCCAAAAGAGAGTAACAGATAAAGTGCATAGTAGAAAACTCTCGCACCTAAATGGAACATTGGGACAGAATCCAAGAAGACTTCCTGGAGGTAGTGGCATCTAAGATAGGCTATGAAGGAGAAGAAGAATTTGCACATATGAAGATATAAGTGGGAAGAGTCTTCTGGTAAGAGGTAACAGTATCAGTTTTATTAAAACAGCTCAAATTCACTCTTTCTCCTATTTACTACAAATTAATAGAATTATAAAAACATATTTTAAATATATAAAGCAGATTTCAGCTGCTGTGTTTGGGCTATGCACTTATTAGCTCTCGTTTGGAAATAGTGGGCTTTAACATTTCTTGTCCAAGCGGGATAAAAAATGTTCCAATTATTCAGTCTACATAATGCCTCACAGCCTTCATAAAAAGAAAGCATTCCAAAGCAAATCCCGAATGTGCTTCCTGTTCTGCAGAAGAAAAAAAAATATTGTCCTATCTGCTTCCTTCCCAGACGTCTCTGCATTTTAATTAAATCATGAATATTATGAAAAGGAACCAATATTCTGATATGAAACAATATTTTAAAAGGATAACTGTGACTCTGATATCTATTTTGACCTTAGAGCCTTCCCCAGGATTAGGCAGCGTATTTCTTTTTGGACAGATTAGAGCTTTAGAGGATTTGAAAGGAACCCAGGACACGAATCCAGGTGGCAAGATCTTAGTTTTCTGACCCGTAGGCTACCCCTTAGAGATACAGAGTAGGCATTTGAGTAATTGGGTTTAATGTCTTTTCAAGAAAACACTTTTAACCCAGCTTTCCTCTTGATTCTGAGAGGCCATAATAGTAAATCTTTTAGGAGGTAGCAGGGGAGAAAATGCTGTACCTGTTGTTCTTACAGTAAGGGACCAGATCTGCTCATTCAGGGAGGACCTTCCCCTGGGAGTGTCACACGGCTCACAGCAGCTTGCACGAGAGTTCTGTTTGGCCTGCAGAGTATTATATTTTCTAATTCAAACTTCATGCCTTTAAACAGGGTATGTACTCACCAGTTCCTCTACATCTTGATTACGTCTGGAGAGATTTACACAATTACCTTTTCCTTTGCTGTTTCAGTCTATGAGCTTTGCTTTATGGCAGGGTTTCGCAACCTAAGCACTATTGATATTTTGGATAAGGTAATTGTTGTGTGGTTATGTGGGGGAGATGGGGCTGTTTTAGGATGTTTAGTAGTGTCACTGTGCTCTGCCCAATAGATGCCAGTAGCACACCTCCCATCCCCCAGTCAGGACAATCCAAAATGCTTCCTGACATCAGTGAACATCCCCGGGGGTGCAAAATTACCCTCCCACACCCTAGATTGAGAATCACTGCTTTACAGCAATACGGCCTCAGAGACCTGGGCTGTGATAATGGACACATTAATTGCACATTAGGCAGCATAATGAGGGTAAATAATATTTTGATTAGAAGAAAGGTGAACCAAGATCTGTGCGTAATTCTTCATACCTTAGTTTCCTCACCTCATTCTCCCACAGGTCTGGTATATAAATCAAAACAATCTAGTATATGTAAATGTGTTTTGAAAACGTAACCATATAAGGTTGTTACCATTTGGTCTTACCTAGCTCTTTAGGCATCCACTGATACCGGCACATTGAAAAATGGCAGCTCTATTTAAGGATAAATCATTTAAACTAGAAGGCATTCCATAAACCAAGTGCAGTGACAAGGAGTTGAACTTAGCAGTAAGAAATGTCACTTTGGGCACGAGAATGAATTTTCTTGGAGCCTCCTGTCTTCTTGGTATTTCTTGCTGATTGGAAAGCTAGTATTCTTTCATTTATTTAATCATGCATTTATTCAATATGTATTTGTTAAACATTAGTGTATGCCAGGCATGGTGCTGGGCACTAGGAATGCTTACACAACTTGTAGTTGTATATCAGGAAGTAGCTGTAGCAGACTTGTCTTCATGCAGAGTATGGACTAATAGAGAAAACATACAAGGAGCAAGAAAATGATAATGCATTTGGCAAGTGTATGATGGAGAACATTCAGCACCTTCTACGAGGGCCACCGAGCTCAGAGTTCAGGGTTAAGAAAGGCTTACTTGGGAAAATGAAACCAAAACTGAGATTTGAATGATGAACCGGGGTTGCCAGAAAAAGAGAGTGTGAAAATATTTCTGGCAAAGGGGATAGTATGTGTGTAGTGCTGGAGGAGGGGATATGGCATTAGAGGACACATGGAACAGAGAGTACATGAGGAGAATGGTGAGTGAGGCTGGGGATATCCCAAGAGCAATGAAACCTAATGAAGCTTTTTGGGAGGCAAGTGACATATGTACACACTGGAGATACTACTCTGGATACAGTGTGAAGAACAGACTGGAGGTAGTCAAGACAATAAGGAGAGTGGGAGTAACCCAAAGAGGCTGCTCCAATATCCAGAGAAGAGAAGATTGTGTCCAAAGTAACACAGTGGCAATGGGGTTGGAGCAAGGTCGAGGGATTGGAGATACTGACCTATTTAGAGAAAAGAGGGAAAATGGCATATGACTTAGTGATAGAGTGCATGAGTATGGGTGTTCAAGGAAGTTAGGAAGGCAGAGCCAAGAACGATTCTTGGGTGTTTGGGAGGGCTTTTGGAGGAAGCAACTGGAGTTAACTACAGCCATTGCTACTATTGACAAAAATGAAAGAGTTTATGGGGCGCCTGGTGAGTGTGGGTCCATGAGCTCAATGCCAACAAGCATTATCTCCTTTAAATCTTGTTATACCCCTGTGAGATAGGATGTATTATTCTCAGGACTCCAAGGCTCAGAATAACCTGTTCCAGGACCCACACCTGGTAATACCAGGGTCCTGATTTGGGCTGGAATCAAACCCGACAGACTGACTCCAGAGTCAGGTGGTTAAGCCTGCTCTCTTACCCACCACATAGAATATCATTGATTCCCTTGAATGTTTACCTTCTAGGTTTAAATCATAGGTTTTCTGGTGACTACAGATAGTTTTGGAGGAACCATTCAATCATTTAAGCTCTTCAAATCTCAGTTTCCTCTGCCAAAATCTAGGTATTGGGATATCTCCTTTACAGGGCCTATGGAGTGAGTAAGTTAGTGCTAACACTAATAATGACAGAGCAAGCATTTATTGAATGCTGACTGTATTCCATGCTGCGTTGTAAATACTTTACATGTATTAGCTAATTTAATCCTCACAAGAGCCCTGGATGTAGCTTCAATTATTATCCCCATGTCATAGATGAAGAAACTGAGGCACAGATACATTAAATACCATACTCATATAGCAGATTTGTTGGAATGCAAACCTGGGTGAGCCTTTTTGGAGCCTGTGTTCTTCACTATGGTGTCATGCAGCCTCTGCTAAGACGTGAGACCTTAAAAAGTGCTTGACATACCAAGAGCCTAGCACCTGGCATGTTAGATGTGCTTGGTGCTGACTATCATTTTTCTTCAATGTTAAGTTTATCGAGTTTTCAATAAGTGCCAGGCACTGTAATAGACAAATAAGATAGACATGGCTCCTGTCTTTTTTTTTTTTTTTTTTTTTTTTTTTTTTGGTATCATCAAGCCTCCCTTGCCCACGAGAAACTGGGAAATGTCAGCAGTTTCTGAGGAAGTCTTTAAAGAAGGCCAGGGAAGCCAGGGTTCATCAACAGCCAAATACACAGCCTGAACCACTCTGCTGTTGTGATTAGCCTGGGTGTTGGCCAAAAGACCATACCAAGGCCCTTGGAGGGCTACTGTCTTTCCTCCTTTCATATTTGTGCATTTGATCACCACCTAGGTTAAAGAAAACATCTGGCTGATACAATAGAGGTAGAAAATGCTAACATCTGCTTGGTGGTCAGGAGGTTTTTATTTTTAATTGACAAAAGTTGTCTAAATTTATAGTGTACAACATGGTGTTTAAACATATGTATACATTTTAGAATGGCTAAGTTAATTAACATATGCATTACCTCCCATACTTATTATTTACTTCTGAGAACACTAAAAATCTACTCAGCAATTTTCAAGTATACAATACTTTCTTATTGACTACAGTTACCAAGTTGTACAGTATATCTCTTGAATTTATTCCTCCTGTCTACCTGAAATTTTGTATCCTTTGTATCCCCAACCTCCTCTTACCCCAACCCCTAGTAATTACCACTCTGCTCTCTGGTCTATGAGCTTGACTTTTTTAGATTCCACAGATGTGAGATCATCTGGCATTTGCCTTTCTGTGCCTGGTTTATTTCACTTAACATAATGCCCTCTAGATTCATCTGTGTTGTCACAAATGACAGGCTTGCTTTCTTTTTCCAGGCTGAATAATATTTTGTCTTTCCACCGGAAGGGATATCAAAGAGACTCTTATCCCATAATGCCACAGGGGAATCTGAGTGGTGGAAACATTAAGTGGTAATGTGGAAGAGGAAACTCATAACTTCATTGTGTCTGTTTTACTTTCTGTACCCCACCTTCTCCGTCTATAAGTGGGCAGATCTTCCAGTAAAGATCTCCCAGTTTCCTTCAAAGGAAATTCCTTCAAATTCCAACATGCTATGAATCTAAGTGTTTAATCGCACAGTTTCCTATTTGCTCATTAACATCATGTGGGTAAATAATACTTGGATTAGGTGTAAGAAGTGGTAATTAATTGTTCATGTGTGTTGATAATGTGGAGACAACTTGCTGTCTGTAATTTCCTTCCACTTGCTCGTAGAACCCTCTACAGGTGTTTATTGCTCTTCCCAAAGATGAAGTGTAATTTTTGTGTGGACCCAGGTGTAAATAGTCTTTTCAGTAAACACATGGATCTGATGGCCATTTTAAGTTCATTTAGAGAGCGTTTACTAAACTTAGCAAATATTAAACATTAAAAAAATAATGATCTGGGTGGTAGAATGACGAGTCATTTTTATTTTCTTGTTATCTGTGTTTTCATTAGCATCACAGCTAACATTTACTTAGCATTCACTCTGTGTCAAGTGCTGTGCTTTGTTTAGATTATTTTATTTCATCCTCATGACAAGCCTATGAAGGAGAAACTACTATTTTCCCATTTTACAGAGGAGTAAAGTGAGTTTAAATCAAAATAAAGTTATGCAATCTATTCAAGGTGACACAGAAAGTCGTTTCATTGGGATTCAAACCCAGGCCATCTGTTCATAGTTCATTCTCTTAACTATGGTAAAGTCTTTCCAATGCTCTCAAGTTTCTGTTAGAAACACAAAGAGTATTACTTTATGTGAAAAAAATGCAAGTTTTTAATCAGTAATATCAGAGTTGTTTTTAAAATAAAGTTTGTTATTTATTTTTTTCTGTTTTAGTTTCATGAATTTGGTTTAAACTGCTATTAAAGAGCAATCTTTTTAAAAGACATCTTCAGCATGCTGTAAAGTACTTTTTAGAAAAATATTCTCTCTCAGGTATGTCTGATGAGAAGCTGTGCTTTACATGAATCATTGACTGAAAAAAGAAGAGGCACATAAATTCTGAAGCATGTGTGAATGGTAAGCTGTAAAAAATTGCCATCAGTTTTCCTTGGAAAATAGGGACTTAATATCAATATCTGGAAATCATTAGTGCTTGAATATCATTGGTATAGACCTGCCAACATAAAATTACCTGGTATATTTGATTAATGGTGTAGAGTGAGATGTGCACATGGACAAATGACTGTGCCATAATTTTGGGAAAGGTTGCTTTAAATCGTAATCAGAAAAATCACTCATGAAACAATAGATAATAATGGCCCTTAAGAAACAGCTAATAAAATTATGGAAATATCATCCACAGTAAAAACTAAAATGAAAAAACAACAGATCTTATGTTCCCTAAACTGTAAGCTGAAAGGACATGGTCAGGTCTCAAGGCTGCCAAATTTAAGTGATCTCAACAATGCCTTGAAAATTGCTTTTAGGCACTGAACAAAACTGTAACATTTACAAATTCCAGTGGTGATCCTGGGCAAAGATAGCACAGTGAGCTTCAGACCACAGACAGGATTTTACTACGAGAGGGGAGGTATGAAGACCTCTACGTTGGAAGCAAAAACAAAACAAACGAAAATAGTTGAGTTTAGAGGTGAGGTTGAATTTTCACAATACAACTATAAGGAAGATTATGTTACTGAAAATTCTCCATTGAGGTGAAATGCCCTAGGATTTAGGTCCTAAAACATCAGAGTACTTCCATGCTTAGAATCCTGAAAGCTTCCCATTGTACCCAGAATAAAACACAATTATTTACCATGGCTTTACACACCTGAACTTGCCTCTGCTTCCCTCCACGACTTCAACATAGACTCTTCCCCTACTGACCAATCCAGGCATCCTGGCCTTCCTTCTGGCCATGCCTGGATTGCTTCTGTCCAGGGTCTTTGCGCTTGTTGTTTCCTGTGTCTAAACACTGTTCCCATGGGTTTTTTGAACATGGTTTCTACTCATCATTTGGGTCTTAGCTTAAACGTCACCTCTTCAGAAAACCCTTCACAGAAAAGCCCTCTAATTATGTAGCATTCCCCATTCCCTCATTTAGCCACTCCCACATGAGACGGAGTCTTGCTCTGTCACCCAGGCTGGAGTGCAGTGGCATGATCTTGGCTCACTGCAACCTCCACCTACAGGATTCAAACGATTCTCCTGCCTCAGACTCCTGAGTAGCTGGGATTACAGGCGCCTGCCACCACACCCAACTAATTTTTGTATTTTTAGTAGAGACGGGGTTTCACCATGTTGGTCAGGCTGGTCTTGAACTCCTGACCTCATGATCTGCCTGCCTTGGCCTCCCAAAGTGCTGGGATTACAGGTGTGAGCCACCGCACCAGGCCCATTTTATATTCTTTAGAGCATATGTCATCTTTGGAAAATATCTTGTGTCTTTGTAAGCTTGCATTTTCCAGTGTCCACCTCTGCACTAGAATGTGAGCTCCATTAATACCACAGACTGTGGCTATTTCGAGGGCTGCTGTGTTTCCAATACCTACTGCCCAATATATATTTATTGAATAAATGGATGAATAAAATTCAACATTCTTAACTCCAACCAAATTGGTATAAAGTTAGTTATACTTTTTTAAAGCTCTATATGATAGACTAAAAATAAATATACTAAGAAAAAGGCATAATGCTTACTGAAACCTTGAGCAAATAAACAGGAACCACCCACAATGTCCATGTGCTTAATTATTTATTCTTGGCTTTTAAATTCCATTAACTAACAACATAGGCAGTAAATAGGATGATGCTGAGCCTGCTTAATGAGCAACATTTACAAAAAGGCAAGTGCTCTTCTCACACACCTCAGGCCCCAGCTTCAAGACAAGTCAGTCTAGAGAAGCTTGGTGTCTGGATTTGCCTGAGCCAAATGTTTAACCAAGAACAAGCCAATAACTCACCACCCTTTGCACAGCGGTAGCAATAGAACTGGTTAAGCCTTATCTGTCTCTTTTTCCTGTAGCTGATACTCTTGTTGGACTACCTTGAATCGCATCCTCATTCCTTGCTGCAAAGCCTAGATTCTGTTGTGGCATCCTCCACTCAGGGATGATGATCCCATTCCAAACTCGGATGCAAGCCTATTTGTATAAAGCTAGTTAGGCTAATCCCATTCTCCTTGCCAATGGATGGCTTAGAAGTGGGCATCTGCTGGGAGGTGGAGATTGCAGTGAGCCGAGATTGCGCCAGTGCAGTCCAGCCTGGTGACAGAGCGAGACACTGTCTCAAAAGAAAAAGCAACAACAACAACAACAAAAAAACAGAAGTGGGCATCTGACTTAGACTGTGGCAAAGGGGACATCAAAAGAAATTTTCTAGGGATATTGGGGGGAAAAGGTTTCTTTATTTAAAAAAAAAATCAGAATGTCCTTTCACTTGATGTTGTTGGTTTATCTGAGTGTGACGCCCAGAATTGCATGCAGCAGTTGTCTTGGGACAAAGCTGACATTCCAAAGACAGCAAGGCAGGGAGATGGAGAGGATCCGAGTCCTTTATGCTGAGCTTCACCCAGGGAATTCATCAGCTCGGGGGCTCCCCGCCTTGTGACTTATGTGAAACGCTGGATTATTGCAATAACCTTTCAACCGATTCCTGCTTCTGACAGTGGTCCCTTAATCGAGCTGCTGCTAGAAAGAGCGTTTTTCAACCAGTGGCTCTCTATTTCATTCAGGCAGGAGTCCAACTATTTTTAATGGGTTATAAGGTCCCCGTCTTGCATCTGTCTGCCATCATCTGTCTCCATCTTTCACAACTTCTTCCTTTGCCTACCCAACTTCAGATACACTGGCCACAAGTCCAGTCCTTAAACATACCCGATGAGCTCTTGCCTCAGGGCATTTGTACTAGCTATTCCCTCTATCTGGAACTCTACTCCCCAGATATTCACATGACTTTTTTTTTTTTTTTTTTTGCCTTCTTCAAATTGTTGCTCAAATGTCATCTTTTGCATGAAGTCTTGATCATCATATTTAAAAGACAACACCATATTCCCTGCACCCCCTGTTGGTTTATTTTCTTGCATTTATAGCCTCATATTTTATATTCCATTTGTTTATTACATCTATTATTTAGCCCCTCCACTATTGAATCTCCAGTGCCTAGAATGCCAAGCACATAGTAGGTGCTCAGTAGATATTTGCAGAAGAGGTCATTCTTTTACTGTTCCAGATATTTTGATAGCAGTTTTCTGTTGCAAGTGAAAGCATCTTGAAAGCATGATGGATTTCCCTTGAGTTGCCTTGATGTCCTGTGCCCTGCATTTTCAAGACAGTCAACCGTATCTTAAACTTACAGTCAGTGCGTCTAGCAGAAGATGAGCAGTAAAAAAATTGCTGGTGTAGGATTCAAAAATTTGCCTTCTGGACTCCATAAGACCTTGGGCAATTTAAGACTTATTTCTAGCTGCCTTCACCTCCTCATATTTATGAATAAAATTAGGTCTACTATCTATAATATCTATACTATCTTTTTGTCTGCAATGTGGGATTATAAGACCGATTCTAGTTATCTCCTATGGGTTATAGGATACATATGATCCATATATGTTAAAGTTAGAAAAGTTCTGTGTATCTATAATGGATTGTTTTGAATGAGCTATTTTATTCTTTAAAAATATCCGTTATTGTTGTATTAACAGTAATATTGATGTTTTTTGGTTGGTTGACATTTATTAGTTACTGAAGGCTATATTCATTCAATAAATATTTATTAAGCCCCTGCTTGGTGTCAGGTTACTTGCCAGGAGTGCTCTATCACAGTAGTTGAGAATACCAACTCTGAGGTCAGACTGGTGTGCAAATGGATATGTTGTTAAACTTTCTGAGTCTCAATTTCCTCCACCGTAAAATGGGCTTAAGCTGGCACCTGCCTCATATCTTAGTGTTGCAGCAAAGGTGGAATGAGATAACATGTTGAAAGCAATTATTAAGGAGTCTGATCTCATGAAGCCTGATTAAACAGAATTATCATTATCATTACTTTACCCTGGCCAGGTATTGTGCAGCACTTTCAAAGATCTTATTAACATATCCTTTCATCCTCCCAAGTTGGCGATCACCCAGGGAACCTGAGCAAATAGCACAAGAGAATAATTGAACCATGAATAAAATGTGGGTCTATGTACCCAGAAGTCCTAGCGAATTCCTGTTTCTACTTTAGGTCTCAGATTGGCTTCCAGTCTAGCCAATCTTACTCTAGCAAGCCTTCCCTGCTCTGTTCCCAGTGTGCGTTGGGTGACTTACTCTTTTTCTAGTACTCTCCACAATCACATTGGATTGTCATTAAAAACCATGTGGTGATGCCCTCAGGAAAGTGTACAGTGCTTAATGGAGGGGAGCAACAGTGCTTTGTCCATGACTGACCTCATCGTCCAGCCCAGTGCCTAGCACATATTAGGTGCTCCATAAATATTTGTTAATTAAACACATTTCAAGTGATTGGCATTAGGGAAGAGGAGAAATAAATAGTCACAGTTTTTTTCTCTTTCTTGGCTAGGAAATATTTAATTACCTAATGCTTACAAAGAGAACAGGATGTTTGCCTTCAGTGTTATGCAAAGAACCTGCTTCCCTTCCTCCAGCGTTCACTTCTCACCAGCCCACCTGCAGAGTACAGCAAGCCTTCTCACATCAAAACATTCTGCATCACAGCTGAGAAAAAATGCTTTCATCTTGCACAACTTGTTCATAATCAGTCCAATTTTTCTTCTGGCAGATTGGAGCGCCATGCAAAGTGAAGTTGCATAGGAAATTCCCTTGTAGCCTACTGGGTGCAGAGAAGAGATCTCCACTTCTTTTTCACACACAGAGGAAAGGTTTTCACTCCCTTCAGTGCCCGAGGCAGAGAACTTGGCTGCACAGTATCTCACATTTATTGGCATTCTTGTTTCCTTTAAATGCACTCAAAACACCTGCAGATTTTCTATCTTCTCTGCTCTTAGAATAGCCCTCTGATGTAAGGAAAGAAAGAACAGAATTTCTCGAAGTGCCTCTTGGATCAAACTATTAGAATTGTTTGGGATGGGCCGGGTGCAGTGGCTCCTGCCTGTAATCCTAGCACTTTGGGAGGCTGAGGAAGGTAGATCACGGGTCAGGAGTTCGAGAGCAGCTGGGTCAATATGGTGAAACCCCGTCTCTGATAAAAATACAAAAAACAGCTGGGCGTAGTGGCAGGCGCCTGTAATCCCAGCTACTCAGGAGGCTGAGGCAGGAGAACTACTTGAACCCGGGAGGTGGAGGTTGCAGTGAGCTGAGATCACGCCACTGCATTCCAGCCTAGGCGACAGAGCAAGGCTCCATCTCAAAAAAAACAAAACAAAAATAAATAAATAAAAATAAATAAAAATAATTATTTGGGATGCTTGTGAAATATGCAGGTTCTTTGACTCTGTCCCAGACCTAGTGAATCAGAATCTCTAGAGGCAGAATCTAGTAATATGCATTTTAACATCCTTCTCAGGGTATTCATATGCACAATAATGTTGGAAAATCATTTAGTATCCTGTCTAAGATCACTAACTGAGTAGCTGAACCAAGTTTAAAGTGAGGGATTATCTGATTTCAAATTGGTGCCTAATTAAAAATCCCCTTGAGTTGCTGATTTAGAAAGCTTCTGTCTAAAAAGACAGGATTCCTTCTTCCTGAAATGGGAATTCTTCTCAGTGCCAGCCCTTCACCCTGTATTCAGGAGAGCAAGGCAAGTAAGACTCCGTTTTCTATCATTTAGGCTAAGATCTGTGAGGTGAAGTTACAATTATTGTAACTAAACATCTAAACATCTAAGAAAGGTTATTTGTCAATCACGGACTTCTTTCTATAAAATGAGGTGAAGGTCACAAGTCTTTATACTGCTTTGAGACAACCCAATTGGTTTTTTTTTTTTTTTTTTTTTTTTTTTTTTTTTTTTTTTTTTTCTGTTGACAGCAAAGAGTCACAATCACTGAAAGAAAGCTGAAAAATCATTCCTATAATCCTCGGATTACTTAAACATCCATGCAAAATGAAACATTATTGCAAATGTTATAGAGGATTCCTCTTTGCAAGGAAGTCACAGGTGTTGGCTTTTACTTTAGGGTATATGAAATACACCTCACATCGACAGTCACATTGATGTTTTTCTCTCATTAGAAAGCACAATCGATAGAATGCCTCATCCTTCCCTCTACATGAGTGATCTTTTCAGAGGGAGGGAAGGAAAAAAATGTTATGCCCATGTAGCAAAACAGAATAAATATCACAATTATTTCCCATGAATAAGATGAAGTGACCTGTGTTGACAGACATCAAAGAACTGCAGAATGAGGAACAAAGCACCCTAGAATTGCAGTATCAGAAAGAAAATGGTTATATGCTGTAGCTGGAATAAAAACAGAAACCTCACCAGATAATTCTTTTTCCCATGTACAAAATCAGACACCAAGTCTCAAGAAGTTGTCTGATACCGAGTGGGCAATTTCTCCATATAAAGTACTTCTAATGATGAAATAATGTAAAATTTCATGCAATGAAATCATGTTATATGAAATACGCCTGCTAAGCAAATCAAATGCAAGCATTGCACATGGTAAATCAGAACCTTTAAATGTGTAAGTGTCTTCCAATAACTCAACTAAGTCAACAATGTTTTTATGGCCTCCTAACCACCAGCATAACAGTGAAAGTTTAGGTCATCAAAATTGTTTGTTGACTGCATGTCCACATGATCTGCATAAGTTATGTGATCTCATTCAGTTCAACGGTTCCAAACACCATCTGCATGCTGAGGCCTCCCCAGGTTCTATCTCCATCTCTGAGACTGTCTCTCCAAGACATATATGTGACTCATATATATACATACAACTTCCTTCTTGATGTTTATACTTTGTGCCTCATAGCTACTTCATATTAATTATGTTCAAAACAAAGCTCATGATTTTTCTCCCCAAATATCTTTCTTTTTCAGGTTTCCTGGTGTTAGTAACTGGAGCCCACCAACCCCCCATTTGTTCAAAGCTAAAACCTGAAAACTATCTTAATTCCTTAGTTTACTTCTCCCCTAAAATGCAGCCTATTGCCTCCAAAACAAGCCTGGAACCTGTTTTCTCTTCATCTGCACCTTCTCCGCTCTAATGAAGCCACATTGTCTCTCATAAGACTTCCTATAAAGCCCAAGGAATGCTATTTTTGAGAATGTGTCCCAGTGACATAATCACAGTAGCTAATCATGATTACTGAATCATGTCTATGTGCTATGTTGTTTAAAATATATGTCTAATTATATTATCATAAGAGTTCTTCAAGATAGCTCTTATTATCCCAATTTTACATATCAGGAAATAGAATCATGAAAAGTTTGAGGTAACTTACTCCATGCCCATAAGTAATGAAGCTAAATTTGAACCAGGTATTTTTAACTGTGAAACATATGCTCTTAATCACTATATCACACTGCTTTTCCTGGATAAATGTAAAGATTTTACTATTAGGTGTTCATAACAATGTTACAAATATTGAAAATCTAGGTAAATAAAACTAGGGTATATGTACCTCTTATTATACGAAAGATGATCCTATACATTCTTAAGTAAAAACATCAATTTACAAAATAGTATTTCCATTATGACTCCATTTTGGTAAAAAAAATAATATGGATATTGTTTGATGTAAACTAAGCAATTCCTTGCACAGTATTTGACACACAGTACTTGTTTCTTGACTGAATCAATTAATGACCATATATGCATAATCAAGAGATTAGAAAAATATACCATAAATTTTTAACAATGCTAATCTGTGGGTTGTGGGTTTCTGAATGACATTTATTTTCTGATTTTTATTGGTTAAATTTAAACGTTTCTACACTGAGAATATATTGTTTTAGTAATCAGAAAAATAAAAGAATAAATGTTATGGTTTTTTAAATTATTTAAGGTTTGTCTTAAATGTTTTCTTCCCACAAGTCTATTTTTCTCCACCAAATGTGTGAGATTCCTACCTCTCTGGTAGTCAAAGCATTGTAGTCTTTAGCCTAAGTACTTTTATCTGCAGCTCATTTTACCTTGTGTTTATTTGATGTGATGCTTTACTCTCCCAGGCCATACTCTGTCTCCTCTTCAATGGTGCATTTCTTGAGAACTTGGACTATATTTTATTTATCTTTACAACCTTCTTACTTTCTGAGACAGTACCCTGGATATAGTAAGCACTCACCAAATGCTTATTGTTGAACTCATAGTATAATTCATTTAAAGCCCTATAGAATAATTTGACATATGAAAAAATTCTAGTCTACTACTTGATACCCAAGATGTACATAAGTATCTTGCACCAAGATGCAAATTGAACATCTTATAACAACCTATTGGTAATGGTCTGATATATATTATATATAACATATATTATTATATATATTATATGTGTTACATATATTAATATATATGTGTGTTATATATAATATGTAATATATATTTTATATGTATTATATATAATATTGTATATTATATATGTATCACATATGTATATTATACACATATATGTATGCATATATATAATATATACACATATATGTATATGCGTATACACACACACACCCTCCCTCCTAGCCCTTATAGCCATAATGGGTAACTATACTATTATCCCCATTCTGCACATGAGGAAAACTGAAGCATGGAGACATTAACTTGCCAAGGTAACTAGCTAGAAAGTGATAGAACTGAAATAGAAAAAGCTATTAATAGGAATAAGTAACATGGAAGGGAAAGCTGAATAATTTTTATTGACTTTGATTGTATAGAAAATTAACTTGGGTAGATTATGCCAATCAAACCAAAGGAAACCTGATTTTTAACGAGTAGCAAGTGAAAGTCTTTTATTAATTCACTCAACAAATATTCAACTTCCATTGAGGCAGTGTTAGTGCAGCTTAAATGACATCTAAGATATGTTGGCTAGGGAACCTCCATGCCAGTGGCTGTGTGTTTGTGACTAACCTAATTCTTCTTTTTAAAAAGTTTCTCCCTTTATTCACTATTTAAAAGTGCATTTTCCAAACAAAATAGGGATCGATTGTCATTTTGATCCTGACTCTGACCCAACTAACAGTCAGTTCAAGCAGGCTACTTTTGTATTATGCACAGTAAACGTTTCAACCTATCTTCAGTTCACGTGTATTCATAATGATCATCTAAGGGCATGTGTGTAAAATGCACGTTCCAGGCCTTCATTCCAGACTACTAAGTCAGAGTCTCTATTTTCAAAACAATGTTTAAAAAGCAGGGGCTGTGGAGTCCCAAAGACTAGGTTTGAAAACTGCATCACCCATTTATAAGCTATAGTGCCTTTGGCAATGTACTTAATATTTTTTGTTTGTTTGCTTGACTTCAATATCCTCATAGGTAAAGTGGGAATAAAAATTCTTACCTGTCATAAGGTTTTGGTGAAGATTAATTTAGAATGAAGGTCTAATTATAATAATATTTATAATAATAGCTTACAAATATCAAGTACTTACAAAGTATTGAGAACTATGGCCAATGCTGTATCTGTATTATCTTAATAATTTGTCTTAAGCAAATAATAAGTCTGCAATTGGTAAGACCTATAGTTACAGCAAACACTCAGAATTCTCATAATTGATGGGAAGCCAGTCACAAGGACAAGATTTAAGATTTAAGTGCAGAGTGAGAGAATAATGGATTACTTGGAACAAGTCCTTTAGCTTTGTGATGCCCAATGCTAGTCCACTACATTAGAATTAACTGGGTAAACTAACACACATTGTATCACCCTGACCCTTGAAACTCTAACTTAGTAGCTCTTGGAGACCTGGGAGTCTCTATTATTTAAAAAGTTCAAATGATTTTGAATCATGGCCAAGATTTAAAACAATGTATTCACTTGAACTTCCTTTTCTTAAGATCCATGAGGTTAGAGAGTAGGTCATTTTTTTTCTTTCCTTTTTAAAAAAATTTCTAATGTCTAGCACAGTGCTGTCATATAGAAGACACTCAAAATTCTTTTTTTTTAGGTGACATAAAATGGGATTGATAGTTTCTATCTGTCTTCATAGGGGCTTTAGAAGGATCTTTTGTAAGGCTCTATTTGACAATTCATCTCAAAAATAGAGGATGCTATATACAAATATAATATTAGATCCAGTAATCCCACTACTTGGTCTATATTTACAAAATAAAATCAGTATATAGAAAAGAAATCTGCTCTCCCATGTTTATTGCAGCTCTAGTAGCAATAGCCAAATTATGGACACAACCTAAGTGTCCATAAACAGATGAATAGATACATACAGTTTTATATATATATATGTGTGTGTATATATATATATATGAAAAATACACACAAACACACATATATATGCAATGGAATATTACTCAGCCATAAAAAAGAATAAAATTCTGTCATTTGTGGCAACATAGATAAACATGAAAGGCATTATATTAAGTGAAATAAGCCAGGCACAGACAAATACCACATTTTCTCACTCATATGAGGAACCTAAAAAAGTCGATCTCATAGAAGTAGAGAATAGTAAATAGTGGTTACCAGAGGCCTGGGGGGTGGTAGGAAGATGAAAAGAGATTGGTCAATAAATGTAAAGTAATAGATCTGAGGAATAAGTTTTGTTCTTTAGCACGGTAGGGTGAGTAGGTTAACAATATCATATCGTATATCTCAAAAGAGAGAGAGGATTTAGAATCTTCTTACCACAAAGAAATAATAAATGTATGAGGTAATGGATATGCTAATCATCTTGGTTTGATATCATTACACAATATACACATATCGAAACATCACACTCTACCTTATAAATATGTGCAAACATTGTGTCAATTTCTTTTAAATATAATTTTATATAGATTTATTTATTAATTTATTTTAGTGTGCTTTCTCCTACTTTGTAAACATAGAGTATTTGGTTTTTGGTCACCCACTATTAGATTCTCTACAAAAGAATTATAGCAAGATTGTAAATAAACTACCTTTTCCAAATTACTCAGATTAATTTTTGCTCGAATTATTTTTTACTCAGAATTGAAGTGCTACAGAATGACCTGAAGTTCACATGCATTTATGCATGTTAGTTTGAGTATAGTGTTCAATCCTGTCAACTGTTCACTTCATCATTCTTTAAAACTAGTTTTACACCTGTGTTATACCACTTCTAAAATCTAAAGCTACCATCAAAGCAGCAAAATCTGTTTCAGGCAAGCCCTACTGCATTCTGCTAGAAGAGCTAAACCATGATTTAAAACACCCAGAAGTACTATTCTAGTTCCTTCCAATTGCCTGTCATCCAGTGTTTTGTAATGCAGACACCCTTAGGGAGAGTCATGGGGGTCTCCAAGCCCAGGCTTATGAAAGAAGAAAATAAAGAAAAATAAACAGTTCTTCAGGAGGAGGAAAACTAATGCATTATCCCAGGTAAAGGGCCCTGGAATAGGAAAGTCTCCTGAGAACCAGAAAGGCAATTATATGCTAAGATTGGGATTCAATGTTCCCATAAGTCATATGACCAGACTTGAATTCTTCAGTCTCCCTCCGCACTTCATGTATTGCCAATGGTCCTCCACATAGAATGGAAGGGAGAGAATTATGGCTGACAGTCTTAAAGTGTTTGGACTCAGAATTCTACAGCGCTGATGACCATCCTGAAACAAGGCTTGCCTAGTTTAGCCTCTGTCTCTGCAAACCTATTTTACTGAAAGTTCATTTCAGTGCTGCCTCATTGGTAGGAACAAAATAAATATCAACAGAAAAAAAAACAGGAGAGAAAGAGAGAAAGAAATTATTAAATCTATTTCTAGCTTAGAATGCAATTCTAGGGTGTGTGGGGACTTAGATTCGTGAAAGCAAAGATGAAAGTGTTTAATTTTGAAACCAGCACAGACCCCCAAGGAGGCAAGGAAAAGGGTATGGGGATTTCTCCTACCTTCTGTGGTCCCAATCTCGATAGTGCCTTTCACTTGACTGAAGCACCATAGTGTGTCCTGGGTGAGTGTCCCAATTCCTGAAAGCAACACAAGGAGATACTTCAGGTTAGGTAAGAGCTTCCAGTTGTTCTTAGGAGACCAACAAGAAAAGAAATATATAGCAGAATCTATGCATTTCTAAAAGGAGACTTGCACACCAGGTATCATCTCGTCAGAGAAGAGACCCTAGTGAGTCCTGAGAGAATGGTCAGTCTGCAAGTACCACGTCCTGCTGTGAATCACTGCTCTGTCTCCTCCGTCTGACCAGGCCAGGACCAGTTTGAACTGGAGCAATTCGAGTTTGTTCCTTCTCAGGCCCTGGCAGCATCTTGGAGTGGTTACGAAGGGCTTGCAGTCATCCCCTGTGTGACTGGCCCTTTTCACGGGAATACTAATGCTTTTGATTGTTTTCCTTCTGTGATGGTGGGGAAGGGAAAGAGGCAGTTCGTTAGGGGGTGAGAGGAAAAGAAAGGCAACATTTTTTTTTTTTTAACTGGGCTTCACAGCTTGCATGGTTGAGTGGCCAGTAAGGGGTCAGATACCCAGAGCACTTCCATCTCTCTTGTTCACTTCTTGACTGCTTGCCAAAGTCAGGCTGACTGTAGAGTAGGGGAAAAAAAAAAAAAAAAAAAACAAGGCTGGGGATGAGGCGGGGTGGCTCACACAGAGTTGGAGAGTCAGTTTCTGACAAATGTGGCCTATTTTGTTCCAAGGGGATTTTTGTTTCAGATCTAATTGGACACTTGATGTGGCTAAACCAGTGACTCCTGGTTTCTACAAATATATGTAGCCAATACGTATGTTAATACATATACTAAGAGATATTCTAATTCCTTTACATATTCAAAAGAGTCCTTTACAGAACACTTCTGGATAGCAGGGGTGCCAGTTTTCTTCTCAACAGCATGAACTTCCCCCTTCAATTCAACTGGGTTTTAAAATTCAAGAGAATATTGTAGAATCAAATTTTGGAAGATGGTATGAATTTAAGAATGATTAAATCCAGTGGGAAAAAACCCACAAAATTTCAAAAACCAATTGACCTTTAAAATGCACAGGGAACTGAGTAGTCATTTTCATTATCAGCCACAGATTCGTATTGAATTCCTAGATGGAAACCTTCATTCGCTCAGCCACATGAGAGGAGAATTGCCTCTCATATGCTCTTCTCAGTGTTGTTGACAGGTTATTTGATGGAAGTATTATAGAGTCATCATTAAAAGTAGAGACTTTGCACTTAGGCAGGGTTTCTAATTGGGCTCTGACTTGGGATAAGTTTCTAAGCATAATGAGACAGTTTCCTCATCTTAAATGGCAATAAAAATAGTACCCATCTCTCAGAGTTGTGGATATTGAATGTGATTAGCACAGTCAAGAAACTTAAAAATGGATATTATTAGTAGTAGTAAAGATTGATTCGAAAGGGTTTCATAGTAAAAAAAAAAAAAAAAAAAGACGAAGAATATTGGCTGAGAAAATTTCAGACACTGTGCTAAGCACCTGACTTAGAGCAGCTTTATTCTTACATAAATCATGGGGAGGGCATTATTATCATCCCCATTTTACAGGGGAGGAAACTGAGGCTCAGGAAGTTTTGGTAACTCCCTCAAGGTCACACCTAGTGCATGGCAGAGTTGGAATTTCAATCAAGCCTGTCTGAGTTGCAGTATTCCCAGTGTGTAGAGGTTGGATACCCATTTGACAGTTTGGGCCCTTTAGCCCAGAGAGGCTTCACAGCAAGAATCTCATTTGGAAGGCTGAGCTGGAATACAGTTTCTGATATCAAGTAGTAAAGTATCAATGTCTTCTTTAAGATGACACAGGGCTAAAACTTCCTAATAATATTAGCACCTAGAAGGGGAGAAGGAAGGCCTTTGGCAGCATTTATTACTGTATAGACAGACACAGCCACAGTGCTGATCCTTGCTTGTACTTTCTGCTCTGGCCTTGGATTCCAGCATCAGATATTCTTTGACAGGTTCTTACCCTTCCTTGTGAGTTGTCAGTGACCCTCTCTACACTGAGTCAATTCTGCTGTTGAGATCTGAGACCACATCTGTCTTAGGGAACATTAGCTATAGATGAGATTTCCTGCTGATTTTTGTCCTGGCACAGTTCCTATATCACTAGTTAATGATTCTGGATGTAGATGGTGTTTCTATTTTCACAAAACATGTACTTTAAAGCAAGAAACTCTGAAACACACACATGCATACATACAAACCTAGGCATATTTAAATATGAGCCTATGTCTAGATATTTGTACTACTTTAGAGAATTTTAGCTCTAGGAGGAACCTTGCTTATATGTGAAATTAATTTATTTCACATCTGAAAAACCCAAATCATGGAAGTTACTGACTTGGTGAATTCACAAGGAATAATGTGACCAATTTACATACCAATGCCAGTTCCTGATGTTTACTCCTAGATAGGGTTGCCCAGAGGCATAAGCTCAGTTGATGAGAGTTGGTTGATTACTGTGAGGGTTCCAGGCAGCCAAGATATCGTCAGTGGTTTTGTCCAAGGCAGGCTTCCATTGGACCCAATTTCTGTCTCCCACCAATATTATTGCCAAATGAGGGAATTAGTGATGCAAAGAAAGTTTGGAACATGCCATTTCTTTCCTAAAAGTGCTAAGCAGCAGCTGAAAACACAAATGCCTGGATGGATTAGGATGTAAATGAGACAAGCTGTCCAGGTGTCAGATATTCAGTGATTTGACACTTGATCTCAGTCTGTGATCATCTCAAAAGCGGTAGGAATGAAGGAACTGGAGGATTCAGGCTTTGCCTGAAGGTCAGCAGCTATTCAACTCCAGCTAAAAGTTGCCATGAAAATTTTCAGCCCAGTGTGACCAGACTGGCTAATGTTTTTCAGAGGAAGCCAGAAATCTGGATTATTATGAGAATAATCCAAATGTTCAAATAACTCCACATTTTTAAATGTTGTCAATAAGTTCAAATTAGAACACTCACACAGCACAGCTCACACAGCCTAGGGCAAACTTCATATCTGCGGGCTGAATGTTGTCTTGGTGCCACCAATTTGTAAATCTCTGGTTAGAATATTTGTGCTGAAAGACACTTTAATACCTAGCTCATGCTTACCATTTCACAGATTAGGAAGTGGGACCCTAGGAAGGAAAAGAACTCACAACACCATAATTACTTCAGTTGCAGACCTAGGACACCAAGGGGTCAAATCCCATTCTTATATCAGATTCTCTTTTACCACCAGGCTACCTGTCATGGTGATGTTTTGCCAAGATAGCTATCTATATTTAATGAATTCTCTTTGGGGAAGTGTATTTCATTGCTAAAGTGGGATGATTGGGAGAATTACACTAACATAGAAAGGAAAATTTGTTTCTCTTAAATGGCAGACCTTGACAGCTTCCCTAAACCCCAGTGTTAAATGACACATCAGTGGCTATTGCAATGGTGTCCACAAGCAACATTCCCTACCAGGAGGCTGATGCAGATCCAGTGGCTAAACATCCTGGAAGGTGCTCATGCTTTTCTCCTTCTCCACAGCTCAAAAGGGGGCCGAGTCTCACCTACTGAATCGTTGGAAGCACAGCCCACAGATAGCATGTACCTATCTCATGTCTAGGATCATGGAATAGACAATTTCTGAATCTGGTCACCCCTTGGAGATCACTTGGTCCAACTGCTTCATTTAAAAGCAGAGGACACAGAGGCCCAAAAGGGGCATGGCCACACAGTGAGTTAACAGCAGAGTTGGAGCCAGCCCAGGGCTCTGATGTCCTGCACAGAGCCCTTCAGAGTTGAGGCAGCCTTTGTCCTGCCTCTTTTGTGCCAACTCAGCTTTGTGAATACAATGAACAGAGAGTGTGACGTGCAGCAAATAAAGCTCCTTATTGATTGGGAGGTGACTGTAAAGAGTTATTTTCAGGGGCTTTGTGCTAACAGTGTGCTTCTCTCTGCAGAGAGAGGGAGAGGGAGAATGAGAGAGAGAGAGAGAGAGAGAGAGAGAGAGAGAGAGATCCTTGCCCAGAAAAATTTTCTCTGAGAGAAGTCTAATTTGAAATTGATTATGTTATAGGCTATAAATGTATATTCACTACATAGGAAGAGCCTTAATGGTGCAATCCTCTCTGTTGTTACAAGGGTACCACAATAACTTACGGCAGGCACTTAGTATGAAATATGAATGAATGTCTTGCTGACACATCAGTCCCAATTTGGTGTAGAAATTTTTCTATCTAGGAAGCCGAATTTCTAAAAGGAGAGACGTAGGTACTCCAGAGACAGTTAAAAATAAGGACTTCAGACTTCAGTGAGAAAGAGAGGCTTTTAGTTTTCACTTTCCACCTCTATACCCTGTATATTGCTTGATATTTGACAATTGCCACTGTGTTTAGTAAAGACAGGCCACTTGTGTGTCCCCAATTTGCCAGAGAGCTCATATAGAACAGAAACAAGCAGAGATAGTAAGCACATCAGGTTTTAAAGTCAAACATTTCCTTTGCACAGGATCCACCATTAGAAACATTATGCAAAAACCATCACTGGATCATTTTGCTGGGTGTAGTTCACTGGAGGATTTCAATTGGCAATCAGAAAAATTGTTAATTGGCTAAACTGACCATCACAACAGTTCATTTATTGGAAGAAAGAGAAGGGAGGTGGAAGGAAGTGGCTACATTTGGCAGATTATTAAGAAGGTAGTATCAGGGATTTGTGGTGATTTGCAATAGGAATGAGGAAGGAAAGAAGAGGTGAAGGAATCTTGGACTATTGGTGAAACAGTGGAGCTACTCTATTGAGCTCTTGATCCTATATCCTAATAATTTACTGAATAAAGGAAAGTTTTTATACTCTCAAAAAAATAATGATGCTGCAAAGTTTCTCATTAGAAATCTCACCCTATTTTACCAATCAAAGGAAATGAAGGTGCCTAATATCCTCAAATAGATCCGTGTAAATATCTGTATAGTAAATACAGAGAAAATGAGAAGACACATTATTTCTTGCCTAATGCATCCTAGCACACCATTCTGGAGTGTAATTCAAAAGTATCCAAGATTGAAAGATTGTATTTTACTCTTCTCCATACATACAATAATTATTTTGTGATAGTGTTCTACTATTTCTAGTAAGGTTTTAATAAATAGTTAATACGGTCCTTTCCACCCTCTCTTTTTAAAAAGCTTTTGAAGGTAAAATTGACATTTAATAAATGGGAGATACTTAAGGTGTGTAATTTGACAAGTTATGACATGTATACTGTCACCTTGAAACCATCATTGCAATCAATATAATAAACATAATCAACTACCAAAAGATTCCTCATGCCTTTTTTTGTTTTTTGAGACGGAGCGTTACTCTGTCACCCAGGCAGAGTGCAGTGGCTTGATCTCGGGTCACTGCCATATCTGCCTTCTGGGTTCAAGCGAAGGGGCCTCAGCCCTACGAGTAGCTAGGATTATAGCCGCACACCACCACATCTGGTTAATTTTTGCATTTTTAGGAGAGACGAGGTTTCACCATGTTGGCTAGAGTGCTTTCAAACTCCTGACTTTAAGTGATCCACCCATCTCGGCCTCCCAAACTGCTGGGATTACAGGCATGAGCCACCACGCCAAGCCCTTTTCATAATCTTTTTTAGCCCTTTGTTTTGCCTATACTTCTCCTTCCTCCTAATCTCAGGCACCTCTGATTTGCTCTGTATCTATATATTAGTTTGTATTTTTTGTAATTTTATACAAATGCAATCCTATGGTATGTACTCTTTTTTTTTTTTTTGCTTCCTTTGATGAGCATTGAGATCATTTCCTGTTTTTGCATGTATCAATTATCAATTGTTCATTTCTTCTTATTGTTGATTTGCATTCTTTTTTTTTTCTTTTTTTTCTTTTTTCTTTTTTTTTTTTTTTTTGAGACAGAGTCTTGTTCTGTTGCCCAGGCTGGAGTGCAGTGGCTTTATCTCGGCTCACTGCAACCTCCACCTCCCAGGTTCAAGTGATTCTCCTGCCTCAGCCTCCTGAGTAGCTGGGATAACAGGTGCATGCCACTACGCCTGGCTAATTTTTGTATTTTTAGTAGGGATGGGGTTTCACCATGTTGTTCAGGCTGATTTCGAACTCCTGACTTCATGATCTGCCCGCCTTGGCCTCCCAAAGTGCTGGGATTACAGGCATGAGCCACCATACCAGGCCCGATTTGCATTCTATTATATGGATATATTATAGTTTGTTTATTCATTTACCTTAATTTAGGTTGTTTTCAATTTTTGGCTATTACAAACAAAACTACTAGAAACATTTGTGTATGCTTTTACTTTTCTTGGGAAAATACCTAATAGTAGGATAGCCAGGTCATATGATAAGCATATATTTAACGATTTTAAGAAATGCCAAAGTGCTTTGTTTTTTCCAACTTATTTTAGGTTCACGGGGTATATGTGTAGGTTTGTTACATGGGTAAATTGCGTATCACTGGGGTTTGGTGTATAAATGATGTCATTACCCACGTAGTGAGCATAGTATCCAGTAGGTAGTTTTTGAAACTTCACGTTTCTCCCAGCCTCTACCTGCCCAGTGTCTTCTGTGCCCACCATTGTGTCCATGTGTACTCAGTGTTTAGCTCTCACTTGTGAGAATATGTGGTCTTTGGTTTTTTCTTCCTGTGTTAATTCACATAGGATAATGGTCTCTAGCTCCATGTTGCTGCAAAGGACCTAATTTTTTATGGCTGCATAGTATTCCATAGCATATATATACCATGTTTTCTTTATTCAGTCCACTGTTGATTGACGTCTTGGTTGATTCCATGTCTTTGCTATTGTGAATAGTGCTACACGTGTCTTTTTGGTAGAACAATTTATATTCCTTTGGGTATTTACCCAGTAATGGGATTTCTAGGTCAAATAGTAATTTTGTTTTAAGTTCTTTGAGACATCTCCAAACTGTTTTCTTTCCACAGTGGCTGAAGTAATTGACATTCCCACCAGCGGCTTATAAGCATTCCTTTTCCTCTGCAACCTTGGCAGCATCTGTTATTTTTGACTTTTTAATAATAGCTATTCTAACTGGTGTGAGATGATATCTCATTGTGGTTTTGATTTGCATTCTCTAATGATTAGTGATGTTGAACGTTTTTTCATATGCTTTTTGGCCACATGTATGTCTTCTTTTGAGAAGTGTCTGTTCACGTACTTTGACCATTTTTTAATGGGGTTGTTTTTTGCTTGTTAATTTAAGTTCTTTATAGATTCTGGATATTAGACCTTTGTTGGATGCATAGTTTTTGCATATTTACTCCCATTCTGTAGATTGTCTGTTTACTCAATGGTGTCTTTTGCTGTGCAGAAGCTCTTTAATTAGGTTCCACTTAGTCTATTTTTGTTTTTGTTGCAATTGCTTTTGGTGACTTCATCATGAAATCTTTACCAAGGCTTATGCACAAATGGTATTTCCTAGGTTTTCTTCTAGTGTTTTTACAGTTTTAGGTTTTATATTTTAATCTTTAACCCATTTTGAGTTGATTGTTGTATATGTGAAAAAGAAGGGGTCTAGTTTCATTCTTCTGCATACGGCTAGCCAGCTATCCCGCAACCATTTATTAAATAGAAAATCCTTTCCCCACTGCTTGTTTTTATTGACTTTGTCAAAGATCAGATGGTTGTAGGTGTGCAACTTTATTTGAGTTCTCTAATCTGTTCCATTGTTCTACATGTCTGTTTTTATACCAGCAGCGTGCTATTTTGGTTACTATATCCTTGTAGTTACAGTTTGAAGTTGAGTAGTGTGATGCCTCCAGGTTTGTTCTTTTTGCTTAGGATTGCTTTGGCTATTTGGGCTTTATTTTTTGTTCCATATGAACTTTATAATTTTTTTTTCTAATTTTGTGAAAAAATGTTGTTGGTAGTTTGATGGGAATAGCACTGAATCTGTAAATTGCTTTGGGTAGAATGACCATTTTAACAATACTGAGACTTCCTATCCATGAGCATGGAATGTTTTTCATCTGCGTGTATTGTCTCCGGCTTCTTTCAGCAGTATCTTGTAATTCTCATTGTAGAGCTCTTTCACCAACCTGGTTAGCTGTATTCCTAGCTATTTTTTTCTTTTTGTGGCTATTGTAAATGGAAATGTGTTCATTTTTTGCTTCTCAGCTTGAATGTTATTGGTCTATAAAAATGCGACCGATTTTTGTACACTAATTTTGTATCCCAAAACTTTACTGAAATAAAACTTTTTTCAAAGTGATTGTGTCACTAGTATGTATGAGAGTTCTAGTTTCTCAACATCCTCACTAATACTGTATGGTCAAAATTTTTAAGATTAGCCACTCTACTAGAAATGCATGGTTTGCTACTGTGTTTTCAATATTCATTCCCCTAACTATCATTTTTGTACTTATTTGCCATCTATATTTCTTCTCCTTCTTGCCTTGTTTTATTGTCTAAAACCTCTTGTAAAAATTTTAATAGAAGCAGTGCAGTTAGGCATCCTTAATTTGTTCCTGATTTGAGGGTAAAAGCATTCAGTTTTTTAACATTCAGTGTGATGTTAATTGTAGATTCTTCACATATGGGTTTATCTGTTTACCTACTTAAGAAGTCCCATTCTATTTCTAATCTATTAAGAGTTTTTCTCAGGAATACTTGTTTGATTTTGTCAAATCTTTTTCCTGCATCTAGTAAGGTGCTCATATTTTTTCCTTTAAAAATGTGTTTATGTAGTGAATTACATGAATTGAACTTTGAATGTTAGAGCAATCTTGCATTGGGCTATGGTGTATTATCATTTTCTATATTGTTGGATTCTATTTGTTAAAATTTTATTTAGAATTGTTACATTTATAAATAAATATATATGTATATTTATGATACCTATAAAGTCATAGGTATCAAGGAATGCTTACCCCATAGAATAAACTGGGAATTATTTGCCCCTCTTCAATGTTCTGTAAAGTTGGTGTATAATTGGTGCTATTTCTTTCTTAAATATATGAGAGAATTCACCAGTGAGTCATCTAGGCTTGATGTTTCTTTGCATGTGGTTTGTAATTATAAATTCAATTTTCTTAATAGACATAATATTTTCAGGTTATCTATTTTTTATTGAGTGGCTTTGGTAATTTGTGTCTTTTCAAGGAACTTCTGCATTTCATCTAAGTTTTCTAATTTACTGTTATAATGTTGTTCATAATATTTTATTATTATGCTTTTAGTATCTGAAGAATCTATAAAGATGTATACCTCTTTCATTCCCAACATTGGTATTTTGTGTCTTTTATCTTTTCTTCCTGATCAATCTGGCTACATCTTCCCAAAAAACAAGACTTTAGTTTTATCGATATTCTCTATTGTTTTTCTATTTTCTATCTCACTGATTTTCTCTCACATCATTATTATTTCATTTCTTCTGCTTACTTTGGATTTCATTTTGTTTTCATTTGGTTTCTTAAAGTAAAAACTGAAGTCATTGATTTGAGACACTTCTTTCCTAATGTAGGCATTTAGTGCTATACATTTCTTGTAAAGTAGTGGCATGCCATAAATTTGGATATACTGGGTTTTTATTTTTATTTATTCAAAATAATTTCTAATTTTCCTTTTGAATTTTTCTTTGACCCTTGATTTATTTAGAAATATGTTATTTACTTTTGAAATCTTTGGGAGACTCTCCAGACATCTTTCTCATTTTAATTTCTAATTTAATTCCAATATTGTCAGAGAACATGATTCGATTTACTTTTTAAAAATTTTACTGAGACATTTTATGGCCCAAAATATGGTTTATCTTGGTAAATACTCTGGATGCGTTCAAAAAGAATGTATATTCTGCTGTTGTTGAATGTTCTGTAAAGGCCAATTAGGTCAAGTCAGCTAATTGTTTGCTTAAGTCTTCTGTATCCTCACTGGTTTTCTGTTCCATCAATTGTTGCAAGAGGAATATTGAAGTCTTATATAATTTGGTTTTATTTTTTCTTTTCACTTCAATTAGTTTTTCCTTTATATTTTTGAAGTTCTGTTGTTATATGTATTAACATATTTAGCATTGTTATTTTCTCCTGATAACCTGCTCCCTTTATCATTATGAAATGACTTTCTTTATCCTTGATAATATTCTTTGCTTTGAAATTCACTTTTATATTAATATAGCCATTGCAATTCTGTTTTGATTAGCATTAGCATGGTGTACCTTTTCCCAATCTTTAGCTTTTAACCTATTTGTACCTTTTGAAGTTTGTTTCCTGTAGGTAGCATAGAGTTGAATTTTAAAAAAAACAAAACAAAACCCAGTAAATATCTTTGCCTTTTAATTGAAGAGTTTATACTATTCACATTTATTGTGCTTATGGATATAGTTAGATTTAAATTCATCTTATTGTTTTTTACTGTGGCACCTTTTATTGTTCCCTTTTACTGAATTCTTTTGATATATTAGGGGTTTTTTTTACTTCATTTTACCCACTTTTCTCAGTATTGAGCTACAATTCTTAGTGTTATTGTTTTAATGGTTGCTATAGGTTTTATGGTATTTATCTTTAAATTACCAGTCTGTTTTGTAGTGATTTTATATTACTTCATATATAGTACAAAAACTTTACAATAGTATATTTATTTTTTCCCCTTCCCATCTTTGTGATGCTGTGCAGTCTTCTGGCAATCCAAAGAGAAAGGATTACAGAGACCTCAGCCCTGGTGTCTTTAAGCCCCGGAGCAAATATGGCAATTGCCTCCCTCTAGCTTTTCATGTGACGAAGAAACAACAACAACAACAACACTTCATTTGTTGAAGCCACTGCTTAGTCAGCTACAGCTGAATCCAATACCCCATATGCAAATGGAGAAAGGGGATATTATCTGTGTATAATTAAACATCATTTTTATTTCTTTCACAATATAAACCAAACAGTCATTTTTAGGTTTTGAAAAGGTAAATCAGTTCAGTACAATCCATTTTCCTCATCCTCTGTCTCACCACTTTCAACCTTCAACCAAAATTTCAAGTATCAAAACACAAATAGCACTATGCTAGAATTTATGTACAATATAGTTACATCTCTGTTTATGGACTCTGAAATCCTTGAGGGCAAGATCTGTGTTTTATTTATCTTCATGCCTTTGGAACTGAAAATATATCCTGGCATCTATTAGATCAGGAAGTTATTATTTGAATTACAATAGGAGGAGAGGCAGCTCTTCAAACCCGTAGTACAGGCTGTGTCCACAGGATACAAAACCAGTGGTCACATATGTGATATGACAGGCAAGCAGAAGGGAACCAGAAGAGAGGACCAGCACTTTGTCATTGTACCAGTGTCTTGCTCCCTATAGTCCAGAAAACATCATGTGGCTCTACAGGGACAAAAGTGTGTCTTCTGGGTGCCTGAAGAAAACTACCTTACAAAAGGAAGCCTTGATAGATGCTTTAGCAAATGCTCCTCCACTTACAGCATTTTCTGCCTCTTAGCTACATTTCACCAAAGACAGCAATCATGTGAAAATATAGTTATCATACTTAATATGGATACTTTAAAATGTTTCACTTAAAAATGTCTCACTTAAAATGGATACTTAAAAATGAATACTTAAAATGGAAACAATGGCATGCCCATTTAATTTTGTTTTCTACTGTAATGATGATTCACTCATCAATTGCCTCAGATCTGGGGGTATGGTATTTTCTGGCCCATGGAGTCAAAACTCAACAGGAACCAGCAACAGCTCAAATCAGATTTCTTCTTTTGCCTGTACATAAAGGTTAGACAAGTTATTGAGGCATGAAACTCCCAAGTACTGCGCCATTGACAACTGAAATGGCCTAAGTGTGAGATCATACTTCTGCCTGAAAACTTGCAAGAATATCTTTGGCATGGGTGTCAGTGAGATGATCAGATAAAATGGGGTCAATGAGATCAGGAGATTTTGACATTGTAAATTATTTTGTGTTTTGTGATTTTGTATATTGGCAGCCATTCTCTTCAAATTACAGACACATACTCTTAAGAAAAGTTGCTCACAGTGTGCAGTCTAGAGTATTTTAAGTAAATCGGAAAACACAGGGTTGAAAAACCCAGTTTTCCTGCAAGTTAGAGGGATGGATTTACAATGAGGATTTTAAAATGAAGGTTGAATTTGCAACCATTCATTTTCCACAAGCATGCCTAGACCACCTGATAAATAATACATTTTTGTATTATGCTTATAAAATATGCAAATGGGTAGAATTTGCAAATAAGTGCCTTGAAGAATTTTTAAAACTTCAGAAGTAGCCTAATCCTAGGATTTGCAGCCTTCTTATTTGTGAGGTTTTTATTTTATTTTGTGACAGCAGCCATCAATTCAATTAAACTATATGGAAAATAAAATTTGGTTGTTTGTGTTTCTTTTCCTTTCTGAAAGAAGAAAATGATAAAAAATTTGGCAAGATGGGAAGCAAGAAGCAATTTGCAAACAGGGAAATCAAACAGTGCCACATCAAAATAAGAGGGAAGGAAATCCAGCAGCTAAGCAGGTATAGCCTTACGTGTTATCTCTGTCCTTCACTCTCATTCTCTTTCCTCGTGGTGGAAAAATGTAGATATGATTAGAAACTGCAAAGTTAGAAGCTAAAATAATGCTCTGACAGCAAACGGAAGTGCAAGGTGAAAACTCAGAATCTGTAGGCATGGAAAATACTGCAAGAGATGGCCATTTCAAAGATACTTCAAAGCAGCCTCTGGCAGGCACCCAAGAATAATAGGTAAGCATGATCAATATTAGCTTCTTATAAAATAAAGCTACAAATCCCCATGATATATATGCCCACAGAGGTAACACAGATTAGAAACTTGCATACAAAAATGCATGAACAAGACTGCTGAATTGCCTTTACACGACAGACACGTTTCCCAACCCTGCAGCTACTATCTGTTGAGGACACGCTCTGTGCTGGGCACTGAGATAAGCACAACTCAAATAGTCCTCACAACAGCCCCACGGCTTAGGTGTTTATAAGCAAAGAAACTAAAGCACAGAGAGGTTCAGGGGCTTGCCTGTGGCTAAGTGTGGCCAAGCTGGAATCAGAAATCAGATCTGACTGAGGCCTACTTGAGGGTGGAGGATGGGAAAAGGGAGAGGAGCAGAAAAAATAAGTATTGGGTACTAGGCTTAGTACCTGGGTGATGAAATAATCTGTACAACAAACCCCCATAACATGAGTCTACTTACATAACAAGCCTGCACATATACTCCTGAACCTAAAATAAAAGTTAAAAAAAAAATAAAGAACCCAAGAAAGAAAAAAAAAAAAATCAGGTGTAGCGATCCTAAAGCCAGCCCTTATTCCTCATGACATCTTCATTAGGTGCCTCTGTGGCCAAACAGCAGGCGGAACATCTGTGACCCCAATTCTGTCCTACAGGTACAACGGAAAGTTGCTGGTTAAAAGAAATCTCAGGGATCCTTTAGCAAATGAAGCATTCATTAATAATGGTACATAAGTAAATTCAGATTTTTCTGAACTCTAAATATAGGCCAAGTACAAGAGGTGGCAGTCGAGAGGGGCATTATGGATAAAATGCTCGTAGCCCATTTTTCAATGACCTGAATTTCTCCCCTCACATGTTCGGTCTTTTAGGCCACACAGTTCCCAGATAGAGGTAAACCTCTTTTCTGGCTGAAGCCCTGGTTACTGGAAAGAGTGTCTTCTGAAACGACCAGGTGTGGGGAAAGTGTCAACGTGACTAGACACCTGGCTCACCTGTTGAACACGCCCCAGTGAACCAGATTCAGGAGAATCAGCAGGGAGAGGGGCTTCTGGGGGAAATCCCAATATGCAGGACATGAGCTGCTTTCTGTCTCCTACAGTTTTTTGCAAAGGAAGATGCGCAAATAACAGACAGTAGGAAGGACAATGAAAACAGCATGAGAGATGAAGTGGCTGAACGTCATTGGAATTGTGCCCATTTCTCCAAGCTTTTGGGTGAATGTGGTACTGTTTCTTAATGCATCATTTATTTGTCTAATACATCATTCAAATATTTATTAAGGGCCAACTATGTTCAAGGCTGTGGGGATATGACAAACAAGGATGTTGTTTTTATGAAACTTACATTCTAGGATAGACAGATAGACAGTGATGAGATAGACAATGGCAGATAGACGATGACGAGATAAACATATATATGAGTTGTTAAGTAGTGGTAAGACCTATGAAGACAAAAGAAACTAGTTGAGAGGAATAAAGTGCTACAGGGATACAAGTTTTCAAAAGAAAGTCAGGTAAGTCCCCTCTGAACAAGCAACATTTGGATAGAGGCCTAAAAGAAGGGAGTGAGTGAGCCAGACAGCTAGGAGAAGACATCCCAGAGAGAAGGAACCATCAGTGTGAAATCCCTAAGGCTGGTATGTGCTTGTGTCCCAGGCACAATAAGGAGGCTGGAGTGGCTGCAAAGAGGCAGGAGGGCAGCAGTAGGAGACAAAGACAGAGAGGCTACGGTGGCAAGCAAAGCATGTCAGATAGGGCTTAAACACTCAGGACATTATCATTATAAGAATTTCTACCTTATTCTCTGAATAAGATGAGAAGCCATTGGGGACTTTTAAGAAAAGAAATCACTCTGGCTTCTGTGCAGAAAAGAAACATGAGTGAAAATAGGGGGGAAAAAAGGTCACTAGGAGGCTAGTGCAATAATTCAAGTGAGAAATGGACCACAATGGTAGCAGTGGAGATGGTGAGGAGTGTTGGACATTGGGTACACCACAAAGGCAGTAGTGAAGAATGATGCCAAGATGTGTCAGCTTATATGACTGCAAGAATGGAGTTATTTACTGAGGTGGGGACAGGCAGGTTAGAAGATATTTCATTTGTGTTACGTTTTAGGTGTCCGCTGGATATGAACTAGGCGTTACATAGCATCACCCTGACACGCTGTGACCCCTTACTCTGTGTAAGGTTTCTATGCAAAAGCTTTCTGACTTAATAGGATGTCTGAATTTGATTAACATTTATCTTCCATACTGGAGTGCAGTTTCATGAGAGCAGTGGCTGTTTCGATTTCTCTCTGTGTATTCCTGGCACCAAGCACAGTGCCTGATGAAGTAGACACTCAGTGACTAGCAAATGGATGACCGAATGAATGAGTGAAGAAGTGAGCCTTCCCGACAACTCCATACAGAACTGGACCAACTGCTTCCACAGTTCATCTTGGTCAAGTCTGATTTCCATCGGTGGCATGACCGATGGAGATGCCCCTGGCATCAATGCCTCCTCTTTCCCTTTGGTCCAGGTCAGACCTTCAATTCAAGGTTCCTAAATGCTGATATTATTTTATTGTTACAAAGTTTAGTAGAATATGAAAAAAATACACTTTCTTCATAATATTATAGATTAATTTCCTCAATGTTATCCCACTATGGCTGCCTAATCTTAAATTTTCCATACAGGTCTACTTGAAAATTTACTCTAGGGTTCCTTTGTGAACTCATTCAACCTGCCAGACCATCCCAGCTCTACAATGTGCACCCCCAACATCATACTCTGAAACTCCCTCATCCTTGTGCTAGCTTTATTTGTAGTCAGAGTAGTTTGTGGTCTATACTTTAGCGCAAAGAAAATGCTACTATCCATTTCCCAAGGCACAAGTTGATCTTATGCTTAAGAGTCCAGCACAAAGACGCATTTCTCTGCATTGACTTTCCCTTTTCATGAGCTCTTCAATAAAATGGTTTAACAAACGGAGCCATTACTTTCAATTAATATTTATTCAAAACAGAATGATCTCTATGTGACTAGGTGTACCTGGGAAGGATGGTTCACATAAAGGCATTTAGAATAAAAGTCAGGAGTAGAGTCCTGAAGGGGCAGTTTGAGAGCAATAAGGTAGACCTCATCATTTCCCCAGTTGGTAGCCCAGCCTACATAAGATATAGGTATTAGGCAATAAACAGTGTGATTCCTGGTGTTTTTAAAATACCCTCCATCTTGCTATTTAGAGGCAAAGACATGGGAGTCAAGTCATCATCCATGGTTGACACACTGGCCAGCCTTTATCTAAAGAATGAAAAGGGTTACATGGGCAACTAAGTTGGGAACATTCTGCTTATCTTTCTCTTGGATATTTACAACGGACATTAGCAACTTAGACGCAGGGAGACATCTTAGATTTTAGAACTCTGCTTAACCTTGTTTAATATAACATTTTGACAAACCTATCTTTGTCACTAAATGTCTTTAGAAACATGGCATTCTGTAGAAGATAATTTATAAGAGGCGGAACTAACTCGCTCTTCTTGGAAGTTAATAGTATGAAAGGAAGGAAGCTGCCTCATATACCGAAGAGTGTAGTCTTTGACCAGGTTCAAAGACATGGGTTCAATTCAACACTAACCTACTTACTGGCTTTGTGGCCTCAGGTGAGTTACTAAACCTTTCTGTGCATCTATAAATTGAAATTCTATATTGGTTTTTAAATCTAAGCATTTTACCTCTAATGCATGTAAAATATCTTCATACGTATTACATATTATCCATGTTTTTATAATCTGGGCTCACCTTTGCATCTTTGTCCTTTCTAGGACTCTGTTTCTCCTTTGATCATCATCCCTGGTTTAGAGTAGCCAGATGTAGTAGATAAGAGCAGGAGCATTGGATTAAGATACACTTGAATTCAGTTTTTCATTCTGCCATTTACTAGCTGTGTGGTCCTGGGCAAGTTACTTGAACTCTATGGGCCTTATTTTCTTTATCTGTGAAACAGAACTGCAGGGAGGATCAAAATAGTTAAAGCACATACAGTGACCAGCAGGGGGCCTACTTCAGAGTAAATGGCACAGAAAAAAGCTGTCCCAGGATTCTGGTTTTCATTTCCTGTCTCTACACTTTTAATCTCTGACTTGGCTGTGATCTCTTGACTTAATCCCATTGCTAAGCACATCTGATCCTGGGAGCCAACGTTCCTGACAGTGGAGTCCAACAAATCCCTCTTCCATTTCCATTCCCAAACAGTAGCTTCCTCCCTGGGGCAACTGGTGCTTATAATTTACTTCCAGATCCCTGGCCCAGCTGCAGAGAAAAAGAACAGACAATGATTTCTCTTCCCACAGCCTCCCACACGTTAGTTTTCCCTGCATGTCTGACGTTTGACTTCTAAGTGCCCTCTGGCTGTGATTACTCAGGCAAACTGAAGTGGACAGATGGAACAATTATTTGGAAAGCCCAACCAATGGAAAGCAAAACAAAAAGACAGAAAAAGAAAACCCTACACCCAACTCTGCAGTTGAGAGGAAAGAGTTTATCAGTTTAAATTATTCTTATTGCCTGCTGGCATCGATTGTATTTTCCAGGTAATTGGTCAGCTCTCCCCATTCGTCTGTCTCTGTAGAGAAATGATCTTTTCTTAGATATCGGCACTCCAGGTAGCCCTTTCTTGTAGGAATGGATGTGTTTGGGCAAAGCTTGTCTAAAAGCAAAATTTTAAAGTGACTCTGATCAATTCATTGGCTTTCATGATAAACACAAAAGATGTTATATTAATGGGAATAAATGTATCTCTGAAAATGACAAGAAATCAAACTTTAGAAGAAAGCATACTTTCAAAATCAAGTACTTGAAAAATTTCTGAGAAAACTATAATTAATGTTTCATAGTTCTAGAATCAAGCTGACTGATTCCATTTCTGGCTCCATCACATTTTTTTCTGTGCAAACTAGTATTAATATAAATTATTTAGCCTCTGAGTTTGTTTCCTGGTCCCTTCAGTAGAGATAATAGCAGTACTTACTCATAGAGTAATGATTAAATGAAATAGCTGTGTAACTGCCTGCTACATAGTAAATTCCCAGTAAATGGTGGCAGTTATTAATAAGTTATTTATCAATAGCCTTATGTTTCAGGCTATAAAAGTTACAGATGGAAAAACCTGGAACCCCAAATGATGGCAGCTCAGGGCCTTTGTGGGGTTTCAGCTCTTATTTTTCTGGTTCAATTCACAGACTGCTGCAGCTTCAAATTCTCTGGAGCACATTTCTGTTCAGTGAGAGGTGCCTATGTATAGGAGACCATCACGTAGTAGTTGAAATTCATTCATTTTTCACAAATATGGCGAGAATCTGATTCAACGCCAGCTGAACAATGAGTGTAGGTTTGCTGTGGCAATGACAGGCCCTAATTGGATCTTCAATGCTGAAACAGCTATCTGGGTAGGGGAGCTGGGTAAGGGGCACATGCTTTGGCCTTCCCTTGGTGCCGTCCTGCCTGAGTTTAGGAGGCTATGCTGCATAACTTAAGGTCGTGTGAATTGTGTTTCAGACTTTCTTCCATTCTGGAATAGAAATCAAAGGCAGACTTTGATGGCTTATAGCCTAAATTGTTCTCGCCCATGCAACAGGGTCAGCCACTGTGTAACAGAGGTCAAAGACTTTTCCTGAAAGATAATAAAAAATATTAATAGTAACTACCACATATTGAGTATTTATCAGGCACCCATCTAGATGTTTTACCAGAATTACTTAATTCCTAAAACCACTTTCTGAGGGAGGAATTCTTATTAAGTCTACTTTTCAGAAGAAAAAACAGGCACAGAGGAGTTAAGCAATTTGACCAGATCACATAGCTAGTGGGTGGTAGTCTGGATTTGAATGCAGGCCTTTGGATTCCAAAATCAGAAGGCTTAATTAACCACTCTGTTATCTTTTATGAGATCTAGTTTCCATCTGGGGACAAGTTGAAACACCTGTTTTTCTGGAAAGCCCTTTGCCGTGGTGTAGGGCCACACAACCAATCCACGAGAGCCTGCAATGAAATCCAGACTAACCCCAGGTCTGTCCTAAATAACAATGAGGAAGATGATTGATATTTAACAGAGGTAACAACTACGACAATTTAGTGAACAAGTTCCGCACACCAGCTACTATACTCAGCACTTGAAAATTCACACAAGTAACCCTCACAGAAACTGCCGCTCTGGCGACTAATAAGCCTGCATTTGCATCTAACTCTGCCATTTAGCAGCTGTGGAACTTTCAGTAAGCATTTAGATTCTCTCTCTCTCATTTTCCTCATTTTAAAAAAAAACAAAATTTGGTGTGAGAATTAAATGAGATAATGTGTGATAGACACATGGTGCCTAGAAGATGCCAGGCCTCAATAAATGTTAGCGTCACTCTTACTATCTCTTTTCTACAATATGAAGAAATACAGTCTCTTGGAGAAAGTGGATGAACTGAACCTTCATGCCTAACAACGTCTGTTTGTAAAATCTGGGTCAGTTTCAATACAAAGCTGAATGACTCTTTCCACTTGACCTATGGCTCTCACACAAGGCCACCTGTCAGAAACAACTGGAAGACATGTTTAAAATCTAGAGTATTTGCTCCCATCCCAGGTGATTCTGATGCAGCGGGAGTGGACTTTTCAGCTGTGCTGTTGCAGGGCCCGATTGGGGTCCACTGCTCCGACTCTGGCCACCACCTTGGTCTCAGGGTCCCATCTGCCCTGTTCCACCTAAGGGAGTGTGTCTATTATCAGTGACTGCAGAGAACCCTCTGACTTAGCCTGGGCTGCCATTACAAAATATCATAGACTGGGTGGCTGAAACAACAGAAATGTATTTTATCACAGTTCTAGAAGCTAGCTGGAGTCCAAGTTCAAGGTGCCAGAATGGTCAGTTTCTGGTGAGGTCACCTTCTTGCTCTACGCTCACTTGACAGGTCAGGGGTGGGGAAGCCAGCTCTCTGCTGTCTCTTTTTATAAGGGCATTAATTCCATCTCGAAGGTCCTATCTTCATGGACCAATTATCTCCCAAAAGTCATACTGCTAAACATCATAACCTTGATGGTTAGGACTTCAATATATGAATTTTGGAGGAAAACCATTCAGTCAAAAGCATCTTCCTAATTAATTTAAGATGTTCTCCTTTTCCATTCTACTTCAGCAGCAATAGTCTTTAAAAAAATTAAAAGATATTGGCATAGCACTTGTTTGCTGGGCACTGTACCCAAAAGACTATTTATTTATTTATTCACTACTTACCCTTGGTCTGCCTTCAAAAAAGTATATAGGGTGTCTTCTGGGAATTTAAAATTCTCCCAGGAAACACTGAACAAGAACACGTGAGATCGCACCCTACAGAAAAGCAGGGTCATTTTCCTGTCTGTTGTTTTCACTGCCCTGTTGCTGTTGTTATTCACAGAAATGTGGACATCTGCCCCTATAGCTAATACTCTTCATTTCTCCAGTCACCCTCTCTTCTCTGCTTGCTCAGGCTTTTGTTGCAGGGCACAGTGACTGAGTCATCAGCTGGCTGTGGTCTTCATGTGCCTCAGCAGATGCAAAGGGCAGCATCTTTGTCTTAGCTGGTGATCTGAATAATTCCCATCTCTATGTTCCTGAAAGTAAAATGATGATGATGATGATGATGATGATGATGATGATGATGATAGCAAGTAGCCTTCACTAGTCACTTAAGGTGTGCCAAGTACAATTTTATTTAATCCTCACAGCAACCCTAAGAGCTCCACTTCTCATCCTGCAGAAGTGAAAGCTGAGGCTTAGAGAGGCTAGGTATGTTACTCAAAGTCATATACAGTGAATAAATCAGGGAACCATGGAGACAGGCACTTCCCTGTTTCTGCCTCTGATCAGATTGTTTTCATCCCTTTAATGTTCTCTCCTATTGTATTCCTCTAATATATTGGCTTAGAAATAGGGTGCCTCATTGGCCAGGTTTTCTACATCATGGAGGTGATGTCAATATATAGGGGGGCTGATAGGGAATGTCAGTCAACATGAAAAATTCAACCATCACCAGTCTAGGGAGACAATAGAGTAAAACAGATTCCTAGACCCAAGTCTCATTACTACATTTAATATTAAAACTGATTTCAAGAGACAACCACTGGGATAGTTGAAAAATTACAAATCCAGTTCAATAAATGCTCTCTAATTTTATTTGTCACATATTAGAACTGGATTCAGAATCTAAAAATCACTGTTAAACTGAGGAATCTGAATAAGCAGGAGGTCCAAAACAAAGTCAAATAGACTCAATTTGATTATATTTGATAAACATGGTTTGGTAAGAGGTGTTTTCAAAACATCATTGTCCTATCCAGTGTGTATTTACCAAGTAAAACACATAAACTGCACTCCAGAAAGCATTCAAATTTAAAGACACTAATGCATCATTTCTCCAGCATTTGTTACCCAAAATTCTTTTGCAGAAACAATTCTTATGGAGCATTATTGAAAACCCATTCTCCAGAGGAGACTGACCCATTTCTCACTAGCATGATAGCTTCCCCACTACAGGGACACTCGCAGTGACTGTAGGGCCCTAAATGATAGCTGGTCCAGTAGTTGCCTCTGATGCAGGCTTTAGAAGCCATATCCAAGTTGAAGTCTGAAATATTCTTGTACCTTTATAGATATCTATACATACACTGAATGGTAACTTTTTAGAGGTAGAAATGGAACAGAATAGCATAGTGGTGAAATACACAAGTTTTGAGATTTGACCTCATCATCTCAGTCTTGGGCCTTGTATCTAGAGTGAAGATATTAGTGATATTCACTTCCTAGGGCTGTTCTGAGGGTTATATAAGAAAATGCCTATATATCTCTTAGCAAAGCCACCAGATAGTGAGAACTAAATAGTAAGAACCATGTTTTTATTACTACTGTAACCACTATCAATACCACCATTTTACTGCCACTATTGTTACTATACCATCATCCTATTACCATTACTCCTCCTCCTCCTCTTCCAACTACCACCACTACCCCCATGGCAACTACAACTACACTATTACTATCCACCTTAATACACTTTTAAAATGTCTTTTCTACATCCTCATTTTCTTATGTGTTCTTTTACTCCTTCTATTTATAACAAGAAATGAAATTGTTTTTCCTTTCAAAGGAGTCACTTGAGACTGGAACATCAATTTATTTGAGCAGGTGTGTGTCAGTGTTGCTGTGAATAAAAGGCTCCAATATGCTCTGCTGACATATTTCATGAAAAAAATGAAGTGTGGGTTGTACATAAATTCATATTTTCAGCTCAAGTCCCACTTCCTTTCAAAAGCCTTTGGCCCACATTGATGTCTGCCTTCTCTGAAACAGCAATCATTATATTCTCTAATTCTTCCATGTTTGTGAAACTTATTTCCCTGATCAATAAGCCGCCTGTAGGCAGACTTTAATACCATAAACATAATAGGCGTTCCACAAATATTGATATGTGAAGATGGTATTGAATAAGTCAAGACTCTGAGCCCTATAAAGATATTTATTTGCTCATGTAACCTAAAATCCAGGGATAGGTCAGGGACAGCAAGGTCTGGGGGCTGCCATCAGGGTTCAGTCTCCCTCTCTCAGATCTGCTTCCCTCTCTCAGATTTACTTCCCTCTGCTATTTCCAGGTATGCTCATACCTTGTGTTAGAGGGCTGTGCTCATATTCTCACAGCAACAAACGCAGTGGAAAATACACTTTCCCTAGCCGCTCTGCCCCCCGGGTTCATGCCATTCACCTGCCTCAGCCTCCTGAGTAGCTGGGACTACAGGCGCTTGCCACCACGCCCGGCCAATTTTTTGTATTTTTAGTAGAGACAGGGTTTCACCGTGTTAGCCAGGATGGTCTCGATCTCCTGACCTTGTGATCCACCTGCCTCAGCCTCTCAAAGTGCTAGGATTACAGGCGTGAGCCACCGCACCTGGCCTGTCTCATGTTCACTTCTAATGCAAAGAGAAAAATATCTTTCTCAAGATCCCATGAGAATTTCCTGACTTCTCATGGGCTGGAATTGAGGTTTGTGTCTATTACTGAATCAATCACTGCCCAAAGTAGTGGCATACACTGATGGGTTTAGGTCTAGGGCACATGCTCCATCCCAGGGCGGATATGGAGTAAAACAAAGCACAGGTCCAAAAATAGAGAAGGGGTCATTCCCAGAGGAATATCCGATCTGGAGTCAGAAAGGGAACTATATATTGGGTTCATGGAAGCAGCAAATGTGAAACATGCCTCTCCCTTTAGATAATGTGTTTACCTATCATCTTGGCCACAGTGCCTAGTATAGTGCATCACACATGCTGACAAGATGCTTAATAAACGTTTGCTAGAGGGAGGGAGGAAGAAAAGTATTCACTATGCTAGATGAACCATTGATTTGAAACTTGTAACAGTTTTGCATGCATAAGTCAACCCCATCTAATACATATTTGAAACAGGATTTGGAATTTCAGAATATAAAGTTACTCATTAGTGTGATTAGCTTCAGCCTGTGCCAACCAGAAGTTTTCCATAAGCATTAGCTCTTTGCTTTCTTACTTGAAATGTTTCTTGGTAAAAACACCAGGAAAGAAATAATTCATGTCTGAATATGGCAAAAATTCTTAGCTCTTGGCTCCTGGAATTATACATTGAGCCCTGGAGCCATACGATGCAAGAAATACAGCCTTTCTTTTCTTCTTCTTCTTTTTTTTTTTTTTTTTTTTTCTTGAGATGGAGTCTCGCACTGTCCGCCGGGCTGGAGTGCAGTGGCGCAATCTCGGCTCACTGCAACCTCCACCTCCCAGCTTCAAGTGATTCTCCTGCTTCAGCCTCCCAAGTAGCTGGGATTACAGGTGCCCGCCACCACGCCCAGCTAATTTTTTTTGTATTTTTAGTAGAGACGGGGTTCCACTATGTTGGCCAGGCTGGTCTCAAACTCCTGACCTTGTGATCCGCCCGCCTCGGCCTCCCCAAGTGCTGGGATTACAGGCATGAGCCACAGCACCCGGCCCCATTTTTGAAAGAATTTTAAATTGCCCCTTAGAGAATCCGCTGGAGAACTGATTTAGCAGGGCCTTGTCGAGGTAATTTACCTTCCATTTTCAGCTCTACTACACTTTTGGCCCAATGGGTTTTTAATGGTAATAATGCTCTCTTTGCATAGGGGGTTAATGACAGAGTAAAAATAGAAACGAACCCCACTTCAGTGTTGTTTCTTCTAATAAGGTGCCATAAATATAATATGAGGTTCATTCTTATCTCACTTTTATCTGAACATGAACATGTGCTATGGTTTGAATGCCCCCTCCAAAACTCCTGTTGAAATTTAATTGCCATTTTGACAGCATCAAGATATGGGAATTTTAAGAGGTGATTAAGTCATGAGGGCCCTCATGAATAGATTAATGCCATTATTGAGGGGAGTGGGTTACTGTGGGTGTGGGTTCCTGATAAAAGGATGAGTTTGGCCACCTTCCCCTCTCTCTCATACATACTTTCTTACCCTTCTGCTTTCTGCCGTGGGATAATGCAGCAAGAAGGCCCTCACCAGATGGAGCCCCTTGATCTTGGACTTCAGAACTGTGAACCAAATAAACCGCTGTTCTTTATAAATTTCCCAGTGGTGTTCTGTTATAGTAATAGCACAAAATGGAATAAGACAACATGGGAATTAGATATTATAAATTCAGAACCATTGATTTTCTTATGCCCTGTCAAAGCCACTTAACTCTCCTTGGCCCTTCACGGTACTGCTCATCTCTTCCATTAGCTACGAACGAGAGGTGAACTTAGGTCCCTCTGACAAGGATTAATGAATCAATACCAGTAAATTCCTTCCAAGACTGAATTCTTATAAGTTCAACTTTTTTTCTTGTAGAAGGAAAATTGCCCACGTTCAATATACTTTTTATTCAAAATTAACTTGAATTAATTCTGTCTACTCATGAAGTTGGAAGCTAAGAAAAGCCACACTGTTGAAGAGTCAGCAAAGATGTGTTTTAGAATTTAACATCACTGGTAGGTAATATCCTATTTGTATGATAAAAACTGAATTTTGGGCTGGTAGCAGTGGCTCCTGCCTGTAATCCCAGCATTTTGGGAGGCCGAGGCAGGTGGATCACCTGAAGTCAGGAGTTCGAGACCCGCCTGGCCAACATGGTGAAACCCCGTCTCTACTAAAAATACAAAAATTAGCCAGGTATGTCGGTGGGTGCCTGTAGTCCCAGCTACTCAGGAGGCTGAGGCAAGAGAATTGCTTTAACCTGGGAGGCGGAGTTTGCAGTGAGCAGAGATTGTGCCATTGCTTTCTAGCCTGGGCAACAGAGCGAGACTCCTTCTCAAAAAACAAACCAAACAAATACTCACCTATAGAAACTTAGCTAGGGAAACATCAAAACTCTATAAATTTTTATTTTTAAGGTAACTATAACATCAGTATTAGTTGCTAGATGGTTTGGTGATAGGCTACTGAGTGAGGTGGCTGACCCGTTTATGTAGTAACAAAAAGAAACAGATGAGAAGTGGGAATTACACTGAAAAAGGCTCGAAATGATGTTACTGGCTGCTAATTTATTTTTTAGCTTAATATACTCCACTACACACAGGACATCACTCTGCTGAATTATTGTTTGCCACTGTCGTTTTTGGAAAGATTAAAAATTGTTAATCAATGTTAAGTGTGAATGCTTTGACCAAAGAACTTTAATTAATTTTCAAGGGCTCCAAAGACTACTTCTGGCTTGATGTAGAGAATTTAGGAAAAGAATAATGGATGCCACTAGACGTCTACTGAAACAGAAATATATGGTAGTAGATTTTGTACAGAAATGGGCTTCAGGATACAATAGGAAATAAAATAAGCATTTGTCAGTGTATGAGATTCTGAAACTTGCTGCAAACAGAAATGATATAGAAAAAATGAAGACTAAAATAAATATGTTATACAAGAACAATTTCAACATTTAAAACAGATAACAGATTTTCCTAATTTTCAGAGTAATAAATTTTCATGAAATACATTTTGGAAAATTCTTAAACATTTCAAAAAGATTAAGGCCGGGCGTGGTGGCTCATGCTTATAATCCCAGCACTTTGGGAGGCTGAGGAGGATCATCTGAGGTCAGGAGTTCCAGACCAGCCTAGCTAACATGGGGAAACCCCATCTCTACTAAAAATACAAATATTAGCCATGCATGGTGGCAGGCACCTGTAATCCAAGCTACTCAGAAGGCTGATGCAGGAGAATTGCTTGAACCCTGGAGGTGGAGGTTGCAGTGAGCCGACATCGTAGCACGGCGCTCCAGCCTGGGTGACAGAGTGACAGTCTCAAAAAAAAAAAAAAAATTAAAATTATCTAATTCCATTACTCAGAAATAGTCACTTTATTTCAGTATTTTTTTCTTTCATTCTTACATGCATTTATTTCTTTTTTGAAAACTCTTATTAAGCCTTTAGGAAAAATTTGGAAATTCAAGGGAATATAAAGAGATTTAAAAATCATTCATAATTCTATCAGCAAGCAGTAACCACTGCTAATATTCAGAATATATTTGCTTCTAGTATTTTATTATGTATTTTTGCATAGCTTTCATATAAAATTCTGTCATTTTGTTTCCCTTAAAATTGCAGCCATGCAAACCAGCAATTCCAGTTATGGGTATTTATCTCAGAGAAATGAAAACTTGTATTTAAATAAAAGCCTTTACATGAATGTTCATAGCAGCTTTATTTGTAGTAGCCCAAAGGTTTAAACAATCCTAATATCTTTCAATTCTGAAAGGTCAAACTGTGGTATATCCATGCCATAGAACACCATTCAACAATAAAAAGGAAGAAGTATTATACATGCAAAAACTTGGATTAATCTGGAGTGTTATGCTGAGTCAAAAAAGCCAATCTTAAAAGATTAGCTACTGAATGTTTTTATATAAGATTCATGAAATAAATTACAGAAATGTAAAGTACATCACTGGCTTCCAGGAGAAGTGGGACAAGGAGGTGCTGTTTCTATAAAAGGGTAGCAGGAGGGATACTTATGGTGGAACTGTTCTGTACCTTGACTGTGTTGGTCTTTACATGAATATAGATACATGTTATAAAATTACACAGAAATAAGCGCGCGCGCATACACACACACACACACAGTAAGTACATGTAAAACTAGGAAAACCTGAATGTCAGTGGATTGCATCAATGTCAATTTCTTGGTTATAATATTACAGTATAGTTTTACAGGTTGTTGCCATGGAGGGAACTGGGTAAAGCATGTATAGAAACTCTTTGTAGTATTTCTTACAACTGCATGTGAACCTACATCTATTTCAAAATAAAAAGTTAAGACAAATCAAAATGAAATCAAAATACAGCATAAGCATTTTACCATATAAATACAATTTTAGCTGGGAACATTCTCAGTAAACATAATTTTAATGCCTATATAATATCCTATTATTGAAACATTATTTACCTAATAATTTCCCTAATATTGGATATTCAACATTGAGATGTGTGCTACATTACCATATCACAAATATCAGTGCAAAGAAGACCTCTGTGCATAAAACTGTATCTCATTTCTAAGGAAATATTTTTCCTTAGAAAATTAAAAAATATTTTTCTCAGAAAAATATTTCATAAAGTCAGAGCTGGGAGACATTAACAGTTGTAATGCAAAAATCAGATCATCTGGTTAAATATATTTGGAAAACAGCTTTGTTCATTCCGGGAATTAGTCTTTAATAGACAAGTATATATTGTGAATCATCTAGCGGCAATAATCTAATCAATGTTTCCAAAATTTACTTGCTCTGGAAAATCTTATTGCAGAATAAAGATGATTGCTAATTCTTCAACTCTACTCCCCATACTCCCTGATTCTAAGTGGGCTCTGTGACTGCTTTGATCAGCAGACTACTGGGGAAGCAATGCTGTACCAGTTTCCGGGCACAAACTTTAAAAACATGGCAGACTCCATATAGTGTCACTTGAAACACCCCTTCAGGGGAACCCAGAAGCCATGTAAGAAACCTGAATACCTTGCAACTGCCACATTAGCCCAAGATGACTATGTGGAGAGACTGTGTGGAAAGAGGAAGATGCTCAGCTAGCACCAGTTGGCCCAGAAACCACAGCTCAGGTATTAGACAAGTGAATGATGCCATCTTGGACACTTTAGCCAAACAACCAGAATGAAGACTCCAGACATACTTTGTCAATGAAGCTTTTCCAGACATCTGCAGCTATTTGAGGCAACTCAACAACGCCCGAGTCTTTGTGGAGCATAGATGAACCATTTCCACTATGCTCTGCCCAAATCCCTAAACTATAAAATCATCAACAAAATAAAATGATTGTTTAAGCCATTAAATTTAGGGTTATTTGTTACACAGCTACAGATAACCATTACACTTCGTCTTTATTGTCATGGACAGTACAACATAGTGTTTCAGATCATTTGGCTTTACAATCAGGGTATCAAAATTGTGTATAATTTACTAGTGGTGTGATTTTGGGAAATTAAATTCCTTAAAAGAGTTTCTGCTTTGGTAATATGGAAATAATAATCATACTTATTTTACAGAGTTGTAATAATATGATGAGATTACATCTGTAAAGTGTTCAGTACCACATCTTGTATGTAGTAAGAGCTCAGCAATAATTTAATCCACTCCATCACTGGCCAACTAACACCATGTTGTACAGAAGAGGAATTACTATATTAAGGAATATGAGCACATTTTTGTTAAACTTCCTTAATACAGATGTTCACTTTTCTATCTCAAAACTATGCAACAGTTTGTACTCATTTGTGTAGTATGAAAGGTTGAGAAAACATTTTTATTTTAGAATGAGGCTTGACAAAGATTTTCTGTAATGGACCAGACAGTAAATATTTTAGGTTCTGCAGGCCAGTTTCTATTATAACTAGTCAACTCTGTTGTTGTAGTGTGAAAGCAGCCATAGGCAATTTGTAAAAGAATGGTCATGGTCTATAAATAGACCTTATTTATAAAAGTTGAGGTAGGCTGAATTTGCACTGAAGGATTTAGCTTGTCAATCTTTGTTCTAGAGGTTGGACCAAGAGCGTTTTCAGCCTATTGAGAATATGAGAAATTCTGTCTAAAATTTAATACTCTACATGCCCTTGTGGGATCTGCTCCTTCGAGACAAACTGGCTACTTTGTTAGGCATGTACATGAGCATCCAGAGCAGCGTAGCTTCAATTTTACCATATTACTTTCTACAAGATTAGCTACATCAGCTGCTTCTACAAGCTTTAATTGGTAATGATCTATGTACAAGGCATAGATACTCTAGTACTTGGTTAAACTTGCAATTACGAAAGTCAGCTTTTTTCTTGAAGCAAAAGTGATTTGGATTCTTTTTTTAAGCACAAAGTAGATATTCAAAGTTAACTAAAGCAGTAGGCATAATCACTAAATATAGACAGTGGGCTTCGACAGAGAAAGCCGTGGGTTAGCAAAGAAAAGACCCGAGTTCTACTGCCAGTTTTAGCTTGTAACTAGCTGTGTGACTTTGGGGAAGTCACACCCCTGGGCCTCAGTGTGCTATAAATTTATAAAATGAGACTAATAATTCCTTCCTTAGCTGCCTCATAACATTTAGAAAAAATAAAAAATGCCACATGAAATTTATAAATCTCATATTGTAATGTAGTAAACAATTTATTTGTCATCTTCCTAGTTAGAATATGAGCTTCTTGGAGACAGGGGTTATGCTTTATGGATTTTTAAATACCCATTTCTTATACATTAGCATACTCAGCACTTATTAAATGTTGGCAAAATGAATAGTTCAGTGGATAGATGAATGAAAGAGTTTGTAAACTCAATACTTAAGAGCAGAAATTAAAATGAGGTTTATTATCATGAAGCAAATCAACACATTTTGGAAAAAAAATCTGAAAAAGGATCAGCACCATTTATACTAGTAATTTCCCTGTGCCATCTTCTTTGAATCCCTGACATATGCAAAGGCTTCACACATCAAATGAATCACTGAAACTTGCTGTCAGTCCGCTTTTGTTCTGAGAGTGAATAGGGGCAATAGGGGCATAGATGTTGGCCCCACCATTAAACCAAAAATGACTAATTTTTTCAAAAGTCATATGTGCGACTGTCATCTTCAGCCCTTGAAACAGCAATGGCAGAAAAAATATGACTGTTGGGTGTTATGATCAAAAGTAATATTACTTTGAGAAACTTAAATTAAAACAAAGAAATATATTAAACAAGCACCTGTAAAGTTAACTCAGTACAATTTTATGCTTCAAGACAATATCATGTAGAGGAGCAGACTTTTTAGCCTTTTGAACAGTGATACATCTCTTCATTGGTCAGATAGGCCTCCCTTGAATAAAACAGCCTTAGAAAGCTTTGGAATTCTCCACTTGTTGGCAAATCCACGGGGCTGAAGTATCTGTTGCCATGAAATTTTATATACAATGTAATGAACTGATCAACAACTTGCAAATAAGTGTTTTTCAGAAAAGATCTTTTACATGAAAAAATCTGCATGGGTGTGACTGTTGAGTAATGGATGTGCTTAATAGAATGGACACTAATTTTAATGCAAATGGTTTCTTTGGCAATAGTGTGGATTTTAATGTCTTCAAAGAAGAAGGAGGTTGCATTAGCCTTCCCTTTCAGGGCTGTCTGTGGCTGCACTGATATTACTGTGGAAAGAGTAAATAGTCAGGTAAAGATTGGTAAAGATTGTTGTTAATCAGAATGACTATTTCTCCCCTGAAAATGCAGGAGGGAAACATTATTCCCTTCTCAACTCCTTTCTACATAGTAGAGTTGCTGGCTACCTAAAGGAAAGAGGATTTGTATAGAAACTGATTTTCTTGACCAGCATAATTTTGCAAAATTCTGGCTCTAGATATTTAAACTTTAATTCTCCTCTGGAAGAAGCAAGCCATAGAATAGACTCAGTAGTGCCTTTTATTTGTTTGTTTATTTTGAGACAGAGTTTTACTCTGTCACCTAGGCTGGAATACAGTGGTGTAATCTTGGCTCACTACAACCACAGCCTCCCGGTTCAAGCAATTCTCCTGCCTCAGCCTCCTGAGTATTTGGGATTACAGGCATGTGCCACCACACTCAGCTAATTTTTGGAATTTTCGTATTTTTAGTAGAGATGAGGTTTCCTCATGTTGGCCACGCTGGTCTTGAACTCCTGACCTCAAGTGATCTGCCCACCGCGGCCTCCCAAAGTGCTGGGATTACAGGCGTGAGCCATCATGCTCGGCCGGTAGTGCCCTTTTGTTGTGCACATATACATCAGTCTCCAGGACAGAAAATTAAGCATACTTGGTGTCGCCCATCCTTGTTCATCCAAATGTACATGATTCTAATAACAGGCTGTATTTTACAATTTCTTTTTACCCAGACACATTTGACTTTTACAAAAATTCCATAATGTAGATAGAATATATGTTGTTATCTTTGACTGAGAGAAAAGTAATCAAAGGAGGGGAAGTGTCTTAGAGGAGCTATGGTAATTATCTCACCACAACCTATAATTCTCTGATTTAAGTGAAAATTTACTGAATGGCTTTAAGGAGTGAAGCACAGGACTCATTTATTGTGTCTACAGCAGATTCTTGGGTGTCACACATAGTCACTTCTTTCCACTCCTCGCTCAGGTACAATTTACTATTCTCAATTTCACATTGCAAAACCTGAGGCACAGAATAGTGAGTTGCTCAAGGTCACACAACACAATAATGACAGACAGGTAATGCTATTAATATACTTAAACCTACTAGTAGAAATCTCAAGCTTTGCTTCTTAATATTATAACATTTTCACACACACAGCTAAATTGAAAGAATTTTACACTAAACACCTTGTATTAGGGGTCTCCAATGAAATAGAATCCATATGATATATAGATACACAGAAAAGGAGAGAATATACAAAGATATCTACATACAGATTTATTATGAGGGGTCGACTCAGATGATTATAGAGGCTGAGATGTCCCAGGATCTACCATCTGCAAGATGGAGTCCCAGGAAGTTGGTGATGTAGTTCCAAACCAAACCCGAAGGCCTAAGAATCAGGACCACTAATGCCTAAGGGCAGGAGAAGATGAACGTTCCAGCTCAAGCAGAGAGCAAATTCACCCTTTCTCTGCTTTTTCATTCTGTACAGTTCCTCAACCTGATTCCCACCTGCATTAATGGGGGCAGTCTTCTTTACTCAGTCTAAAAACTTAAATATTAATTGTATTGGTTCTTTCTCACACTGTTATAAAGAACTACCTGAGACTGGGTAATTTATGAAGAAAAGAGGTTTAATTGACTCACAGCTCTACGGGCTTTATAGGAGACATGCTGGGGAGGCCTTAGGAAACACAATCATGTCAGAGGTTGAAGGGGAAGCAGGCACGATCTTTACATGGCAGAGCAGGAGAGAGAGAGTGAAGGGGGAAGTGCCACACACTTTTAAACCATCAGTTCTCAGGAGAATTCACTCACTGTGATGAGAACAGCAAGGGGAAATCTGACCCCATGATCTAATTATCTCCTACCAGGCCCCTCCCCTGACACATGGGAGTTACAATTTGACATGAGATTTGGGTAGGGACAGAGAGCCAAACCATATCACTAATCTCTTCTGGAAACACCCTGACAGACATACCCAGAAAAAAAATGTTTTACCAGTTATCTGGGCATTCCTTAGTACTTTCAAGTCAACAAATATAACTAACCATCACATACCCACATACTAACCCATATACCATTAGTGTTTTGCTAAATTTGTTTTAACTTATATCTATTCAGTTATCTATTCCTCTATGTATTCATCAAATCATTTTATTTCCTGACACATTTTAAAGTGAATTGCAAATACTGGAACGCTTCTTCCTAAATATTCACTATGCATATCATGCACTTCAGCTTAATATTTTTATTTAAAATTACATACAACAAAGTCCACAAATCTAAAACTATACAGTAAGCCCTCACCTCATGTTGTTGATAGGTTCTTACAAATTGACTTTAAGTGAACCAACATACAGCAAGTCTTCAAATAACATCGGTTTGTTCAACATGGTTTTGTTATAATGATGATGAGGGGAAAAACTGGTTTTGTTACTTGTTTCACTTAAAGTCACAGTTTCCAAGAATTGATGACATTAAGTGAGGCCTTACTATTCATTCACAAAGTTTTGATAAAACTAAATACCTGTGTAATACAAACCCCTGTCAAGATACAGAACATTACCTTTATCCCAGAACATTTCTTTACACACCTTCTTAGTCAATAGCCTCTTCCACCTTCCCATTACCAGAGGCAACCACTACTTCAAGTTTTTTCACCTTACAGTAATATTACTTGTACTAGAATTTCATATAAATGTAGTCATATAGTATGTACTCTTTTCTGCAAGCTTTATTTCACTCAGCATAATGTTTCTGACAGTCATCCATTCTGTTGTGGATGTTAGTAATTTTTCTGTCAATTGCTGAGTAGTATTTTATTGTTTGAGTATACCAAAGTCTGTGTATTTGTTCTTGTATTGATTAACCCCAGAGCTACTTCCAGTTTGGGCTATTAAGTATATAGTTGCTAAGGCTTCTTGTACGTGTCTTTTGTGAACTCCTATTTTTCTTTCTTTTGGGTATGTATTTAGTTATATAAGAGGTAGTGTGAACATTTCCAAAATAATTGTATCATTTATATTTCTAGCAGCAACGTATGACAGGTCCAGTTCCTCCACAACTGCATCAACATTTAGTGTCAGTCATCTTCATTTTAGCCATTCCAAATGGTATATATTCATTTCCTATAGTTGTAATTCTCATTTCCCTCATGATTAATGAAGCTGAGCACTTTCCCATGTGTTTATTGGCCATTAATATATTTTTGTCAAGTGTTCAGAGCTTTCAATTAATTTGGGGGGGGTGGTATTAATAGGGCCTAGATATCAGCCTTTTGCCACATACATGTTTTGACAATATTTTATCCTAATTGGTGGCTTTTCTATTCATTTCCTAAATGGTATCTTTTGATAGGCAGTTTTTCATGTAGAAGAATTATAATTTATCTTTTTTGTTCTTTCATGATTGTTCCTTTCTGTAGTTTTCCCAAGAAGTATTTTGCTACTCCTGAGTTAAGAAGATACACCGCTATGTTTTACTCTAAACATTTATATGGTTTATACAGGAGTTGAATTTTATTTTTTAAAATGGATATTGTTATTTCTACTTGGTTGGTGAAAAGACTTTTCTTTCTCCTTTACTTATTTATTTATTTTTACTGTTTACATTTGAAAAAGTAAGCATCCATAAGGATTTCATTCTAGGGCCTGCATTCTGTTCTACTGATCTATTTGTCAATTCTTCCATTAATATTACAGTCTCTATTATTATATAAGTCATGAAGTCCAGTAATGCAAGTATTCTAACATTGTTCTTCTTTTTCAATATTGATTTGAATTAAGTCCTTTGCTTCTCTATATGTTTTAGAATAGCTTACCAATTTTCTAAAAAATATATGCTATGATTATAACTGGGATTACATTTTATCTGTTGGTCAATTTGGAGATAAATATCATTTTAACAATATGGAATCTTCAAATCTAATCTATGAATATTTAAGCCTTAAATAATTTCTCTCAGCAGTGTTCTGTAGTTTAATTTTCTGCTACAGTAATTTGTTTTTTATTTGTACAAATTTATAGGGCACATATTAAATGCAAGTGTATATAATGCATTGTGATCAAGTTAGAGTATTAAAGGTGTCCATCATCTGAATACATTTTTGTTAACTATATTTATCCTACTCTGCTGTCAAATATTGAAATTATTCATTCTACCTAACTGTATGTTTGTACTCTCTAACCCACTTAGCTTCATCTTCCCACCTCTCCGCAACTCACCATTCCCAGTCTCTGTTATCAATCTTTCCACTGTCTACTTCCACGTATTCAAATTTTTTAGGACCCACATATAAGTGAGAATATGCAATATTTGTCTTTTGGGGCCTGGCTCATTTCACTTAAAACAATGACCTCCAGTTCCACACAAGTTACTGCAAATGACATGATTTTAAACTTTGTTATAGACCAAATAGTATTCTATTTTGTATATATGCCACGTTTTCTTTATCCCCCATGCATTCATTGATGGAAATAGGTTGATTCCATATCTTTGCTATTGTGAATAGTGCTGCAATAAATATGCAAGTGCAGAAATCTCTTTGATACATTAATTTGGGTAGATATCCAGTAGTGGAATGACTGGTTCCACTGGTAATTCCATCTGTAGTTTCTTGAAAAACCTCCATACTATTTTCTGTAGAGGCTGTACTTGCTTACATTCCCACCAACAGTGCATAAGAATTCCCTTTTCTTTGCACTTTCACCAGCATTTTTTATTTTGTTTCTTTTTAATAATTGCCATTCTGACTGGGGTAAGATGGTTTCTCATTGTGGTTTTGATTCATACTTCTCTGATGATTAGTGATGTTGAGCATTTTTATATACCTATTGACTATATGTTTTATTTCAAGAAATGTCTATTCATACATTTTGCTCACTTTTTAATAGGATTATTTGTTATCCTGTTATCTGAGATCCTTGTGTATTATAAATATTAGTCCTCTGTTGGATGAAGGGTTTGCAAATAGTTTCTCCCATAAAACAGGTTGTCTCTTCATCTGTTGAGTATTTCTTTTGCTGTGCAGAATGTTTTCAGTGTAATTAAGTCCCAATTGTCTATTTTTCTCTTGGTTCCCTGTGCTTTTGAGGTCTTAATCACAAATTTCTCTAGACTCATATCCTGGAGAGTTTTCCCTAGATTTTCTTCTAGTATTTTTACAGTTTCAGGACTTATGTTTAAGCCTTTAATCCATTTTGAGTAAATTTTTGTATATGATGAGAGATAGGGACACAGTTTCATTCTTCTGAATGTAGTGATCCTATTTTCTCAGCACCATTTGTGAAGAAGGTATCCTTTCCCCAGTGTAAATTCTTGTAGGTTTTGCTGAAGATGAATTGGCTGTAAATATGTGGCTTTATTTCTTGGTGTTCTATGCTATTCCATTGATCTCTGTGTCTATATTTTTGCCAATGCCACGCTGCTTTGGTTACTATAGCCTTCTAATATGTTTCATATATCTATATGTGTGTGTATGTGTGTGTATATATGTGTTCATGTATGTGTATATATATGTAAATATGGTTTTATATATATATATTATATATATATAGAGAGAGAGAGAAAGAGAGAGAAAGAGAGAGAGAGAGAGAGAGAGAAATAATATATATTCCTCACTAAAGCGATCCTCCCACTTCACTCTCCCTAGTAGCTGGAACTACAGGTGTGCACCCCATGTCTGGCTAATGTTTTTTTTTTTTTGTAGAGATGGGGTTTTGCCATGTTTCCCAGGCTGGTCTCAAACTCCTGAGCTCAAGCAATCTGCTCACCTCAGCCTCCCAAAATGCTGGGATTATAGGCATGAACCAAAATGCTGGGATTACAGGCATGAACCACTGTTCCTGGCCTACTATATATATTTTTAAGTAAATAATTTAATTTTCTTGCATTCAAGGTTATCATTGATATGTGAGATTTTGTTTCTATCCTATTGTTGTTTTATATATTGTACCTTTTTCATTGTTTGTGCAGTTTGGTAGATTTCTTTAGTGGTATCCATTTGAATCCTTTCTCTCCTCCTTTGCGTGATTGCTTTACCAGTGAGTTATGTATTTCGATGTGTTTTCATGATGGTAAATTTTGTTCTTTTGCTTCCAGGTTTAGGACTCCTTTGAGCCTTTCTTGTAGGGTCAATCTAGTGGTGGTAATGAATTCCTTCAGCATTTGCTTGTCTGGGAAAGTCTTAATTTCTTTTTCTTTTATGATGGATAAATTTGCTGGATATACTACTCTTTCCTTTCAACACTTTTTTAATAAATTTTATTTTATATTCAGGGGTACATGTCGGGTTTGTTATATAGGTAAACTTGTGTCATGGGGGTTTGCTGTGCAGATTATTTCATCACCCAGGTATTAAGCGTAGTACCCATTAGTTATTTTTCCCTATCCTTTCTCTCCCCCTACCCTTCACCCTCCAATAGACCCCAGTGTGTTTTGTTCCCCTCTATGTGTCCATGTGTTCTCATCATTTGGCTCCCAATTATAAGTGAGAACATGTGGTATTTGGTTTTCTGTTCCTGCATTAGTTTTCTGAGAATAATGACCTCCAGCTCCATCCAGGTTCCTGCAAAGGACGTGATCTTGTTTTTTGTGGCTGCATAGTATTCCATGGTGTATATGTACCATATTTTCTTTATCCAGTCTATCATTGGTGGGCATTTAGGTTGATTCTATGTCTTTGCTATTGTGAACAGTGCTGCAGTAAACGTATGCATGCATGTGTCTTTATAATAGAAAGATTTGCATTCCTCTGGGTATAAAACCAGTAACTGGATTGCTGGGTTGAATGGTATTTCTGTTTTTAGGTCTTTGAAGAATCACCACAATGTCTTCCACAATCGTTGAACTTATTTACACTCCCACCAACAGTGTATAAGCATTCCTTTTTCTCCACCACCTCACCAGCATCTGTTATTTTTTGACTTTTTAATAATAGCTCTTCTGTCTTGTGTGAGATAATATCTCATTTTGGTTTTGATTTGCACTTCTCTAATGATCAGTGATGCTGAGCTTTTTTTACATGCTTGTTGGCTTCATGTATGCCTTCTTTTGAAAAGCGTTTTGTCATTTGCCCACTTTTTAATGAGGTTTTTTTTTTCTTGTAAATTTAAGTTCCTTATAGATGCTAAGTATTAGACCTTTGTCAGGTGCATAGTTTGCAAAAATTTCCTCCCATTTTTGTGAAGGTTGTCTGCTCACTCTGTTGATAGTTTTCTTTGTTTTGCAGAAGCTCTTTAGTTTAATTAAATCCCATTTGTCAATTTTTGATTTTGTTACCATTACTTTCATCATGAACTCTTTGCCCATGCCTACATCCCGAAAGGTGTTGCATAGGTTGTCTTCCAGGGTTTTTATAGTTTTGGGTTTTACATTAAAGTCTTAATCCATCTTAAGTTAATTCTTTTATATGATTTAAGGAAGGGATCCAGTTTCAATGTTCTGCATATGGCTAGCCAGTTATGCAGCACCATTTACTGAATAGGAAATTCTTTTCTCATTGCTGGTTTTTCTCAGGTTTGTCAAAGATCAGATATTTGTAGGTGTGTAGGTTAATTTCTGGGTTCCATATTCTATTCCATTGGTCTATATATCTGTTTCTGTACCAGTACCATCCTGTTTTGGTTACTGTCACCCTATAGTGTAGTTTGAAGTCAGGTACTATGATGCCTTCAACTTTATTCTTTTTGCTTAGGATTGCCTTGGCTATTTGGGCTCCTTTTTAGTTTCATATTAATTTTAAAGTAGTTTTTTTCTAGTTCCACGAAGCATCTTAATGGTAGTTTAACAGAAATAGCATTGAATCTATACATTGCTTGGGCAGTATGGCCATTTTTACGATATTGATTCTTCCTTTCTATGAGCAAGGAATATTTTCCCACTTGTTTATGTCATCTCTGATTTTTTGAACAGTGTTTTGTAGTTCTCCTTGTAGAGAACTTTTACCTCGCCTGTTAGATGTATTCCTAGTTATTTCATTATTTTTGTGGCAATTGTGAATGCGTTCCTAATTTAGCTCTCAGGTTGACTGTTGATGTGTAGTAATGCTAGTGATTTTGGCACATTGACTTTGTATCCTGAGACAATGCTGAAGTTGTTTATCAGCTTAAGAAGTTTTTGCGCTAAGACTATGGGGTTTTCTAGATATAGAATAATGTCATCTGCAAACAAGGATAGTTTGACTTCCTCTCTTCCTACTTGGATGCTCTTTCTTTCTTTATCTTGCCTGATTGTACAAGACTGGGCAATCCTTACCCAGGATTGGCCAGGACTTCCAGTACTATGTTGAATAAGAGTGGTGAGAAAGGACATCCTTGTTTTGTCCCAGTTTTCAACAGAAATGGTTCCAACTTTTGTGCATTTAGTATGATATTGGGTATGGGTTTTTCATCCTTTTTTATGGCTGCATAGTATTCCATGGTGTATATGTGCCACATTTTCTTAATCCAGTCTGTCACTGATGGACATTTGGGTTGATTCCAAGTCTTTGCTATTGTGAATAGTGCCACAATAAACATACGTGTGCATGTGTCTTTATAGCAGCATGATTTATAATCCTTTGGGTATATACCCAGTAATGGGATGGCTAGGTCAAAAGGTATTCCTAGTTCTAGATCCTTGAGGAATCGCCACACTGTTTTCCAAAATGGTCGAACTAATTTACAGTCCCACCAATGGTGTAAAAGTGTTCCTATTTCTCCACATCCTCTCCAGCACCTGTTGTTTCCTGACTTTTTAATGATCGTCATTCCAACTGGTGTGAGATGGTATCTCATTGTGGTTTTGATTTTCATTTCCCTGATGGCCACTGCCCATCATCTAGGTTTTAAGCCCCACATGCATTAGGTATTTGTCCTAATGCTGTCCCTCACCTTGCCCCCCATCCCCTGACAAGACACGGTGTATGATGTTCCCCTACCTGTGGCCATGTGTTCTCCTTGTTCAACTCTCACTCATGAGTGAGAACATGTGGTGTTTGGTTTTCTGTTCCTGTGCTAGTTTGCTGAGAATGATGGTTTCCAGCTGCATCCATGTCCCTGCAAAGGACATGAACTTATCCTTTTTATCGTTGCATAGTATTCCATGGTGTATATGTGCCATATTTTCTTAACCCAGTCTATCACTGATGGGCATTTGGGTTGGTTCCAAGTCTTTGCTATTGTGAATAGTGCCACAAAAAACATACGTGTGCCTGTGTCTTTATAGTAGAATAATTTATAATCCTTTGGGTATATAACCAGTAATGGGATGGCTGGGTCAAATGGTATTTCTGGTTCTAGATCCTTGAGGAATCGCCACACTGTCTTCCACAATTATTGAACTAATTTACACTCCCACCAACAGTGTAAAGGCATTCCTATTTCTCCACATCCTTGCAGGCGTCTGTTGTGTCATGACTTTTTAATGATTGCCATTGTAACTGGCATGAGATGGTATCTCATTGTGGTTTTTATTTGCATTTCTCTAATGACCAGTGATGATGAATCAACTTTTTATCATATGTTTGTTGGCAACATAAATGTCTTCTTTTGAGAAGTGTCTGTTCATACCCTTTGCCCACTTTTTGATGGAGTTTTTTTCTTCTTGTAAATTTGTTTAAGTTCCTTGTAGATTCTGGATATTGACCTTTGCAAAAATTTTTCCCATTCTGTAGGTTGCCTGTTCACTCTAATGATAGTTTCTTTTGCGTGCAGAAGCTCTTTAGTTTAATTAGATCCCATTTGTCAATTTTGGCTTTTGTTGCCATTGCTTTTGGTGTTTTAGTCATGAAGTCTTTAACCATGCCTATGTACTGAAGGGTATTGCCTAGGTTTTCTTCTAGGGCTTTTATGGTTTTAGGTCTTATGTTTAGGTCTTTAATTTTTCCATCTTGAGTTAATTTTTGTATAACGTGTAAGGAAGGGGTCCAGTTTCAGTTTTCTGCAAATGGCTAGCCAGTTTTCCCAAATTTTTTTTTTTTTTTGAGAAGGAGTTTCGCTGTTGTTGCCCAGGCTGGAGTGCAATGGTGTGATCTTGCCTCACCACAACCTCTGCTTCCTGGGTTCAAGGGATTCTCCTGCCTCAGCCTCCCAAGTAGCTTGGATTACAGGCATGCACCTGGCTAATTTTGTAGTTTTAGTAGGACAGGGTTTCTCCATGTTCGTCAGGCTGGTCTTGAACTCCCAACCTCAGGTGATCCACTTGCCTCAGCCTCCTAAAGTGCTGGGATTACAAGCATGAGCCACCATGCCCTGCTAACAACACCATTTATTAAGGAAATCCTTTCCCCATTGCTTGTTTTCATTAGGTTTGTCAAAGAACAGATGGTTGTAGATGTATGGCATTATTTCTGAGGCCTCTATTTTTTTCCATTGGTCTATGCATCTGTTTTGGTATCATTGCCATGCTGTTTTTGTAACTGTAGCCTTGTAGTATAGTTTGAAGTCAGGTGGCATGCCTCCAGCTTTGTTCTTTTTGCTTAGGATTGTCTTGGCTATACTGGCTCTTTTTTGGTTCCATTTAAAGATGCTTTTTCTAATTCTGTGAAGAAAGTCAGTGGTGGCTTGATGGGGATAGCATTGAATCTACAAATTACTTTGGACAGAATGGCCATTTTCACGATATTGATTCTTTCTATCCATGAGCATGGAATGTTTTTCCATTTGTTTGTGTCCTCTCTTATTTTCTTGATCAGAGGTTTGTAGTTATCCTTGAAGAAGTACCTCACATCCCTTGTAAGTTTTATTCTTAAATATTTTATTCCCTTTGTAGCAATTGTGAATGGAAGTTCACTCATGATTTGGCTCTATGATTGTCTATTATTTGTGTATAGGAATGGTTGTGATTTTTTCACACTGATTTGTATCCTGAGATTTGCTGAAGTTGCTTACCAGCTTAAGTAGTTTTGGGACTGAGATGATGGGGTTTTCTAAATATACAATCATGTCATCTGCAAACAGAGACAATTTGACTTCCTTTCTTCCTATTTGAATCCTTTTTATTTCTTTCTTTTGCCTGATTCCCTTGGCCAGAACTTCCAATGCTATATTGAATAGGAGTGGTGAGAGAAGGCATCCTTGTCTTGGGCTGGTTTTCAAAGGGAATGCTTCCATCTTTTGCCCATTCAGCATGATATTGGCTATAGGTTTGCCATAAATAGGTCTTACTATTTTGGGCTATGTTCTATCAATAACTAGTTTATTGAGAATTTTTAGCAAGAAGGGGTGTTGAATTTTATTGAGGGCCTTTTCTGCATCTATTGAGATAATCATGTGGTTTTTGTCATTGGTTCTCTTTATGTGTTGGATTACATTTATTGATTTGCATATGTTGAACTAGCCTTACATTCCAGAGATGAAACTGACTTGATTGTAGCAGATAAGCTTTTTCTTGTGTGGCTGGATTGTTTGCCAGTATTTTAATGAGGATTTTCCTATCTATGTTCATCAGGGATACTGGCCTGAAATTTTATTTTTTTTCTTGTGTCTCTGCCAGGTTTTGGTATCAGGATGACGCTGGCCTCATAAAATAAGTTAAGGTGGAGTCCCCCTCTTTTCCTATCGTTTGAAATAGTTTCAGAAGAAATGATTCCAGGTCCTCTTTGTGCCTCTGGTAGTATTTGGCTGTCAATCTGTCTGGTCCTGGACTTTTTTGGGTTGGGAGGCTATTAATTACTGCCTCGGTTTCAGAACTTTTATTGGTCTATTCAGGGATTTGACTTCTTCCTGATGTCGTCTTGGGAGGGTGTATGTGTCCAGGAATTTATCCATTTCTTCTAGATTTTCTAGTTTATTTGTATAGAGATGTTTATAGTATTCTCCGATGGTAGTTTGCATTTCTGTGGGATCAATGGTGATATACCCTTTATCATTTTTTATTGTGTCTATTTGATTCTTCTTTCTTTTCTTCTTAATTAGTCTGGCTAGCAGTCTATGTATTTTGTTAATCTTTTCACAAAACCAGCTTCTGGATTCATTGTTTTTGTTTGTTTGTTTGTTTGTTTGTTTTTGAAGGGTTTTTTCTGTTTCTATCTCTTTCAGTTTTGCTCTGGTCTTAGTTATTTCTTATCTTCGGCTAGCTTTTGAACATGTTTGCTCTTGCTTCTCTAGTTCTTATAGTTATGATGTTAGGGTGTTGATTTCAGATCTTTCTCGCTTTCTGATAATTTATAGCAGCTGCTATAAATTTATTGCTATTAATTTCCCTTTTAACACTGCTTTAGCTGTGTCCCAGAGATTCTTGTAATATTGTCTCTTTGTTCTTATTGGTTTCAAAGAACTTTATTTCTGCCTTCATTTCCTTATTTATCCAGTAGTCATTTAGGAACAGGTTGTTCAGTTTCCATGTAGTTGTGTGGTTTTGAGTGCATTTCTTAATCCTGAGTTCTAATTTGATTGTGCTGTGGTCTGAGAGACTGCTTTTTATAATTTCCATTCTTTTGCATTTGCTAAAGAGTATTTTACATCCAATTATGCTGTTGATTTTAGAATAAGTGCTATGTGGTACTGAGAAGAATGTATATTCTGTTGATTTGGGGTAGAGAGTTGTATAGATGTCTATTAGGTACACTTGGTCCAGAGTTGAGTTCCAGTTGAATATCCTTGTTAATTTTCTGTCTCGTTGATCTGTCTAATAATGACAGTGGAGTGTTAAAGACTCCTGCCATTATTGTGTGGCAGTCTAAGTCTCTTTGTAGGTCTCTATGAACTTATTTTATGAAACAGGATGCCCCTGTGTTGGGTACATATATATTTAGGATAGTTAGCTCTTCTTGTTACATTGATCTCTTTACCATTATGTAATGCCCTTGTGTGTTTTTTTGTTTTGTTTTGTTTTGTTTTGTTTTTGGTTTGAAGTCTGTTTTATCAGAGACTAGGATTGCAACCCCTGCTTTTTTTGAGCCTATGTGTGTCTTTGCATGTGAGATGGGTCTCCTGAACACAGTACACCCATGGGTCTTGAATCTTTATCCGATTTGCCAGTCTGTGTCTTTTAATTGGGGCATTTAGCCCAGGTTGCATTTAAATGTAATATTGTTATGTGCAAATTTGATCCTGTTATCCTGAAGCTAGCTGGTTATTTTTCACATTAGTTGAAGCAGTTTCTTTATAGTGTCATTGGTCTTTCTATTTTGGTGTGTTTTGCAGTGGCTGGTACCAGTTTTTCCTTTCCATATTTAGTGGTTTCTTCAGGAGCTCTTGTAAGGCAGGCCTGGTGGTGACAAAATCTCTCACATTTGCTTATCTGTCAAGGATTTTATTTCTCCTTCACTTATGAAGCTTTGTTTAGTTGGATGTGAAATTCTGGGTTGAAAATTATTTTCTTTAAGAATGTTGAATATTGGCCCCCACTCAATTCTGGCTTGTAGGGTTTCTGCAGAGAGATCCACAGTCTCTCTGAAAGAAGTCTTCTCTCAGAGAAGTCTGGTGGGCTTCCCTTTGTAGGTGACCTGACCTTTCTCTCTGACCGCTCTTAACATTTTTTCCTTGGTTTCAACCTTGGAGAATCTGATGATTATGTGTCTTGGGGTTGCTCTTTTTGAGGAGTATCTTTGTGGTGTTCTCTGTATTTCCTGAATTTGAATGTTAGCCTGTCTTGCTAGGTTGGGGAAGTTCTCCTGGATTGTTGGGATTCACTCAGGATGTTGGCAGAAATATTAAAGAGAAATATTAGGGAAAGTTATAAGGAATAGTCACAAACTTTTTTGGAAGGCTTAAAGGTTACATAGCTTGTAATATTTGAACAGGCTGAAGGTGGCTGGTTCTTACCTTAGAGCATTAGGTTATAGGGTAAATGCTAGGAACAACAGAGGCTTCCCCAGTTAAGTCTGTTTACCCTACCTTCATTAACTAACCTTTGAGACAGATGGCCCTCTGGGTGTGTGTGTTTGTGTGGGGGGGTTATCATTCTTAGAACTATTCTCTTAACTATGTTAATTATCCACAAATGTGTTTACTCAAGCTTCTGTTGTTAATTGTATACTAAATAAATGCCTGGAGTGGGAGCCGCTCAGGGCCGCAGCTGCCATTCTTTACAGGACTCTCCTTGGAGTCTCTGAGTGGCCTTGACCCTTAGCTGGACTGGCAAAGTGGAATATCTGTATGTTAGTATACATTTTATTCATCTGTCATTTGGATCAGGGTCTGCGGGCAGACCCTCACAGCTAATGTCCTCTTGTGAGGAGCAATACCTTACTGGATAATATCCTGAAGTGTGTTTTCCAACTTGTTTCCATTCTCCCTGTCACTTTCAGATACACCAATCAATTGTAGATTTGGTCTTTTCACATGGTCCCATATTTCTTGGAGGTGTTCTTCATTCCTTTTCATTCTTTTTTCTCTAATCTTGTCTTCACGCCTTATTTCACTAAGTTGATCATCAATCTCTGATATCCTTTCTTCCACTTGATTGATTCGGCTATTGATACTTGTTATGTATGTTTCACAAAGTTTTTGTGCTATGTTTTTCAGCTCCATCAGGTCATTTTTGTTCCTCTCTAAACTAATTATTCTAGCTATCAGTTCCTGTAACCTTTTGTCAAGGTTCTTAGCTTCCTTGCATTGGGTTAGAATACGCTCCTTTATCTTAGAGAACTTTGTTATTACCCACCTTCTGAAGCCTACTTCTGTCAGTTCATCAATCTCATTCTCCATCCAGTTTTGTGCCCTTGCTGGAGAAGAGTTGTGATCATTTGGAGAAGAGGCACTCTGGTTTTTGGAATTTTCAGCATTTTAGTACTGTTTTTTCCTCATCTTTGTGGATTTAGCTACCTTTGATCTTTGAGGCTGATGACCTTTGGATAGGGTTTTTGTGTGAGGGTCCTTTTTGTTGATGTTGATGTTGTTGCTTTCCGTTTGTTTGTTTTCCTTCTAACAGTTAGGCCTCTCTTCTGCAGGTCTGCTGCAGTTTGCTGGAAGTCCACTCCAGACCCTGTTCACCTGGGTGTCACTAGTGGAGGCTGCAGAACAGCAAAGCTTGCTGCCTGCTCCTTCCGCTGGAAGCTTTGTCCCAGAGGAGCACCAGCCTGATGCCAGCTGGAGTTCTCCTGTATGAGTTGTCGACCCCTGTTGGGAGGTCTCTCCCAGTTAGGAGGCACGGGGGTGAGCGACCAACTTGACGAGGCAGTCTGTCCATTAGCAGAGCTGGTGTGCTGTGCTGGGAGAATCCCTCTTGTCGGGATCAGCTGCTCTATTCGGAGCTGGCAGGCAGGAGAGACTGCATCTGCTGAAGCTGCGCCCACAGTCACTGCATCCCCCAGGTGCTCTGTCCCAGGGAGATGTAAGTTTATCTGTAAGCCCTTGACTGGGGCTGTTACCTTTCCTTCAAGAGATGCCCTGCCCATTGAGGAGGAATCTAGAAAAGCAGTCTGCTTCTTCAGAGAAGCACTTTGCTGTGCTGTGGTGAATTCTGCCCAGTCCACACCTCCCAGCCTCTGTAACACTGCCAGGGGAAAACCCGGCTACTAAAGCCTCAGTAATGGCAGATGCCCCTCCCCCAACCAAGCTCAATTTTCCCAGGTCAACTTCAGACTGCTATGCTGGCAGCAAGAATTTCAAGCCAGTAGTTCTTAGCTTGCTGGGCTCCATAGGAGTAGGACCCACTGAACAAGACCACTGGGCTCCCTGGCTTCAGCTCCCTTTCCAGGGGAGTAAACAGTCCTGTCTTGCTGAGGTTCCAGGCACCACTGGGATATGAAAAAAAACTTCCGTAGCTAGCTCAGTGTCTGCCCAAACAGCCACCTAGTTTTGTGCTTGAAACCTAGGGCCCTAGTGGTGTAGGCACATCAGGGAATCTCTTAATCTGCAGATTGCAAAAATCATGGGAAAAGTAGTATCCAGGCTGGACAGCACAGTCCCTCACAGTTTCCCTTGGCTGGGGGAGGGAGGTCCTTCCAGCTCCTTGAACTTCCTGGGTGAAGTGATGCCCCACCCTGCTTCTGCTTCCTCTCTGTGGGTTGCACCCACTGACTAACCATTTCCAGTGAGATGAACTGGGTACCTCAGTTGGAAATACAGAAATCACCCACCTTCTGCATTGGTCTCGCTGGGGGCTGCAGACCAGAGTTGTTTCTATTTGGCCATCTTGGCCCCAATCCCAGCTTTTTAAACTTGGAACTGCATTCAACATATATATTTATTTGAAAAGACTGACTGACATATTACAGGATTCAGTCTTCCATAGTACATGGTATATTATTCTACTTAGTCATTCTTTATGTCTTTAAACAGGTAATAGTGCTTTGTTCACACATAGTCTATACTATTTCTAGAGTTATCTCTCATTTTGTGTTGCTCTAACAATTTTAATTGGGATTTTTAAAGTATTTTTTTGGTTCATTTCTAACATGAAACATTTTGGGTGTTATATATTTATTTGAATAGTTACTATTTTATGACAACAATCCTGTCCTGTGCCAAGAGATTTTTCCAACATTTATAACCATAATTTCTGTGTCATACCTAACTGCACTGACAAACACATTGAGAATGGTGTTAAATAATCACTATCGTAAGCATTTTTATTTTGTTCCTAATTTTACCCAAAATGATTAAGCCTAGCCATTTAAATTTTTCTTCACTGTATTAACTTTAGACATTTATCTACTGAGGCATGACTTTGAAAGATGAGGACACTGATGGATTTGCATTTCCATTTATCTCTTTCATGCCAATTTATTTTCTTATTAATTTTATATTATTGATATTTTAAATGATTGCTTTCTATTCTGTAGGATAGAAACCTTAGCCTTCACAGTTGTTTAGCCATAGGATTTAGTATTTGCTGTCTTTACAGATCTGTATTTTAAATTCATCTCTCTACTGGCTGGATTCTATAGTGGAGTTTTTGCAAGACAGGCTCATGAAAGTTTGTATTAGTTTGCTAAGGCTGCCATAAAAAGAACAGTCATGCACTTGCATAATGATATTCTGGCCAACAATTAACTACATTTATGACAGTGGTCCCATAAGGTTACAATAGAAGTGAAAATTTCCTATCACCTAGTGACATCATAGCTATCAAATGTCATGCATTACTCACATGCTTGTGGTGATGATGGTATTAACAAACGTACTGCACTTCCAGTCTATAAAAATATAGCACAGGAAATTGTATACGGTACATAATACTTGATAATGACAACCAACAAAGTGTTACTGGTTTACATATTCACTCTACTATTCTTTTTATCATTATTTTAGAGTGTACTCCTTGAACTTATTTTTTTTTAAGTTAACTGTAAAACAGCCTTAGGCAGGTCCTTCAGGAGGTATTCCTGAAGAAAGCGTTATTGTAGGAGATGACAGCTCCATATGGCTACTGGCCCTGAAGACCTCCTAGTGGCACAAGATGCAGAGGAGGAAGACAAGTGATATTGATAATCCTGATCTTCTGTAGGCCTACACTAATGGGTGTTTGTATGCTAGTTTTTAACAAAGAAGTTTAAAAAGTGAAAAATAATGAATAAAACATTTTAGAAATAGGAAAAAGCTTATAGAATAGGGATATAAAGAAAAGATTCTTGTACAGCTGTAAATGAGCTTGTGCTCTAAGATGTGTTACTACAAAATACTCAAAACGTTTTTTAAAAATTCAAAAGTTTATAAAATAAAAAGTGAAACTAAGCCAAGAATAATGTATTACTAAAGAAAAATATGTTTATAAATTTTGTGTAGCCTAAGTACACAGTATTTATAAAGTCTACAGTAGTGTACAGTCATGTCCCAGGCCTTCACATTCACTCACTGACTTCTAGCCCTGAAGTTCCATTCATGGTAAGTGCCTCTACAGGTGTACTGTTTTTCATCTATTATACCATATTTTGACTGTCTTTTTTATATTTAGGTATGTTTAGATGCACATTGTGTTACTATTGTCTATAGTACTCAGTACAGTAATGCCCTGCATTGGTATGTGGCCTAGGAGCAATAGGCTTTACCATATAGCCTAGGTGTGTAGTGGATTGTTCTATCCGGGGTTGTGTAAGCACACTCTCATGTTTGCACAACAATGAAATCACCGAACGCATTTCTCAGAATGTATTCCTGTCATTAAGTGATACATGACTATATCACAAACTGGGTGGCTTAAAGAACAAAAATTTACAGTTTTTGAGGCTATAAGTCTGAAATCAAGGTGCCAGCAGGGTCGGTTCCTTCAGAGGAAAGTGGAGGAATGATCTGCTACAGGCCTCTCTCTTCATATTGTAGATGCCCATCATTTCCTTGGGTCTCTTCATATCATCTTTCCTTTATGCATGTCTGTCTCTATGTCCAAATTTTTCCTTGCTATGAAGACACAAGTCTTACTGGATTAGGGTCTCACCTTACTCCAGTATAACATTATCTCAATTAATTGTATCTTCAGTCAATCTATTTCCCATAAGGTCACATTCTGGGATATGGGGGTTAGGATTTGAAGGTATGAATTTGGTGGGGGTTGGGGGACACAACTCACCTAATAACAGAGCTGCATTGCCCATGGCCATGCATGTTTACAAATATTTTCCTGTTGGGCAATATATAAGTGGTAATTTGGGATCCTTTTAAATTCTTGGATAGCTCTTTTCTATTCCTCTTCCCAGGACTTTGCCCACATTATTCAACTGTCATCTGGAACTGATCATTGCTCTGAATAAGACTGACTTGAGACGTGCAAAGGACTCCTTCTTTAACATTCTGCTTATTTTCTAGTTCATCTCCTAGGTACTAGTCATTTTCTATCCATTTTTTTTCCAGGAATATGATGTACCTTCTTAATATACAAAGTTATATCTTCCTCTTTTCCAGAAAGAATGTATTTTACTTTGTTTCCCATCACACCTTTGAATACCTGTTGTACTCTGTACTTCTGTACTAACTACTGACCACGTATTTGTTCCCCTTGCTCATTTTCTAAACATGGCATCTTTTCTCAACCCACTTTTATTTTTACCTTTTACTCTTTGTATTATTGGTTGTTTTAAATAGCTTGTCCTTCAGGTGACTATTTTTTCAGCAGCATCTATACAATTTCATGCTATTGCCAATAGGGGTCTCAATTTTGGAATAATTTTGTCTTCAACTTCTTTTCTCAGCTGTGCTAGCTCACTTTTATCTCTTTCTCTTGTCTCTTCTACAGATCTCTTTTCTCTCTATTTATTTTGAATTTTGTATTTTTAAGTACACAGAGAAGGTTATTTCTAAAACTTTCTTGTGTTAGAGCCCAAATGCCAAAGCAATCCTAAGCCAAACGAAACAAAAACAGAGCTGGAAGCATCACACTACCCAACGTCAAACTTTACTACAAGGCTACAGTAGCCAAAACAGCATGATACTGGTACAAAACAAACACATAGATGAATGGAACAGGTTAGAGAACCAAGAAATAAAGCTGCACACCTGCAACCATCCAATCTTTGACAAAGCGACAAAAACAAGCAATGGGTAAAGGACTTTCTATTCAATAAAGAGTGATGGGATAACTGGCTAGCCATATGCAGAGGATTGAAACTGGACCCATTCCTTTTACCATATACAAAAATCAACTCAAAATGGATTGAAGACTTAAATATGAAACCTAAAACTTTTTTAAAACCTAGAAGAAAACCTAGGCAATACCATTCTGGACACAGACCTTGGTGAAGATTTCATAATGAAGTCTCTAAAAGTAATTGCAACAACAACAACAACAACAAAAATTGACAAGTGGAACTTAATTAAACTAAAGAACTTCTGTACAGCAAAAGAAACCATCAACGGATTAAACAAATGACCTACAGAATGGGAGAAAATATTCACAAACTATGTTTCCAACAAAGGTCTAATGTACAAATCTATAAGCAACTTAAACAAATCAACAAGCAAAAACCAAACAACCGCATTGAAAACTGGGTAAAGGACATGAACAGACACTTCTAAAAAGAAGATATACTCACAGACAACCAGCATGTAAAACAATGCTCAGCATCACTGATCATTAGAGAAATGCAAATCAAAACCACAATGAAATGCCATCTCACATTGGTAAGAATGCCTATTATTAAAAAGTTCAAAAAACAAAACAAAACAAAACAAAACAGATGCTGGCAAGTTTGCAGAGAAAAGATAATGCTTATGTACTCCCAGTGGGAAGGTAAATTAGTTCAGCCACTGTGGACGGCAGTTTGGATATTTCTAAAAGAAATTAAAACGGAACTATAATTTAACCCAGCAATCCCATTACTTGGTATGTAACCAAAGGATTATAGATGACTCTACAAAAAGACGCATGAAATAATATGTTCAATTGCAGCACTATTCACAATAGCAAAGACATGGAATCAACCTAGACACCCACAAATGATGGACTGGATAAAGAAAATGTGGTACATATATGCCATTGAACACCATGCAGCCATAAAAAGAGTGAAATCATGTTTTTGCAGCAACATGGATATAGCTGAAGGCCATTATCCTAAGTGAATTAACGCAAGAACAGAAAACCAAATATGGTGTGTTTTCATTTATAAGTGGAAGCTAAACATTGAGTACTCATGGACACAAAGGTGGGAATAATAGACATCGGGGCCTACTTGAGGGTAGAGGGTGAGGGTCAAAAAACTACCTTTTAGGTACTATGCGTATAACCTGTGTGACAAAGTAATCTGTACAGTAAACACCAGTGACATGTAATTTACTCATGTAACAAGGGAATGCCTGCACATGTCCCTCCAGAACCTAAAAGTTGAAAAATTTAAAAATTTTTATTTTGTTTACTGAGCTAATTCTTCTTCTAAATGTGGTCTTCAATGGCTGTTTATGTGTGCCCTTTTCTTTTTCTTTTTAGTGGTTATACAGGGTCTTACATTGGTTTTTAATTATCACACATTTGTAGGCCAGACCACCAGAGTACCTCTTAATTTTTTTCTTTAATTTCCGCCCTGTTATAGGCTGAATTACGGGTCCCTCTTCTGTGATCCCAATGCACTCTATGTACTTCCCTATCATCGCACTTTTTACACTTCCGCAATCACTGCCTTGTGTTGTCTGCCTTTTCCACTGTTAGTTCCTTGATATGGAAAGCACCATTTATTTACACCTCTCAGAAACTATCCAGAGCTGTGCTTTCTAATATGGTAGCTACCAGCTACATATGTCTGCTGATTACTTGAAATGTGGCTAGTCAAAATTAAAATGTGCTGCAAAATACACATTGGATTTTAAAGACAATATGACAAAATGATATAAAATATGTCATTAATAATTTGTCATATTGAATACATGCCAAAATTTTGATCTATTGATTTAAATAAAATATATTAAAATTAATTAGGCCTGTTTGTTTTTAATGAGGCTACTATGTAATTTATTAAATGACACATATTTCTTTCTTTTGAACAGCAATGCTCTAGTGTTCTGACACATAGAAGGTGCTCATTAAGTCTTTGCTAATAATTAAGTGATTTCAAGGTATACTGCAAAAGCATCCTTTTTGGTTTGCTATCTTTGGATTTCTCTCTTAATTTTGGATAGGCCACTAGTGGAGGAAGAGGAGATAACCTAGTGTGCTTGTACTGTAGTTCAGAATGCTGATGGCCAGCTAGTTGGGCCAATGGACACTTATTAGCTATGTAACTATGGGCAAGCTACTAACCTCTCTGTGCTTTATTTTCTCAAGTATAAAATGGGGATGGGGATGACAACAGAGTGTTGAAAGAATATAATGAGATAATTTTATGAGCCATTTCACAGATCAAACTCTGCTTGGCATGGAATAAACGCTCAGCACATGTTAGCTTTATTACTTGTGCCATAGCTATTATAGCTCCCTGGTAAAATGTAGAGAGAACACCTCATTCATTGTTCTGTCAAATTCTGTAGAAGGCCAGAGTAGAGAATTACTGTCTCTGTATCCTGAGCAGTTAGAGGTTCCTTGGCAGCAAGGTGTGGGGACAGTGTCAAGGTCTTAGGAGGCCAGGCATCCTGCAGATAGACGGCAATCTGATGACTCTTCCTGCCAGTTCTGGGACCTTCATACACAGACAGCTTCCCTGCCTTGGGCCACTGGGAGCTGAGCATCTGGAGAATAGCAAACTTGATTAGCTTTAAGCAAGAAGAGCACAGCAGAAGAAATAACGGTTGTAAGCTCTAAACTTACAAATTAAAATACGGAAGGCACTGTGGGTCACACACACAACTTATTTATAAATTCTGCTTTCCAATTGAGTTTCCAAAATATGTCTGTGCAAAACTGATTTTTGACCTAAAAAAGCAAAATGGAGGGAAGGGAGGTAGACTTGGCTCCATGTACATTTAATGCATCTTGAAATTCACTGGCAGACTCTCTTTTTCTTTCATCTCTTGTAAGTTGGCCTGGGCTTGCAAATTAAATGCCTTTCCATTCAGATCTGTTCAACGATCAAATATGCCTGCACACTTGATTGTTCCAGGGGACTGATGGAGTTTTAATGATATTTTCTGGCACTGACTGCTAGCAGAGATTCTTGAAGGCAGCCCTCATGCAGGTCAAACAGTAGAAAAGGTTGGGTATTTCTTGGCCTTTGTGCATTCCTAGAGATGTTTTAGTTCTGAATATAACCCTGGTGCAGAATAGACCCAACCAGCATAAACAGAAGAACTGTGGCATTCCTGAAAAGAATGTGGATTTCAAAGCCAAGGAAACTCAGTTTAGAATCCCAGTCCTAGCACGTCCTAGCTAGTAATCACAGAGGCCACTTCTCTTTCAGTCTCAGTTTTATAAGCTGTAAAATGGCTACAATAATAACAATCTCACCTTCTGGAAGAAGACTAAATGAAATAACATATATAACACTTCTACCATAAGACCTGATACGCAGTAGGGTCTCAAATATGGTAGCAATTGTGTTTTGTTTGTGACTAACAAGAACTTTAAGAAATAAATATGCTCCTATACTGTCTACCCCTTACAATGAATCGTACATAGTAAGCAGGAAATGTTTTAGCTCTACCTATTAGGCACTAATATCTCATTATTCAGTATTGAAATGGATCATTTATTCCATATTCAGCTAAAAAAAATCAGTATTTATACAATTATCAAGCCTCTTTTGAAAGCAGAAAACTGACAGCTTCTTGATAAAAGGAAGAGAGACCGTCTCACATCTTTCTTTGTGAAACTTAAAATCCTGTTCAGGAGCAAATAACATGCTCCCAATATTTCTTACATATTCTGAGCAATTTAAGCTTTTATCATTGAGGTATAAATTTCCATTCTGCTTAATTTTGAGATTCACAGAATGAATTTTTTTGAAATCCCAGCCCTCGGTCTTTAAAAATGTCACATTATATAACTAATAAGGAAAAATAGGGATGAGAGAATTTTCACATGTCATTTTTATTCTATTCACAGTGGAAACAAATTTAGTCTGAGTGAGCCTAAACATGAATACAGAAGTGCTTCAGCAAAGAAGAATTTAACTGCTGTAAAGGGGTAGTAACATGATATATTTCAGAAGTTCAAAGCTACCCAAACAATGGTATTTTTCTAGTTCTAATGGTTTTTATTTTCCTTCTTTCTTAGATTATAACAAAAAATGAAGTGAGGACATGTATAATTCAATAATTTGATCTGCTGCTTCACATAATTTGTTATAATCCTAATAACAATAGCAATGATGATAATAACATTTAAAACACTGAGTATGCCTATGATTCAAGCACTTTCTATATATTCTCTTTTTAAATACCCACAGCAACCTTAATGGCTAAAACTATTAAAACTGAATGATTAGGAAGTGATGGAGGCAAGATATGGTAGGATTTTATCCTGTTGCAGAGAATGCATTGCTTTGCTTCTAGAAAGTACCTATATGGGTATCAAAAGGAGAAAAATTAGAAACAGAATTGTTTTGATAGATTCTTAATTATGTAGATGATTTGTGTGTTGATATGTTGGGTCTTCTTTGATAAGCAAAATGGATCTGAGTCAGCCATTAGTGCTATTTCTTTGCCTCTCTGTGCTTTAGGGTTGGATGGCAATTGCTAATACTTCAGCAGTTTGTGGGTTCTTCTCCCCATCTTTATAAATCCTGTCCCTGCTTCTATGAAGAATACAAGCGTAGCACCCACACACTGAGAATCAGAGCTGAGATTAGCTCTGAAATGCCACCTCCAACAATTTGTTTCTTCCTTTGGAGAAAATTGAGATACGAAGGCTTAATGGGTGCAGTTGTCAATGTTCCAGACAGTTAAAGACAAGCAAAAATGTTTCTGATACTTTGGAGATGGTAGGAATATTCCACTATTGATTACTTATTTAATAATAGATAAAAGAAAAACTGTATCATAAAATTGTCTTAATCTACTACAAAACAGGGATTAATTGGAACGGTACTGAAAGGTAAATGAATTGTGTATAGAAAAACAGACTAAAAATGCTTTTTAAAATAAGGAGAGGATTAACCAAATGAAAAGGCAGCCTGAGTATTGGGAGAAAATATTTGCAAAATCCATAATATATGAATAACTCACACAACACAATAGAAAAAAAAACAAATAACCTGATTTAAAAGTGGACAAAGGACCTAAATAGACATTTTTTTGCAAAAAAAAAATATGCAAATAGCCAATGGGTATATGAAAAGGTGCTTAATAACATCATTAATTATTAGAGAAATGTAAATCAAAACTACAATGAAGGGTGATTATGAAAAAGACAAGAGATAATAATAAGTGCTGGCAAGGATGTGGAGAAAATGGAACCTTTGTACACTATTGATGGGAATATAAATTGGTGTAGCCATTATGAAAAACAATATGGAATCTCCTTAAAACATTGAAAATAGAACTACCATATGAACCAGCATTCCCACTACTGGGTGTATACCAGAGGAGGTGAAATCAATATTTCGTAGGGATATGTGAACTCCCATGCTCATGGCAGCATTATTCACAATAGCCAAGATATGGAAGCAACCTAAGCATCCATTGACAGATAATTAGATAAATAATGTTTTGTGTGTGTGTGTGATGGCATCTTCAAAAAGTTCATGGAAATGCATACTAGGAAAAAAACTATGAGTGGATTTCAATTTTTTTTGCACCAAAATTAACTGATACTAACTTGTTATAAGATGCTTCAACAGGATGTAGTTTGAGGCACTCATAGAGATATTAGTTTGAAAACAGGCCCTAGAGGACAAGATGAATTCTGCTAAAGTTGAAGCAAGAATAAACATCAAATTGTTGGTGAAGCTTGGGTGGAAGAATGGTGAAATTATTGATGGCTTATGAAAAGTTTATGGAGACAATGCCCCATGGAAATCAGCAGTTTACAAATGGATAACTAGTTTTAACAAGGGATGACATGATGTTAAAGACAAAGCCCACAGCAGCAGACTGTCCACATCAATTTGCAAAAAATAATTCTGTTCATTCTAATTGGAGAGGACTGACAACAGCAGAAATAGCAGCCAATACCAGAGACATCTCAATTGATTCAGCTTACACAATTGAAGTGGAGCAAACTTTCCACTTGATGGGTGCCAAAACGATTGCATCCAGTCTAGCTTCAGATAAAAAGCAGATTTTGCTTGCTTTCTTTTTTTCAAGACAGGGTCTTGCTCTGTCACCCAGGCTGAAGTAAGGTGGTGTGATCACAGCTCACTGCAGCTTTGACCTCCCAGGCTCAAGTGATCCTCCTACCTCAGCTTCTCAAGTAGCTGGACCACAAGTACATGCGGCTGGTCCACTGGCTGGCTTGCTTATTTATTCATGTATTTATGTATTTATTTATTTATTTGAGATGGGGTCTCACTACGATGCCCAGGCTGCGCTCAAACTCCTGGGCTCAAGCAATCCTCCTACCTTGGCTTCCCAGAGTGCTGGGATTACAGGCATAAGCCAGTGTACCCAGTCAAGAACAGAGTTTTCAATAGAAATTTTAAACAAGTGGGATCAAGATCTTGAAGCACTTCCCCAGATAACTGTACCAGGAGATGAAACATGGCTTTGTCAGTATGATCCTGAAGACAAAGGACAAATCACACCAATGTCTACTAGGAAGCAGAAATGTCTACTCAAAGCAAAAGCAGATTGGTCAAGAGCAGAGGTCATAGCACAGTGTTTTGAGATGCTCAAGGCATTTTGCTTGTTGACTTTCTGGATGGCAAAGAAATCATAACATTTGCTTATTATTAGGGTGTTTTGAGAAAATCAGAAGCTGTAGCAGAGAAATGCCTGGGAAACCTTCATCAGAGATTCCTTCTCCACAACAATGCTCCTGCTCATTCCTCTTATCAAACCACAATTTTGCAAGAGTTTTGATGGGGATTCATTAGGCATCCTCTTTACACTCTTGATTTGTTTCCCTCTGACTTCTTTTTGTTTTTCTAATCTTAAAAAATCTTTAGAGGGCACCCATTTTTCTTCAGTTAATCATGTAAAAGAGATTGCATTGACATGATTAAATTCCCAGGACCCTCAGTTCTTTAGGGATGGACTAAATAACTGGTATCGTTGCTTACAAGTGTCTTGAACTTGATGTAGCTTATGTTGAGAAGTTTATATATATTTTTATTTTTAATTCCATTCCATATACTTTTTGAAATCTGTTCATACATAAAATGGAATACTATTCAGCCTTAAAAAGGAGATCCTGCCATTGCCACACATCAATGAACCTGGAAGACATTATGCTACACGACATAAGCCAGACACAAAAAGAGAAATACTGTATGATCTCAATTGTATGTGAAATCTTAAAAAAAAAAAAAAAGTCAAATGCATAGAAACAAAATAAAAAACTGGTTACCAGGGGTGGAAGGTTGGGAGGAAATGAAAAGAGTTAGGTCAAAGGATACAATGTTGGAGATACGTAGGTTGAATGAGTTTAGAGATCTAATGTACAACATGAGGACTATTATTAGTAATATTGCATTATATTCAGAATTCTTGCTAACAGAGTAGATTTTGGGTGCTCTGGCCATACATCAAAATGGTAACCATGTGAGATAATATGTTAATTTACTTGACTATAGTAACCATTTTATTATGCATAAATATACCAAAACATCATGTTATATATCTTAAATATATACAAACATAAATAAAAATAAGAAGACTGTAGTCAAATTCCTTCTTGCCTTTAGAGACTACCACACCACTTATTCTATCTAGTAACTTTTTCATCTCTTCTTTAACTTAGTATTTAAGGCCACCTCCCCTTGGTAATAAGGAATTAGTCCCCCAAGGAGATTGCAAGAGCCACAGAAGGGCAATTGGTAGCACAGCAGCTTTAACACCTGACAGGTTTGGTTTGGCAACTCACTGGTTGTACAACCTTAAGCAAGTTACATGACCTTTTGAGTTTCAGTTTTTTTTCTCATCAGTGGGAAAATAATGGCTAGTTGGTAGGTTTATCATGAGGACTGATGAGCTATGATGTTTGTAAGTCCTAAGAAAGTGCCTCATACAAAACAGAGGCTCAGTAAATGTTAGTTGTTATGATGATTATTCATAATATCTTAAACCTCAGAGTCTACAATTTGTCTTCTGAAATTACAGATTTAGCTCAGGTATTGGATCTTAGCAAATGTTCAATGTATAACCCATTACTGTTATTATTGTCGTTATTCTAAAACCTAGACTTAGTGAATTTACATTATAAAATAATTACTATTAAGTATATATGATTATACTAAATATGAGGGATGACATACGGCACTATAGAATTCAGTAGTTGGTATTAATTGAATATTGACATGGGCATGTGATATGGATGGTATCGGGTGAGTAGTAGCTCAACAGCCAAGGCTTAATGAGTGTTTATTCTTTGCAAGTGTAATACTAAGAATTCTAAAATGTCACTACATTATTTATTGATCCTTCAAATAATCCTTGAAAGGGATCGTTATGCACATTTCATATATGAAGAAATCTGAAGCTTAGAAAAGCTAAGTAGCTTGCTGGAGGTTCACACTTGGATATGGGCAAGCCACAGCTCAAATTCACTTTCATCTGACTGCAAAACACTTGTCCTCAACCCCTAAGCCAGTGACTCAGAGTGAAGTCACTTGGAGCTCTACCCTGTCAACAGCTGTGTGTTCTTTGAAGGATATAGGAAAATTACATATGTATGCAGTGACCCTCTGGAAACTGGAAGGAATGGAGAAGTCTGAGACATTGTCTTAATTCTTTTTATGATAGTCTTATATTTAGACTCTATTTCACTAATACAGCCTGGGCTTTCCACAAAATAATTTAAGATAATGAAATTTCCCTGCAGTAAATATTCATCCCATTAAAAATAACTGAACACCAGAAACAGAACAGAATAGGAACTCAGTGAATGCACTGGCATAATGACAGACACTGGGAGGGACCTGGCCTTCACCAGTGTGCCATGCTGCTTCCTTTTGTTGAATGCCTCCAATGAGAAGTCCGTGGAGTGGCAGCCCCAGTAACTGGTTAAGAATTCAGATTTGGGGGCCAGATGCGGTGGTTCATGCACATAATCCCAGCACTTTGGGAGGCCGAGGTGGGCGGATCACTTGCGGTCAGGAGTTCAAGACCAGCCTGGCCAACATGGTGAAACTCCATCGCTACCAAAACTAAAAAAAATTAGCCAGGCGTGGTGGCGGGCACCTGTAATCCCAGCTCCTCAGGAGGCTGAGGTAGGAGAATTGCCTGAACCCTGGAGGCGGAGGTTGCAGTGAGCCCAGATTGTGCCACTGCACTCCAGCTTGGGCGACAAGAGCGAGACTCCGTCTCAAAAAAAAAAAAGAATTCAGACTTGGGAGTCAGGCAGAGTTGAGTACCAGTCCCAGGCCTGACACTTATTGAATGTACAATCTTGAACAAGGATTTGACTTCTCTGGGGTTCCATTTCCTTATCTGCAAAATGTTTATCTTTATCTATTACCCTTATCTGTCTCTTTGGGGTTTGTGAGCATTAAGTGAGCTAATGCAAGTAAACCACTGGGCACCATACCGGATGGCAGAAAACACTCAATGGTGGTAGCTGGTCGTGTGGTAAATGGCTTTCACACAGGGCTGGTTCCAGCACAGATATCCAAATACAAACAAGTGCTGCATAAATGAACATTTAAAGGTTAAGTACTTAAACTGAAGGTGTAAAATGTTCAATGTGAGCTTATGCTTTCCTGTTAGTTCTATTCTTTGCTGAAGCTAAGGAGGGATGGTAAGGAGCCACTGGTATTTGTATAGGGGAATCTCATTTCCTTTAGTGCAGGAGCGTGTTCATATCCAGAACCACCCCTTGCTATGGAAGCCAGCACAACCAGACCCACAAAGCCCTTGAATGTTTAGCAAATTTCTAAATCTTGGCAACAAGCCAGAGAAAAGGATACAGCTGAAAATAGCAAAGGTGGAGACCCAAGAGGCAGTGGGGTCACTCCTAATGCTGAGCAAGGTTTTAGCAATCTTATCTGCTGTGCCCCCAGCATCTTTTCTTTTGTTAAAAAGCTGTGTGGCAAAAATAATGCTGTCAGCAGAATGCAGAGTGCAGTGAGTCCCACGTAAAATAATGATTCCATTCCCTAAAGGCTCATGGTTCTTTACAGTCATTGTATGCCACATTCTTTTGAGGCTGGAAGTTGACAGGTAACATTAGAGGGAGGAAAAGGAGATTTAATTTGCTTAGTCTGGACTGCTATTGAGAACCTGGGCTGTGGATTCGGCTCAGCTACAAAATCAAGACATAATGTGCATGAGCCCATTTGTCTGTGAAGCCCTGGCCTCAGTTTCTTCATCTTTGAGATGAACAGTTTCTAAAGAGGAGTTGAGCTCCATGAAGGCAGGGCTTAATGAATCCTTGGTACCTACAGTAGGGCCTGACACACAGCAGGTGCTGAATAAATCAGATATTATTGTTGTCAAACTAGCAAAGTTAAGAGGACCCTTCACTTTGCTAATGAGACTCCCTTCTATGAGCATATCTAAGAAGCTATGAGTCAAAAACTAGCCAAGTAACCCTTTAAAAGAAGTGACGCTGCCTTGCCAAAGCCAGGCTAATACTGCACGCAGACTACACAAGGGCCGAGATACCCAGCCCAAAGCTGAATGAATCCTTCTTAGAATCACAGGGTCGTGAGGAGCACTTGAGGTCTTCCTTCTCTGCATCACCATCAGAGCATCTCCACTGAACAAGAAGGCCGGAGTACTTGGAGGAGGCCCAACTGTTAGCAAAATCCTTCACAGCTTAGAAACACCTTATCATACACTGTCTTATTTGGTACTCACAGAAGTCTTGTGAGGAAGGGAAGTGGGTGGTTTATCCAAGGTAGGATGATGAAACTGAAACTCAGACAAGGTATCCTCTTGATCAAAGTTAATTCATTGGTAAGTAGAACAGCCAGGAATTGAGCCTGCGACTTTAAACTCCAAGGTCCCAGCATTCCATAGGAAGAAACTGGATTCCCATCTGTTCCCACACTATGCTCAAAGATTCTGTGTCCTGAGCAGAATAGTAATTCGTAATAACCAGCATTCATTGCTCCTAGCATTACCAGATACTGTATCTCAGGCACTGTTCTCAGCACATTACGTGTGTTAACACATTTCATCACAGCAATGCTATGAGGCAGGCACTACTTTTACTCCCAACTCAGAGATGAGTGAAGCACACAGATAATGAAGCAGCCTGCCAGAATTTACCCAGCTACCAAGGGAGGCTGTAGGTAATCAGGGAATCATTAAGTCCCTTTCTCCCACTCATGAGAGAGTGTCTGGAAAGTTGGGGTTTAAGAAGAGCCCCTCCATCTTTAGTTCACCAAAATGTGCCTAGGGAGTCCAAAGAGGTCTGACTATGCTTGAGGATGGAAATTGGCCAGTGTCTGTCATCTCAGGTTTGCAGCTGCCAACACCAAGGGGATATATTCCCTTTCCTTTGCGGAGTCACGCGTCGTGTCCTCCTCTATTTCCAGCAGCTGTATCCTTTCATTTTGCCAAAACTTTTCTCACTGATTAAGGCAGAACCAAGAGAAGAGTTGGTCTGGGATTTCCAGGAGCCTCTTCTGTCACTGGCTCCTCTGAGTGAGGATTAGATAGCAAGACAGGGCAAGGAGAAGGGAGGGCCATTAGAAAACCCACCTATGGTTTTCAACCACCTACCATGTGACAAACACTGAATTAGTTCATTCACTCATTCAAAATGAGTTTACTGAGCACCTATTATATGCTAATCTGACTGTTCAATATTAATTAATTTTAAAATAGCATTGGTCATCTATAAATACCAAGCCTGAAAATAGGCATTATGCATGAGTGATGATGGTCATAACAAAAATAATATTAAAAAGTTACCAGTGTTCTAAGAATACGCTATTTAATGATTTCATCATCATGACTCTGTAAGACTACTACTATTACTATTTCTATTTTATATACCATAAGAGATACGGCTAGAAAAGTTTAATAAATTAGCAAATATCACACAAGGGGTAATTTGTAGAGCCTGGATATCTATATATCCAGTATATCTATATATCTAAGATAACTAGAACTCAGTCCCAACCTTAGGGTAGGCTCAGTCATTGTAACCTATTCACCCCTCACAACAACCCAGTGAGATAAGCAGTACCATTACTTGCATCGTGGATTATGCCTGTTTGATTTTTATAATTTCAATTTTAAGTGCTTAGTGGGAAAACCATACATGAACCACGCATTTTTCATAGAGCATGACCTCTACTGGCAAAGCAATTTTTCAGCAGATATTCAATGAAATAACAGCCTTTTCCAATGCTTAGGTTTACATAAAATCATACCAAATATACTTTAAATGTGATTCAATTTCATTTAACAAATGAGAAACTGAGGCTCAGGGAGCTTAAGTGACATTCTCAGGCCCCATTGCTAGTAAGTGGCAAACCCAGTTTGTGGTCTTTATACCAAACCACACTTGCAAATAGACCTGTGGAAAACTTAGTTTGTAAGGTATCTGTAATGCTATTTGATTGTATCTTTCTGGGGAAGACAACTCTTTATTCTCAACAGGCTCATTACAAGTTTTAGAGATTTCTGATCAACTCTGAAAAACTGTCAAAGCCAAACCCTGGTTTTGGTTTTCTGTGCAAGCATTGACAAAAGATGTACGCATTTGCTGGGCAATAGACATTTAGGATCTGTCCCAGGTGCTGGTTTGGATGCCTGAAGTAGAACACTACAAGCATAATGGAGAAATCCTGTATTTGTACATTAGCGTCCTTGCAAAGTATAAGGAAATTAATGTGTTCTGAACATCACACACCGGGGCCTATCATGGGGAGGGGGGAGGGGGGAGGGATTGCATTGGGAGTTATACCTGATGTAAATGACGAGTTGATGGGTGCAGCAGACCAACATGGCACAAGTATACATATGTAACAAACCTGCACGTTATGCACATGTACCCTACAACTTAAAGTATAATAATAATAAATTTAAAAAATAAAAAATAAAAAAAAATAAAGCAGAGTTTGATGATGGTAAAAAAAAAATACGTTTTAAAATGACAAATTATTGAGGAAGTTGGCAAGCTTCAGAGATGTTCTCAACAGAGCTGTCATAGCAGGAAATACTCATAACCCACTCTTTGGTGCCTTAACTGAAGAAAAAGTTTTTGCACAGATAAACTTTTCTCCTGGGGCATGACTGGCATTCTGAGCACAGACATGCATGTGTGAACTTGAGATATCGGACAAATCTTTTTAGCTCTCTGGCCCTCAGTTTCCCTGTTTATTAAAGGGGAAAATATAGAAAGAAATCTTTCTATAACATTTTCTGGGATCATGGACTCAGGAACCTCTGCAAATCTAAACAAATTCAGTCTTCTCTCCCAAAATGTGTAAATTTTTATGTTTCATAAGTACACAGGCCCCTGAAGCCCAGTAATGGTTCCCCTAGATGTCTATGAATCCCAAGTTTAGTCTATTTCTAAATTCAGTTTTAGCGGAAATATGTATTATTTCTAACAATCAAAGTTTTGGATTTATTGTATGCCTGGGCAGCCATCCATTCTTGCTCCTCCACTACCAAGTGACTTAGCAGCTTATGTCAAAGTTCTAAGGGAAGTCTTTCAGATTAATAGATGTGTGCCCAGGACTAACAAAGAAACCAGCTCCTTCAGTACTTCCCTTCAATATTTAACTTTGTGAAAAAATAATCCTTTTAGTGGGAAGAGCTGCTCTACCAGGCTCGAAGAGGGTATAAGATTACTAGCCTAATAACTTTCAGGAGTAATATGCTCCTTGATGCCAACTGATTGTTGCTCGGAGAACGTAAATAACTATTTTGATGCTCTTCATTAAAGAAGCAGTTGTCTGGCTTTTTATTTGGTCAACTAATATGGCTTGAGTAATCATTATATGCAAGTATTTGGGAAATACAAAGATGATTCATTAAATGACCTTTTCCTTAAACACATTACAAAATTTTTTTTACTGGCCTTACTAATAATTCCAAAATCATATGTTTTGCAAGTATTATTTGCTGCTGTTGTTTTTCACATTACCCTATTTCCATGTACATTTCATGTATGTAGAGGTATGTGTGCATTGGAATATTTATGTGTTTGTGAGTTCATGTTCCTTGCAAATTTATCTGTAGGAATTTGGGGAGGGTTTGACTTGAGGTTGCATTCCTTTAGAGAAAAACTTCATTTCCTCTCTGGGTATATTACCTGTATAGTACTATAGTATCGTACTGATTTAGAAGACCTCTTTTATCAAATTCTTCTTTGGAGATGTTTTATACACTACAAGCAATATACATTTGGCCACAAACCCACATAAGGACTAACTTGGAGTTATGAAAATCTCAAGAAAATGTTTATAGATTCTATTTTTCCCCTTCATTCAGCACTGTTTCATCTGAACATTGGGTTGATTTCAAATTTCCCCTTAGTTTGAAGATACAGCCCTTTGGGGATCCCAGGAGTTGGGATCTCCTATTTGATTCCCAACCTTTTAAGGGTTGTAGACTTTATCACCTGTTCATTGTGCAAGTTTAAAAATGGAAGCTCAATGTCACCATTTTTCTGGAGATCCCTGCTGGGATTATTTCTGTTTGCCTTCATTTTTCCTCTCTGCAGTTTCCCGCTATCATATGACTTGTAGTTTATCTAAATTATTCCAGCATATAAAGTGATATATTGCAAATTTGGATGTGTGCATACATTTCATTCATACCTTCAGAATAGTTACATCTCATTTAAAAACTCTCATTGTAAAGCCATGACCCAGAATTGATTTCTACAAGCAATTCTTCTTGTCATAATATATGTAAGAGCCATATTCAAATTATGATCTAGGACCAGCAGTATTAGCATCACCTGACAGCTTATTAGAAATGCAAATTTTTGAGCCCTTCCATGAACCTACTGAATCAGAATTATTCTGGGCTGGGGCCCAGGAATCTGTGTTTTAATCAGCTCTCCAGAAACAAAGGGGAAGGCATGTTTTGTGACAGGCAGAGAAAAATTTTGATCATAGACCAAGGCTAGAAAGAGGTACATGGGAATAGTAAGACATTCAGTTTGGCAAGAGCTTCTGTTTAGCTGGGACAGATCATTGAGCCCATATCACTGATGAGTTTAAAATTTAATTATATTCTGTTTTAGTCTCTTAATATTCTACAGGAAAATGGAAAGTAATGGAGACAGGACAGTCTTGGGATAAAGCAACGAGTTCTTTCCTAAGACCTATAGAAATAACTCAGAACACTACCATTGTGATCTGTGAAAGGCGTAAGGAAAATCCAGAGGCTGATGCTAATATTAGCCCAAGGCTTGGAATCCTACCGATGCATTTTACAGCCCTGTGTTGGCAAAGAGCACGTGGAAATGTATTTTCACAATTCAAATCAGAAGGCTTTGGGAGAAGATTGCCAAGTGCACAGATGCAGGGGATGTTAATTATTCTCATGGACAAAGCACCTAAGGACTTTGTGTGAATTATTAAAATGCTGTGCTAACTTATTGCGTTTGAATGTCAATTGACTGGATATCAGTGTTAAGAGATCTTTACTCCAGGACAAAATAATAAAATTTCTAGTTATTCCCCCCCTGACAGAGCTGCTATGATTGTTGCCTTTATTGAATTACATGGTATAGAAATTGGAATGGCAATATGTCTGTACAAATATGGACACAGAGGGGTTTTTTTTTAAGGAAAAGGTGGGAGAACAAAGAGACATTAGAATTTGTATTAGACTCTATTCCTTTGAGGAAATAATGTCATCAGTTTTCCCAGGAAATGCCATCTTGACATTCTAATTGTACAACACCAAAGGAAAGCACTTCCACAGTTAAAGGGAAGGCTTTATTAGAAGAAGACAGAGGACATGGGAGGCAGTGGAGTGTTCAGAGCTGCCAATAAATGACTTGCTGATTGATTCCTCATAGATGTCTGCATATAAATCAACCTCATTAGCGCCTCCAAAAATGTAGATGGCAAACACCTAACTTGTGAAGATTAAAGAAAAATAGATTTAGTGTATTCTGCAACATTTCTGGCATATAGGAGGTGCTCAATAAATGAAAGTTTTTGTTTTTATTAATGAGGCAAAGATGACCAGCCAGAACCAGACTCAGACCACATGGCTGATTGTCCATTGTGTTTATCTGCCCGACACTTACTCCTTCTTCTGCTGCTAATTATGTGCTAGTTCTATTTTGGAGAATGACTCCTTCCCAATTGTACAATTTTGGAGGGGAATTTTGTCATTCCCCTGCAGAGAGGGCTTGAAGTCCTTGGCAAGGTCAATCGGATGCTTCCCTTCTAGATGGTGACAAACAGCCTGAAAGCAAGCCTGCTGAACAAAATGGACATTGATTACTGCTCCCAGATCCCCAAAGCTCTGTGACTCTTGTCCTTTCCAAGGACTGGTTCTTCAGCTTTCTCTTCAATTCTTTGAGATTTCTGTTGCCTGAAAACAAATCCCAAATGATATAGAATATGAGTACTAAAATCATCTTCAATATCACCTAAATCCACTATTTTACGGAGGAAAAAACTGGGGCCCACAGGAAAAAAGAAGTTTTTGTTGTGTTTTTAGTCACAGTGACAGAGTTGGGACTGAAGCTGTTTTGGATCTTGCACCAGTGTTCTTTTCATTCTTCATTATGATTTCTAACCCTGGTTAAGGTGCTACCGTTCAGACAATCTGTGGACAGTGGAGAAAGTTCTTCTGAAACAGTCCCAAGTTTTGCAGCAAATGTCAGCAACTTGTGCTGTTCTAGCCACTGATGTAACTGAGCTGTGAGATGAGATGCCCTGCCTGCTTAGCCACTGCCTCATGGCAGTCTCTGGGGAGAAAAAAAAAAAAGACCATGAAGCAGCAGGGATGGTACTCACTAATTTTTTTTTTTTTTTTTTTTTTTAAAGGACAACCTAAAGTTCTTGGCTTTTTGCTTTCAAATTATCCTGGACAAACAGAGATTTCATTCAACTAGTAAGTGCCCATAGGACTTGCCTTCCTGCCTTCCCTTCCCACTTCTTCTCATCCTTCCTTTTCATTTTTCCTTCTTCCTATTCTTCCCTCCCTCCAAATATGATTACAGTTTGGCTTCTCTATATACCTTTGTATATGTCACTACTTTCAAGCTCATTAATGAATGATAGGAGAGGGAAAAACTCAATCAGCAAAGAGGTAATTTTTCCTTAACTATCTACATTTAAGACAGAAATGACTACATAACTTATATTAAGGTTTTATGACTTAAAATTTTATATAAATGGTAGTAATTGATAAAAATTATCCAGTATAACACAGTAATTGACAGCTCAGACTATGGAGGCAAAATGCACCTGGTTCAAATGCTGGCCTGCTGCACACGAGACTGCAGACAACACATTCTAAGGGTTCCCTTCCTTCATCTGCAAAATGGAGGTTATGAAAGCAGTATTTACCAGTAATCCCAGCACTTTAGGAGGCCGAGGTGGGCGGATCATGAGGTCAGGAGATCAAGACAATCCTGGCTAACACAGTAAAACCCCGTCTCTACTAAAAATACAAAAAATTGGCCGGGCGTGGTGGCGGGCGCCTGTAGTCCCAGCTACTCGGGAGACTGAGGCAGGAGAATGGCGTGAACCCGGGAGGCGGAGCTTGCAGTGAGCCGAGATTGCACCACCGCACTCCAGCCTGGGCGACAGAGCGAGACTCCGTCTCAAGGAGAAAAAAAAAAAAAAGGTTACATAGTGTCTTTCCCAGCTTTTCTTGTAGCTAGGTTTAGCCATGGGAAATGAAGTTACACTTCTGGATAGTGGGGTAAAAGCAGAAATCTGTTGGGGGATTCTCGGTAAACTCTCCCTTCCAAAAAAAAAAAAGTGCCCTCTTCCTTCTTTCTTCTTGAATTAAATGAGATGTGATGCCAGGAGCTACAGCTACCGTCTTGTAACTATGAGGAAATTAGCATGAGAGTGAGACCAAGATACTCACTGAGATGCTAATCTTGTTAGCCAACTATCGGTGGCCATTTCTCTCTTAATGTCTTTTTTTGTGAGAAAAATAAACTACATTTAGAATGACAAGGTCAAGTGTTCTTTTATCAGGTGGAACCATATGAAGTCGTCAATAATTAAGAATTTTGACTTATAAAACCAACTTCATACAGTTTTGTAAAGTTAAAAATGCTTAATTATTGACAACTATCAATGGCCATTTATCTCTTAATTTCTCTTTGTGAGAAAAATTAACTATATTTAGAATACTAAGGTCAAGTGTTCTTTTATTAGGTTAGAACTATATGAAGTTGTCAATAATTAATATTTTTAACTTACAAAAATAGTAGTTTTACATGGGTAAACTTAATGTTTGTAGCTAGAGTATTCCTCATCAGTTATTTGTCTCATATTATAAAGGGATTAATACATATAAAGCATTTCTCATACTGCCTGGCACTTGCTCAATAAATGTTAATTATCATATTTCCTCCATATTAGGGTACTTAAATATATCTGAAAATTGAATAAATCTTATGTGTAAATAATTAATGTGCTATTGTTTCTTTCCTTTTTCTCCTGAGGATGTTATTAGTTTTTCTTATAATAGAGAATAGTTAAAAATTGATTTGATATGGTACCATGATTAAGTCACTCAATCCACATTAATTAATCACTTTAGTAAACTAAGCTTATAATAAGCATCTTCTTCAAAAAAAAAAATTCTTTTTTTTTTTTTTGGTTTTTCAGTATTTGGAACAAAAACAGCATTATTTTAGTAAAGGGCTATTTTGTGAAGATTTCTACCATTATTTTGGACCGAGTAATAAAGGTATAAGAAAAAATAAAGAGCTTAAATTTTTTTGCAAGATCTTCAAAAGATTTTTGAATTTAAGTCATTTACGCAGAAACCAGCTAATGCTAATTTGGCAATTAATAAAAGAACTCTCTTAATATATCTGGCATTCAACAATCTGTTTTCAAGTTACTTTTTTAATATATTTGGGGCTTCCTCTAAAACAGCAGTCCCCAACACTTTTGGCAACAGGGACTGGTTTTGTGGAAGACAATTTTTCCATGCACTTGGGAGGGGGTGGCTTCAGGATGATTCAAGTATATTACATTTATCGTATACTTTATTTCTGTTAATACGTTGTAATATATAATTAAATAATTATTCAACTCACTCTAATGCAGAATCAGTGGGAGCCCTGAGTTTGTTTTCCTGCAACTAGGCAGTTCCATCTGGGGGTAATGGGAGACAGTGATAGATCATCAGGCATTAGATTCTTATAAGGCATTCGATACCTAGATCCTCACATGCACAGTTCACAATAGGGTTCCTGCTCCTGTGAGAATCTAATGCTGCTGATCTGGCAGGAGGTAGAGCTCAGGTGATAATGGGAGCAATGGGGAGTGGCTGTAAATACAAATGAAACTTCACTCACCTACCTCCTGTTGTGCGGCCTGATTCCTAACAGGCCATGACCCGTCATCAGTCTGTGGTCCGGGGGTTAGGGACCCCTGCTCTAAAAGACTCCTCTGCAACAATGAGATTTGGGGTACCTACTGTCCTCACACCTTGTCATCCATCAACCACACTTCTTTTCATTGAAGAATGGCTTCTTTACTCAGTTCATGGTGTATAACCAATTTTACAGAACTGCAGCATCTAGTATTGAGTGCCTAATATCTTCCAGGAATGGTTCTAAGTCTGCGGTTTGTAACCCATTAGTGGGTCATGGCCAACACTTTTTAAAAAGACATAGAATAAAACAGAAAAGAAAATATCACAGTATATCATAGGTAATAAGAGTATTATTTCATGAAACATTTTAAACATAAATAACATTTTAATGAAAATAACTATACTTTTCAAAAAAAAAGTGAGAAGAGTGTTATTGCTTTATATTTTAGTGAATCTTTTGAATGTCTGTCTTAAGAGAAGACAGCTGGATTCTCATGTCAACTTCTGCATTTCATTTGCTGCAATGTATTGTTTTGGTCGAAGTATATGAAGAAAACCCAGCTTCATTCAGACATATAGCTGGAATAGGGAGAAATGTCTTAACCTTTTTAGAGAGTTGTAGATATTCTTTGACACTACACCAAAACGATATAAGACGTTTCTTAAAGGTTCATCCTAATGGGGAATCTAAAACATTTCAATAAACTTAATGTATTCTGTTACATTACAATCCATTGCACTTAAAAAATCTTTATTTCAATAGCTTTTGGGGTACAAGTGGTTTTTGGTTACATGGATGAATTGTGTAGGGATGAAGTCTGATATTTTAGTGCACCTGTCACCCAAGTAGTATACATTGTACCCAATATGTATGTTTCCTGAAGCTTTAAAATATTTTATATAATTCTTGATTGTAGGTTCAAGATATTGTTATGGAATGTAATCAAACATTTAAATGGCACTGTCCTAGGAGCTGGGGTTTCGGAACTAATGAAAGATGGCCTTTTCCACAGTGGTTTTATCCTGAAGGGGGAGGCAGACAGCAGCCAATCAAACAAACGAACACACATACATCAGGGAGGGATACAAATAGTGAAGAATTATAGGATAAGGTGTAGATGGATGGGGGTCAGGGTTGCTGTTTTAGATAGTGGTCAAGGAAGCACTCTGGGATAAGATGACATTTGAGCAGATTCCTCAAAGAAGTCAGAGAATGCATTGTCAAGATGTGTTCCAGGCAAAGGAACAGCAAGTGCAAAGGTCCTGAGGCAAAAGTCAACTGAGATAAACTGGATTTCTGTTTCTGTTCTGAAAACACAAACAGGTGTTTGTGATAGGTTGGGAGATAAAGTCGTAAGGGTAACCAAGGACCTGGTAGTTTAGACTTTGTGTTCTACACAAGAACTTTGACTTTACTGGGCAAGATGGGGAGCCTTCAGAAGACTACCTGATGTGACTGAGGATAACAGCCAATAGAGTTCTCTCTGAGTCACCGTAGATCTAAACATTCCTCCTTTGATCCTCATTGCATTCTCTTTTTTGTATGTCTCTCTACAACTAGGCCATCAATACCTTCAAGGCAATTCTCGTATGTGTATGAGAATGTGGCTATAGAGATGCAGAAGTAGATGTTTATCTCTACTATTGTACCTAACACAGTATCAAGCACATGCTCAACTCAGTAAATAGTTGATTGATTGTTGCATAAATCTGTTAAAAAGATAACCACGAAATGGCTGCTATCACTGCATAGTTCTTAGTTCAGGAACATATATTGTTCTTTCTGAGTAGTACCACGAAGTTCAAGGGGTTTTGAATATAATGGTAATATTAGCTAACACTTACTGAATGCTGGCTATATGCAGGGACTTTGCATATATTACATACATTGTGAACAGACTTTGTGTCCTGACTCTCTTCCCGATCATGCTTGCTTGGAGCCCGGTCATGTCTCAGAACATCATTGTTTCTCTTTCATTACACTCAGTTACACTCATCATGCACAATTTCAAGAGTATTAGTAATTCAAGGGGTGTTTACTGAAGAACAGAGGAGAGTGCTGCTCTATTCCAAACAACACAATTTAAAGTCATTCCATCATTAAACATTTCAGTCCTCTCTCAAAATTTTCTCTATGTGACTGCCCTGTTGCTGGGTCTCTCCTCTCGTGTTCTCCCTATAACCTCTAAAATATCCATTGTGCTTGCCCAAGCAATCCAGGTCTTCCACCACAGATCACATACTCCATTCACCAAAGCAGAAATCCAATAGTTAATCTATGTGATTTCCTTTGTAAATCACAATTGATTGTGGCCCATATACAGTGTCCCTGCAAGGTTGGCCTTATTATCCACCAAAGGTTCTGAGAACTTAGGCAACACGTCAGGGTTGCTGCTAGGAAGTAACGCAGCTAGGATCTGAATGCCCATTGTTTTCACTCTTACACCTGTGATCCTTGCAATGGACATGCTTCTCTAGGGGCATTCCTGTCACAGTATGGACAAGGACATAGTTTCATTACTAGGCTTGCAATACAGCTTCAGGGAAGAGGTGGCTCACTCAGCACTGTTCATTCTGGAAACCATGGTTTCCTGTTTCAGGATCTGATGACTCGCTATCAGACCTTGGACATGTTATTTTTCTCTGAAGTTTCCATTTATAACAATTAGACTTTGCATAAGCATATGAGATTGCTACATGGTTAAAAAGTAGACTGTGTAAAACAACAAAATTACAAGATGTGATTTAAAGCACTCAGGGAGGTGTGATTGAACATGGAGTCCCTGTATTGCAAAGCAGTTTCTCCTCTTCCTTTTCTTCCTAACTCCACAGCTCTGCTCCTGACTCTGTAGATTTTATTTCAAGACTGTTGGGATGCAGTTAACATTGAGGCATGTGAAGCATGTGCATTGTTCAGGTGTGAAGCCACCAGTGTTTGGCACAGCTGTTATAATAGTATGAGTAGTCAATGACAGCGTATTCACACACAAATACATACTCTGGCCCAAACTGAAATCATAGTAGAATAACCAACCAAGGATACCTAAGTCAGAATCCTCTCTATTCCACCAATGATTGCAAAGTTGGGAAATGAAAGAAGCCTCAGGGAGAAACACACACACACACACACAACACACATACACACACAACACACATACACACACAACACATTTCATCTAGCTTTAGTGGATCTCTCTGAAATAGAAGCAAAAACTAAGTGAGTAAAAAACTTGCTTCAGCAGAGTATTTATTCCATCCTTAACTACTCTTTCAAGTACTCAGCTTATCATTAAACATTAATTTCCCTAGAAACTGGAGCTTTCACTTCTTGTAGCTGTAGCAATTAGGGACAGTTTTGGCTGGGCAGCTCTGACTTCCCAGCATGACTAAGAGTTCTGTGGCCTTTCCTCAACTATGGCACAGAGACCTTTGCTCATTTATAAGTCTTGTCATTTTTCTGGGAAATACAAGATACATTCTGCCCGAATGCAATGACCCAGGTCAGACCTGTAAACCTAATTCTAGTAATAAACAAACTAATTGTCAAGAGGAAGCTATAGTTATTGATCGAGCCCACCCTTTTGCCCTCAACCAAAGCATCTTATTATCTCCAGGAGTGTGCTTTTTGTTTTTCATCTTTCTGTAATGTACTATCATCACAATTTTATAAAACATAATGTTGCACTATAATCAAAAGCGTGGAACCCAGCAGAGTCTGATATTCCCATGTCCGTAGTGTTTATATGCAAAAAGGCCACATCATGGCTTAGAAATGTGGTTTCATTCATAGCAGTTGTCTCTGTCTCAGGAAGGGACAAGGTGTCACACCTGACGGGTGCAGGGACAGAGAGGTGACTTCACTAAAGTCATAAACTGTGCCAAGGGTTGCACCGATAATAGGCATCTAGTTCCAAGCCCAGGCCATGTTCTTTATTTACTTTGTACCTGGTTCTCTATTATCATCACAAATTCATATTTTGTAATAAAAACACACCAAGAAATTTTGACCTTATGTATCATGTGAGACTCGGAAAGATTACGAACCTGCCATAGGCACCTGCCACAGGCTGAATTATTATTGTACAATGAGAGATTTTCTTTACCTCTGTTGAAGGTGCTGCTGATTCTCAGTTACCCACGTAAATACAGGGGAACAGACACTAAGAGCACAAGATAATCAGAGAGTCATTAATAGCATATAAAGATTTGTCTCCAAGGAATGTTCATGGGAACATTTTCATAGGGAAAAACTTCTTTTTTCTCAAGGGATTTCAGAACAAAATAGAATAAAGCATTCTTGATGAAAGTCAACTAGCCTTTTTTAAAAAAAAATAAAGAAGAAACAAAGAAAAAAGCTGCCACATATTCCTTACTGCAAATGAACACCAGAGATGTAAGAAAGATAAAAGCTGACACTGTTGCAAATCATGTATTTAGGGGAGGAACAGCCTGGCTTGGAGGCGAGGCCATGCTGACCTCTGAGACATATCCAGGAGCCCAGTGCGTGGCAGGAGCAAAGTTCAACCTGGCATGTCTGAGAGGCCACATCACAGGTGCCACAGGCCAGGCAGGGGAGCGGATGATGGCATTCACATTGAACTCACACAGGAACCTAGCAAGAATATCCAGTTTTGAGAAAACATGAGACTCTGATTTATCAAGTAGAAAACAAACACCAGACTGTACAGATCAAAGCACAGCATTTAGAAAACCCACTGATGGAGAAATGCAAATCAAAACCACAATGAGATACATCTCACACCAGTTAGAATGGTGATCATTAAAAGTCAGGAAACAACAGGGGCTGGAGAGGATGTGGAGACACAGGAACGCTTTTACACTGTTGATGGGACTGTAAACCAGTTCGACTACTGTGGAAGACAGTGTGGTGATTCCTCAAGGATCTAGAACTAGAAATACCATTTGACCCAGCCATCCCATTACTGAGCATGTACCCAAAGGATTATAAATCATGTTGCTATAAAGACACATGTACACGTATGTTTATTGCGGCACTATTCAATAGCAAAGACTTGGAACCAACCCAAACGTCTATAAATGACAGACTGGATTAAGAAAATGTGGCACATATACACTATGGAATACTATGCAGCCATAAAAAAGGATGAGTTCATGTCCTTTGTAGGGACATGGTTGAAGCTGGAAACCATCATTCTGAGCAAACTATCACAAGGACAGAAAACCAAACACCACAAGTTCTCACTCATGGGTGGGAATTGAACAATGAGAACACTTGGACACAGGGTATGGAATATCACACACAGTACCTGTCATGCAGTGGGGGGAGAGGGGAGGGATAACATTAGGAGAAATACCTAATGTAAATGACGAGTTAATGGGTGCAGCACACCAACATGGCACATGTATACATATGTAACAAACCTGCACATTGTGCACATGTACCCTAGAACCTAAAGTACAATTTAAAAAAAAGGAACCCCACTGATGGGAGACAGGTATACAAGCAAAGAGCCCTGCATTTAAAACTAAGCCCTCACAGGCACTAGTGGGGTAACATTGACCAGGTCACTTCTCTGAGCCTGGGTTTCTCCTTAGGGCTGCCCTGAGGAAGAAATGAGTTAGTGTATAGGAAAAGTCAAGTAGACTTTCACATAGAATAAGCCCATAACACGTGTTCGTGAATATTGTTGATCTTCTTACCATCTATAGCAAAAGGTATTTACCCAGTCCCTTAAGCATGGGCTACACTTAGTGAGTGACTCCTTCCAAAGAGTACAGTGTGGAGAAGCAGAAAAAAGGGTAACTTTACAAAGAGGAAGCCTAACATCACTTCACCTAGGTGATCCAGGTCCACAGCAGGGATGAGTCATGCCAACAGTTCACAGCCTCACCGTGATGTGATGTGAAGGGCACTTGACCTCAGTGGTCATCCTCCCCCAAATCCCTAATTCCAGTCTAACTATGAGCAAAGCATCAGGCAAATCCCAGGAAGAAGGACATTCTACAAAATACCTGGCCAGTATTTCTCAAAACTTTCAAGGTCACTGAAAACAAGGAAAGCCTGAGAAAGCAGTCACAGCCCAGAGGAACGTAAGGACTCGTATTGACTTGGTGTAATGCAGTATCCTGAATGAGATCCCAGAATAGAAACAGGATATTAAAGAAAAACTAATGAAATCCAAATGAATTATGAAGTTTAGTTAATGATAACATATCAGTATTGGTCCATTAGTTGTGATAGAGCTACATGCTGAAAAGTAAAATGTTAATAGTAGCCGAAACTGAGAGCAAGGTGTACAGGAATTTCTGTACCATCTTTGCAACTTTTCTGTCAATCGAACACTATTCTAAAATAAAAAATTATTTAAATAAACAAGAGGCTGAACTCCCACTTGCCAGGAATGTTTCAAGTGGTCTTCACACATTAGAAGGGGATGATATTAGACTTGACACATTCTGTGAGATCCAAGTCTAAACTTGTATGAAATCACTTTTCACTTTGAAGAGTTCCCGGGCCCATCTCTTTGGCCTAGGTCTATTTTCTCAATGTGGTTGCCGTCCCACTCCTCATGCTATGAGGTCTTAGTTTCTAAAGCCTATGTGCTACTAGCAACTTCCCCCCAACTCGTTGTTGACTTAAAAACAAGATGTCTTCACAATTCACACCTTTTTGTTGTAAAATCTTTCAGAGAAGCAGAAAGCAAATGAGCACAACTATCAACAGGGAGTTTTACAAGGCTTAAGCTAAATCTCAGTCCTCTTTCCGAGATGGTAACTTTTAAAAGTGACTAATATTTCCTGAGCATATATTCAATGCCAAACACCAGTCTAAGCACTTTACAAAGTAATCTTATTTAATCATCACCAAAGGCTACAAACAAGTTACTATTAGTATCTCCATTTTACAGATGAATACATTGGGTCACAAATTATTTAAGTGACTCATGCAAGTTTGTACAATAATAATGGTTAACCGGAATCCAAGCTGTTCTGTGTGCAGAACCCATTATGAGTGAAATTTGGCAAATGTTTCCCTCTACATAGCAAGTTGGTCATAAAATTCATTCAGAACAGAATGATGAGTCTTCAATCACTTGTCCCGTGATATGGTTTGGATTTGTGACCCTACTCAAATCTCATGTCGAATTGTAATCCCCAGAGTTGGAAGAGGGGCCTGGTGGGAGGTGATTGGATCTTGGGGGTGAATTGCTCCCTTGCTGTTCTCATAATAGTGAGTTCTCACGAGGTCCAGTTGCTTAAAAGTGTGTAGCACCTCCCCCTTCGCTCTCTTCCTCCTATTCCAGCCATGTAATGTGTTCCTGCATGATTGCAAGTTTCCTGAAGCCTCCCCAGCCATGCTTCCTAGACAGCCTGTGGAATCATGAACCAATTAAACCTCTTTTCTTTACAAATCACCCAGTCTCAGGTAGTTCTTTACAGCAGTGCAAGAACGGACTAATGTATTCCCTTACCTCCAAAGTGTGATTCTTAATCTCAGGCTTGCCAGACAAGTCAGGAAGTAGTGGCTTCAAAATGTAAAAACACATCTTCACTAATTGACTTTTTAAAATTAATTAATTTACAACAGACATTTCTGGCTCTGCCCCATTTCTGAAGCTCAGTCATCGATTGCCCTATTTCTATCTCTCACATTAAGCCCACGCCTGGCTTCACGACTGAAACAAGAATGGGGATGGGCTGCAAGTGTCTGTTACCTGCACTACGTCCTCAGTCAAAACAGCTGAACATTGAATGCATTGATTTTCAGTTTTGGCAAATTATCCCTCATTTTATAAGTCTTTTTGAAATGTTATACATCCCTCCAGATTGGTTAATGCCCATTCAAACAGTCTTATTTCACAGGGAAAATGTTTAGCTAAGGCTTGCTCCAAAATAAAAACAATAATTAGGCTCATAATTATTATTACTTATTGAGCATTTCCTAAGAAATTGGACTGGATGGTTACTTTACAAGATAGGTCAATGTACGCTAACAGTGATAATTAAATAAGACATTATTATATCCATTTTAGAATTGAAGAAACAAGGCTGGGTACGGTCACTCATGCCTGTAATCCCAGCAATTTGGGAGGTTGAGGTGGGTGGATCACGAGGTCAGGAGTTCCAGACCACCCTGGTCAACATGGTGAAACCCCGTCTCTACTAAAAATACAAAAGTTAGCTGAGCGTGGTGGTGCTTGCCTGTAATCCCAGCTATTCTGGAGGCTGAGGCAGGAGAATTGCTTGAACCTGGGAGGCAGAGATTGCAGTGAGCCGAGATTGCGCCACTGCACTCTAGCCTGGGCAACAGACTTCATCTAAAAAAAAAAAAAAAAAAAAAAAAAAAAAAAAAAAAAAAAAAAAGGATTGAAGAAACAGGCTTAGAAAGGTTACACAACCTTGTTCAAAGTCACACAGATAATACATGGAGGAGTGATTATTTGAGCACAGATTCACCTGATTTGAAGCTTGAGAACGTCCCACTAGCCTACAACACTCCTCCCATTTCTGATCTTTTCCTGGCAAGCCATGGGCTCACTGCTGTGCTGTCTTCCTAGCCTCACACAGGGCCTCTTCTTTCGTCCTTGCAATGGCCTCCTCTTGTACCGCACTTTCTCAATTCCAGGGTGTCTTCTTTCTCATCTGATAAAAATCACCATGTTAAGTGAAGGCTACCAAAAGTCTGCACTGGGTAACACCTGTGCATCTCACCTGGGACCCTCTGGAGAAAACCACCTCCTATTCACTGATAGCTAAGCACCTTGCCACAAGCTATTTAACCTCTGAAAACCTCGGTTTTTTCCTGCTTCAAATGAACCTAGTGCTGGCTGTCCTATCTAACATCTATCCAACTCACACTAATCATTCTTGCAGGAGTTTCCCATGCATAACTGCATCATTAAATAAAAGCTTGCTGAAGAGGATGGGAAGATTTACGGGCTACAAGCATTAACTGTGCAGGTTCCACGTGACAAGCAACAGGCTAAGCACATTCATGCCATTATTTCACGCAACAATCTTATGGTGCAATCTGTTACTGGTCCCATTTCACAGTTGAGATCATTGTGGCTCAAAGATGGTAAAAGACTTAAAATACATAACTAGAGAGGAGCAGATATTTAATTGTATATAAAATACGTTAAAGTATTTTAACGATGGTGAAGAATGAGATCAAGAAATTTTAACTGGATATACGATAAGCAGCATTCACCACTCAGCTTGCCACTTCCCCTTCTCTGGTCCTCTTTTTCATAAAGTTCAAAACCTTCTCTTCATACCTGCCTTGGTTTAAAACCAAGTTTTCCGGTTAACTTTTCTTCCTAATGAGCACTTTACCACCCTTACTACTTGCCTTTCTCTTCCACTGTGCAAAAGCTCCCAGACTTCGTTGTCTGTATTGAAAAGCCACACCCTTCTGATCTTTAGAACCAATAAATAGGCCATCTTGGGAAATAGATTTCACCTCCCTTCAGGTGTCTGCATCTGTAATCAGCTTCTGAAGTCAGAATGCAGAAAGGCTGGAACAGAATCATCTGTACTTTTCACAAACGCTGATAAGTCAGCCAAGAAAACCTGAATCGTACAAATGCCCTGCGGCAGAGGTTTTGTTTGGTAGCAAATCAGACACAGCAAGGGGACCAAAAGAAATCATTAATAATTTTGCCTTCCTCATGATGTGCTGAAAAGCAGGCAGCCCCATGTGCTTTGATTTCTTGGGAGTGCAGTGCACACGGTGGCCTGAACACAGTAAATGGCCTGATACAACTCAAAGAACAAAAGTCTTGGAGCCTAAAGACCTGGTCGGTTCTGCTCTTACTAGGTACACAACCTTGGGCAGGTTGTTTAACTTCTGAGTCATCAGACACAAACTGGACTTAATGTTCTCGTTAGTGATACATAGTCCAGCTTGTATATAAGCCATCCATCTAAAAGTCATCCTTGCTTCTTCTCTTCCTTATCCCAACAAACAACCTGTCTCTGAATTCTGTTGATTCCATGGCTTAAATATTTCTCAAATCGCATTTCCAATCCCACAAGCTATATTAGTTGGCATCATAATGTCCTAAACTAACACTATATACTCCTAGTCCATTTCCCTCTTCCTAACACCAAAATATCCCTTCTCAGTGCATTCAGGTGTCTTGCTAAAGTGTACGTCTCATCATCCTGCTCCTGATTAAAATACAGTTCTCATTCTTTACAGAATAAAGTAAAACTTTACCATCATAGCGCACAAAGCCCTCCATGACCTGATCTTACCTATCTGTATTAGGAATCTTCCAGATGCAAGTGACACCTCTGAAATAGGCTTAATCAAAAAGAGTATGTATTAACTTATGAAACTAAAACAGCCTGCTGAAGCTCCAGGCAAAACTGGGTCCAAAGCTCAGCCTCATCACAAAGCTGTCTCTCTCCATCCTCTGCTTGGCTTTCCTCCAGAGTAACTTTATTCCTTATTAGGTTCTTCCTGCTTCATACTAAATTGGCCCCCAGCAGTTTCAGGCTTACCTAGCACCTGTTTAGCAATCCCTCTTTACCCCAGCCTGCCCAGAGACTGACTTTTTCTCACTAATTTTAACAAAAGTCACAAGGCAGAATCTCAGTGGTCCGTCCTAGATTATTTGCTCAATTCTTTACAAACACTGTACTGTAGGGGGGATATGATGGTTACGTAGGCACATCCAGGAGGCACCTGAACTACATGGCTTAAGAACAGGGTTACCCCCGACCCACCCACACACACACAAAACACACACAACACACACAAATCAGACTGCTATCACTAAAATAAGAGAAAATGGATGGTAGCCTAGGAAAACGACACCTACCCAAAGGAACTTCTCCCCTACTCGAGGCTCCAAAGTTTAGTGGCTCAAAATAACCATTTTATTTTGTGCATGGCTTTTTGGAGGTTAAGAATTTAGAAAGGGTTCAGCTGTGCAGTTCTTGGTTGGAGGCTCTTCTGTGGCTGCAGTGAGATGTCAGATGGGGCTGGCGACAGGTGGAGGCTCCATGGAGCTGGATGTCCAAGACAGCTTCCTCATGAGAACAATTGTTGTTGCAGCCAGGATGAAGCTCAGCTGGGTTGGGAACTGAATGCCTGCACGTGGCTTCCCCAGCAAGAGAAGCTCAGAGTGCATGGACTTCTTAGTCAGTAGCTCTGAGGTCCAAGCGCTGCATTTCAGCACAAAGTGGGAAGCTGCATCACCTTTTCTGGACCTAGCCTCAGAAGCCATGCAGTGTCACTTTTCTGCATTCTGTTGATCACAAAGATTCTCAGAGTCAAGGAGGGGGACATAGACTGCACTTTTGAACAAGAGAAATGTCAAGTAATTTGCAACCACAATCATTTTCTGTCGTTCTTCGAATACGTTCCCATCACTTCAACATTTTTTTTTTCTTTTTGCCTTTAGGAATATGCTTCTCCGTCTGGAATGTCATTTTTCTCTTCTTTGTCTATCTCCCAAGCACTATTCACCTTATGAGACACGCACACCCTGCAAAGCTTCCCTCTCCCCACCACATAGTAGTATTGGTCACTTTCTCTGCAACACCACATTCCAAAAGTACCTTTTTAATTATAAAACTCTGTGCCTCTGTCTCCATCAGTAGGCTATGAGCTCCTTGAAGGCAAGAATCAAGTCTTACTTACCTCCCTACTTCACATATTAACTGTCTTTTATAGGGCTAATTGTGTCGTTTGCCTCATGGCAGAATTAGATTATACCAAGAGTTTTCTAAATGTTGAGGTGTTATTCAAACAAAGGTCGTCATTATCCATTAGTAAGGCTTTTACTGAAAAAATGTAATAACTTCTCATGATAGCTTTCCACCAGACAAATTCTAAATGGATATTCCATTTAACTGTTAAAAAGAAGTTTTAGACGCGGTGGCTCAAGCCTGTAATCCCAGCACTTTGGGAGGCCGAGACGGGCGGATCACGAGGTCAGGAGATCGAGACCGTCCTGGCTAACACGGTGAAACCCCGTCTCTACTAAAAAATACAAAAAACTAGCCAGGCGAGGTGGCGGGTGCCTGTAGTCCCAGCTACTCAGGAGGCTGAGGCAGGAGAATGGCGTAAACCCGGGAGGTGGAGCTTGCAGTGAGCTGAGATCCAGCCGCTGCACTCCAGCCTGGGCAACAGAGCTAGACTCTGTCTCAAAAAAAAAAAAAAAGTTTTAGAATTTTTTTCTTCTTGTGGCTTAAATAAGAGTGATAGCTAGTTGTTTGTTCTTTGTCCGTTATTTAGATCACTGTTCCCCAGGTTTTATCAATCAGTCACAAGTCTATTAGACTCTCCACAAGTCTATTGTATCAGGTCAATCCTTCTCTACTTTCTTTATAGTTTGGTACCTAACTCTTTGTAGCACCTGATCTTCGTGGATCTAATTCTCCTATATACATGTGTGTGTATCCCACATGCACATATGTTTTCTAAATGTCAATAAAATAAGTAGTAATACATTTGAAACATTGTTATATGGAACACACAGAAGAAACTCGAACAGAAAGCACAAATGAAATGTGTTCAATCTCACCAGTAGTCATAAAAGTGATCACAAATACTGCAACCAAATACATTTCACACTTGTATGATAGGCAGAAATATTTAAAAGACTTAGTATTTGAAGAAATAAGGTATTTTACATGTTAATGGCATGAACTGATACAATTCTTCGGGGAAGACTTGATATAGTTCTTTGGGGAACTACTTGCCAACGTATAAAGTTAATGAAGCTGAGGCTATTTATACCCTACAACCCTGCAATTGCATTTCTTGGAATATAGAGTTACTTCCATATGTTCATCCTCTGATGGGTGGACAAATAATTTGTGACAAATATTTATAAAATGGAATGTTTCACTGCATTAAAAATAACCAAAACTGTAGGGATCAATATAAATGAATCTGGAAAAAATCACATTGAGGGGGGAAAAAGGAAGTTACAGGAAAACTACTATATGACAATATTTATATAAATTTTCAAAACAAGTGAGGAAATCCTAAAAATACTTAAACTAACATAAATTTGTAGTAAAAGCATATACACCTGCCAAAAATGATTAATGCCAAAATTAGACTTGTAATTACTTTTGCAAGTCAGAGAACAGATTCAACAGGATTGGTCATGACATTTGTTCTTAAATGGTGGTGGATACTTCATATTTGTTATAGAGTCCTCGGCCTCTTTTTATATGTCCAGAATAATTGTATTTCTAATAATAAATTTTAAAGAGAAAAAGTTTATACTATCATTGAAAGATGTTTAAAATATAAGCATACTTGTATACTTATAAACTTATATATGTAAAATATATACCAACACACCCATGCACCACCCATTAAAACAACTCAATGATCATGAAAACATACACGCAAAGTAAAAGAGTGGAAAGATATACAAGAAAATGTTACGGTAGTTAGCAGCTGGTTTGGAATTATGATTGCTTTTAGTTTTTTATTTGTGTTTTCTGCTCCATTTTCCGTAGTGAACATAATTAGCTCTTAATGAATCTGAATATTTTCGAATGTCATGGTTGTAATAAATACTGACAATCAGTACACCTGTCCTGACGTGTCTTCAAGAAGCAAATAGACTCAGAAAAATGCTCAGAGCTGCATCTCTGTATACAATACCATTTGACCTAATTGAGAAAACAATTTTTAAAACAGGACATATCCCAATCTTTTGTGAGCTTACCAATTAAAAACAGAAGACAAAAAACGTGAAATGGGCCTATAAATTGAGCATAAAAAATTGCATTTGAATTTCAGTGCTCTTTGACATTTAGACATAAGGCTGGTCTCCACTCTGTCTTTTGATTCTGGAGAAAAGCTAATGCCTTTAACAAGAGTGTGAAATAGCTGTCCAAACATGTCATTCTTGCCACAGCCTTTATTCACACCAAATGTTCTACTTTCTTTTTCAAATGAGGAAAAGACAGCACTGCAGCCTTCCCCCAACTATAGGAAATGGATATAAATTGAAGCATGATTTGTGTTGGGTTTTGTTTTTCACTCACCTCCTTAGTGAAGATGCCTCCTCGCCTGAGAGCAGCCAGCTCTGTGTGGGTGTTCAGCGCTTCCAAAACTTGCTATCCAGCCCACCTTGTGATAGAACAGAAATAACCAAAATGGAGCACGTTTTCCTGCAGGATTTAACTTCTACCAAAAATAAAAAATAATGGCTCTCCCAGGTTACGTAAAAGAGATCCAAAGGGTTCTGGAAATATAAGAATAGTTCGTAATCTGGTGGGTCATTTTACAAATACCTTAGGAGGAATTGATCATTGCAGAATCCTCACCACCTGAATTGGGAGCCTTGGTGAACACGTGCTTAAAATGTAACACCTGAATTTTATTTGCTGCTCACCCGTACTCTATATTGAGTTAAATACTTTACATTCAATGTCTCAATGAATCCTCCTGGCAACTTTATTAGGAAGGTTTCATTTTATTAGTTCCCATGTTACAGATGGGAAAATTGAAGCTCAGAGAGAAGTTTAGTGGTTTGTAAAGGCCATGAAAGTAGTAAATGACGGGGCTGGGATTTGGACCCAGGTAGCCTGTCTGATGCCTGAACCTCTCTGCACCTGTCTTTGGAATCATTCAGTGATCAGTGCTTTTCCTATATCATCCCTATTACTACTCCCATAGCCATTACTGGTGGATATGGTAATTAATCTCTGTTTACTGATGAAGTAACTGGGTCTCTGAGATATCAAATAACTTGCTCCCTAAAACCAGAGCTATCTAGCTTCAAACTCAATGTATTTAGCACTAGACCACATTCCTTCATAGACCCACAGCCAGGATGGAGTGATTCCAAGTCTCTTCTTCCCTCTGTCTCTCCATCTGCAAAAAAAAAAAAAAAAAAAAAAAAAAAGAGAGAGAGCGAGAGAGAGAATCATATTTTCTGTGTTGAAAACTGCAACAGTTTGTGTGAAGAACCAATGAGATTCAATGTCAAAGAACTCTGAAAAGTATAAAGACATAAGGGATTCATATTTACACCCATATTTCAGCTAAGTTTCCTTACCTGGCATCAACAATTAGAAAACGCCAAGTCTCTCCCACTCATGCTGATAAGGCTGTGACTGATAATGTATTCCCTACTTTCCTTCATAGCAGGACTCAGATCACTGTTCCAGTATCCAGCCTTTTCCCAGACAGCCCTATACTTTAAGATTGATACACCTGTAACCCTACCAGCTTGGGAGGCCAAGGCGAGCAGATCACCTGAGGTCAGGAGTTTGAGACCAGCCTGACCAACATGGAGAAACCCCGTTTCCTCTAAAAATACAAAATTAACTGGGTGTGGTGGCACATACCTGTAATCCCAGCTACTCGGGAGGCTGAGGCAGGAGAATCGCTTGAACCCAGGAGGCGGAGGTTGTGGTGAGCCGAGATTGCATCACTGAATTCCAGTCAGGGGAACAAGAGCGAAACTCCGTCTGGGAAAAAAAAAAAAAAAAAAAGCAAAAATTGATATGGTTTTGCTGTGTCCCCACCCAAATCTCCTCTTGAATTGTAGCTCCCATAGTCCCCATGTGTCTTGGGAGGAACGCAGTGAGAGGTAATTGAATCATGGGGGTGGGTTTTCCCATACTGTTCCCATGATAGTGAATAAGTCTCATGAGATCTGATGGTTTTATAAAGGGAAGTTCCCCTACACATGCACTCTTGCCTGCTGCCATGTAAGATGGGTCTTGCTTCCCCTTTGCCTTCTGCTATGATTATGAGGCCTCCCCAGCCAGGTGGAACTGTGAGTCCATTAAACCTCTTTTTCTTTATAAATTACCCAGTCTTGGGTATGTCTTTATTAGCAGCATGAGAACTAATACAAGAATAAGCTGCCTTCATCCCCAGGTTCAAGGGTGGACACTGACAGGTCTAAGTTAATCAAAGTAATTTCAGTCCCCTGAACATAGTGATTCTTTCAGTTAACTTTGACTTAGGACAAGCAGCCCATGTATAACCCTAACTAGGAGATTTCACTGAATTTGGACCAATTAGGTGTGTATTGATGATATGCTATGTAGCTTAGAAGCCTGAAACCATGATAGCCATTGTCCACTGCAAGGGAGGGTGGTCATAGGAAAACACTGATGACCTCAAAAGTAATAAAAACTTTAAAAAATGGGCTGGGCACAGTGGCTTATACCTGTAATCCCAGTACTTTGGGAGGCTAAGGCAGGCAGATCACTTGAGGTCAGGCGTTCAAGACCAGCCTGACCAACATGCTGAAACCCTATCTCTAATAAAATTAGAGACTACAAAAATTAGTCAGACGTGGTGGTGTGTGCCTATATTCCCAGCTACTTGGGAGGTTGAGCCAGGAGAATCGCTTGAACCGGGAGGAGGAGGTTGCAGTGAGCCTAGATCAAGCCATTGCACTCCAGCCTGGACAACAGAGCAAGACTCCGTCTCAAAAAAAAAAAAAATGTTATTTACATTATTATGCTCAAGTTTTTGACAGTTTCTGTCCAAAATTTGATGGTCCTCCACCCTTCTTGAAGGTGATTATTTTTAGGACATCCTCATTTAAACTTGCATATTTAATCTCTGTCTCATCCGTAAATCACGAATATTATTGCACCCAACTACTTTGTATGAAAAGGCAATCTAATCTTCGCCTCGTTGTCTCATTTCCTAAAGCACTAAACCTTTATGTTGACTTTTGGAACATGCGGGGAGAGACGTTTCCTAGTACTGCATTTTACAAATTAACGTTTGTTAAGCATAATTCCTTGAAATGGACTTGTGCTCTCTGGGATTCATCTTCCTCTGTAAGTCAGAAGCACCTTTTCCTTCACTGAGAAGTGCCACTGACTGTTTAAGCCTCTACTTTTTACATGTAAAGCAAGAAATATTAGCAAAATAAGGTAAATAACTTACTTTTTAGTATTAAAATGCTGCAGTCAAAGAATCATACACCAATACTCAAAAAATAGGAGTTTTGAAATAGGAAACAGATAAATGGGAATGGTTTATTCCACCCCAGAACTGACCTCGTATAAGGACTTCAGGTTTCTGCATTGGTGTCTCCCATCCCCAAATTTTATATTTTTGGTGGCCAATTTCTTGTGGTCAGGAAGAAGCTAATTTACGTTCACTAGCTCCCAGCCATTGCCTGTCCTTAAAAGTTCTCAGATTCACCTCTTCTTTTGCCCATCACAACAGACACTGCCCAGACTCAAGGCCCCATCGCTTCCACCTTGCTGACCACAATGGCCTTCTCACCATTGTTCCTCACTCCTGTTTCTCCTCCTCCAGTGTCTGCACCTTGTTGCTGCTAGAGCGGTCTTATAAGGGAATCTGATAATCACATCACTCTGCTATGTCAAGTCTCTCTGGCTGTCTATTATCCTTGATAACATTCCAACACCACAGCCCTTTGTGATCTGGCCCTGACCTGTGGACAGACACATGTGCAGCCACTTCTGTCACCATCTTTGCTTTGTTACACTTGCTCACTGCAGCTACAATATTGGATCATACCTTCTGACTAATAGGAGGGGGACAAATTTTTTTGTTGTTATTGTTTTTTGTTTTATGTTTTGTTTTTTTTTGATGGAGTCTCACTCTGTTACCAGGCTGGAGTGCAGTGGCGTGATCTCAGCTCACTGCAACCTCTGACTCCCGGGTTCAAGTGATTATTCTGCCTCAGCCTCCCAAGTAGCTGGGATTACAGGCACATGCCACCACACCCAGATAATTTTTTGTATTTTTCATACAGACAGGGTTTCACCATGTTGGCCAGGATGGTCTCAATCTCCTGACCTTGTGATCCACCCGCCTTGGCCTCCCAAAGTGCTGGGATTACAGGCATGAGCCACCCCGACCTCACTCCGCCAACAATTTCTTTCAAAAATTTTTAAGTTTAAAGAAAAACTTTTAGAAAAATGAGAGGTTTTCTTCTATATATTTTACTGAGTTTTGTTTCCCTCACATATAGCACTTTGAAGTCCCTGGCATTGTTTAAGTATAGTGCAAAGTAGGACTCTAACTTTATTGTCTTTATTGTGAATAACTAGTTGACTTAGCACCTACACAACAAATATTCTTAAGATGGTCATTGTCAATTTTTGGAGTATTAGTTAAAACATCTTCGACATGTCTTTTCAGTGGAGGCAAAGCTCTTTAAAATTTGATTTCACCCAGTTTTTCAGTGCAGAAAAAATTTCCTAAACACGATACAAAGAACACAATTCAAAAAAAAAAAAAAAGAGAGAGAGAGAGAATCAGAACATTAAACTTCATCAACAGGTTCAATTAGCAAAATGAAAAGAGCTATAGACTAGAAGTATACATTTGTCACTCATTTATTAGACAAAGGACCAGTATCTAGGACATGTAAGGAATTTTTATAAATAAATAAAAAGAGTAAACAACAACAACAAAAAAAAAACCCCAACACAACAGAAACATGGGAAATGGTTTTTGAACAAGTCAACTGCAGAAGAGAAAACCAGATAAACTTGTTTAAAAAATGCTAAATTTCTTAGCAATCAGGATATACAGGTTAAAAAACATGATCAAAATGCAGTATGCACATAAGAGGGTTAAAAGGGTACACATCTCATATAATGCCTTTTTTTTTTTTTACCACAATGATAAAACACACACACGCTGAAACACAGCAGAATGTCAAAGATTAGAAGTCTGTGGGTACCATATATTTTCAAAGACAAGATCAGGTCCTTCATGTACCCACCATGCACTGCTAATAGGAATGTACATTAGTACAGCTGCCTTGGTACAGTCCACATTTGTTATTTTTTTTTTTGTCTTTTTTTTTTTCTTTCCTTTTTGTGGAGAACGGGGTCTCGCTATATTACCCAGGCAGGACTCGAACTCCTGGGCTCAAGCTATCCTCCCGCCTCTGCCTCCCTGACAGCTGGGATCACAGGCGTGAGCCACCGCGCCCAGCCGCTTTTTTTTTTTTTTTTTCACATTTGTTATGTTTAATGGACAATTTTGGGAGCCTTGGGGCTTCGAATACGGGTTATGGTTTTTTAATCTGGAGCAAGATCTCAGATTACAGAGTGAGTAACACATGGGATTCAAATGGCTCTACTCAGAAATAAAGCAGAGGGCCAGAAAAGCATCAATCCCCCAGGACCAAGCATAGGTCAGGAAGTCTGGATATGTGGACAGAGGGACAAACCAGAAAGGATCACAACAAAGGAGAAAAGAATTGCCAAGGCTCTATTCAGCCTGACTAGCACTCCATGAAACTGTCTGCAGCCTCACCTGCGGGTGGGAGGGAATAAGGATACTGAGTCAATTTCAAGCAATCAGCAAATTCCTTTAATCTAGATTCAGATTTTGTATAACTCCATGTTGAAGAAGGAAGAGTCAGTATCTACCAAGGTCTCACAGCCAAGGTGCCAGGATTCACAGCTATGCTTCACTTTCAGCTTCAATACTGATCATTTTGTGTCAAAAACTAATCCTGTCCATTATTCATCTTCTCTTTCAGATTGAAAAAGAAAATCAACCATCCAATAGGCAATGAGTGGCATCTTGGTTATAAGACTGTGCAAGTTAAATAAAGTTCAAGACACTGTCTGTTTTAGTCTCAAGGCTCTTGACCTGTGAAGTGGCCGGGCACTATTTATTTAAACATTAATATGTTTTGTTTCATGGTTTCTCTCCCCCTTCCATGAAGATAGCCAGGCCCTTTGTATTTCCTTTTCCTAGGAATTTTTGCAAAGGTAAAGTAGAGGTCACTGAGGACAGCTCTCCTCTATTCCCTTCCTCCCCATTCTCTCTTCTTCTTCTTTCTCCTTTGAGTGAAAATTTGGGCTTTTACCATATTAGTCTGTTCTCATGCTGCTAATAAAGACATACCCCAAACTGGGTTATTATTTTATTTTATTTTATTTTATTTTTGAGACAGAGTCTTGCTCTGTCACCGAGGCTGGAGTGCAGTGGCACGATCTTGCTTCACGGTAACTTCTGCCTCCTGGTTCAAGTGATTCTCCCATCTCAACCTCCCAACTAGCTGGGGCTACTAGAGCCAGAGAAAAGCTTTCATCTCTAACACGTCTTTGCTGCTGTTGATCAAAGTCTTCCTGACTCGGAGACATACCTGGAGAAACAGGGGCCTAGACTCCCAACACAGGCAAGGGTCCTTCAGGCAAGAAACAGCAGCAGGTGCTTGATCTCAGGAGAGCAGACAGGCTTGGACAATGGACATCCCTCGGTACCCAGTGTGGACGGAGGCTCCCGGAACAGGCACCTCCTGGACTCTTTGGCACCTTTGTAATCGGGGTGGGGAGAGTTGGGGGGGGCGGAGCTTCGGTAATGACAGATTACACTTCTCATCAATCTGGCAGGATGGGGACTTATAGTTTGATTTATGAACAACAAATGTGACATTTCTTGCACCCAAGCCTTGTTCGTACCGTGTTAAGACTCGTGCCGCCTTCTACACTAGGAGTGGTCGAATGTGAGAGTCGAAGTAATCCGTAAAAGTTGCCCAGCCTCTTCATTTCATTGTCAAAATCATTCTGATCCCGCAAGCGGAGTGATTTCCGAAGCTCGGTGAGTCACTCACCAATGCAGGACCACAAAGTAAGCAAGCATCATGGCATTTTATCCAGCAATGTTTTCACGGCTCACGTTGCTGGTTGAAAAAGAATAGTGTCCTGAAAAGCTGGGGAATCTCAAGGCATTTAAAAATGAAAAACAAGATAAAACAAAATAACGGTAGCAATGAAGCTGTGAAGGCGCGGCCAAGTAATGCTCAGAAGACTTGATTTCAGAATCAAACTCTGACTTAGACTGCCCCCTGGTGGATATGAATCAAAGTGTCTCTGCTCTGCAAAGGAGCCTGTAACAGATGAAAGAAATGAGAAAATCCTTCTGTTCAAATTCAGGTCATCCTTTAGAGGCTTTAAGCCTTTTAATTACAATGACCCTATGACTGCTATCACAAGGAAATGGTAAAAAGCAGATGCTAACAACACGGGCTTTTAACAAAACTGCAGGTTAGGTCCCAGCTCTGGAACTCTGAAGTTACCCCATCTCTCTGAGACTCATTTTCCCCCTCTGTAAAATGGGCACAATAATAAAACGTTCCTTATAGGGTTGTTTTGAAGATTAAAGAAACAAAATCTGTAAGAGTCCTTAGAAAAGTGCTGGGTGTATAAGAGTTCAATAGAGAAACTTTTCTTCTCATCGTTGCATTTATTGTCATCGTGATAACTTTGTGAAAAATATATGCACATGAAGTCTTCATAATTGGGAAAATTATCAAGGAACATGATTATGTGCATTTTTCATATATTCTATTACTTCTGTAAGAAGTTTCTGTATATTTACCTTAATGTTTTCTGCATATTTACAGAAAGTTTACAGTCATGTGTCACCTAACAACAGGGATATGTTTTAAGAAATGTGTGTTAAGGAGATTTCAACACTGTATGAATATCCTAGAATGTGCTTACACAAACCTAGATGACGGCATAGCTTACTACGCACCCAGGCTATCTGATATTGCCTATTGCTCCTGGGCTTCAAACCTATAGCAGCGGTATCCGACCATTTGACTTACCTGGGTCGCACTGGAAAAAGAAGAATTGTCTTGGGCCACACATAAAATACACTAACAAGAGACAAAGAGCTTTTAAAAATCGCACAAAAAAAAAAAAAAAAAAAAAAACCCTCATAATGTTTTAAGACACTTTGTGAATTTGTGTTGGGCCACATTCAAAACTGTTCTGGGCTGCATGTGGCCCATGGGCCACGGGTTGGACAAGCTTGTTAAACAGCATGTTACTGTATTGAATACTGTGGGCGACTGTAACGCGATGATAAGGATTTGTGTGGCTAAACATACCTAAACATAGAAAAGGAGCAGCAAAAATACAGTATTATAATCTTATGGGAACACTCTTGTATATGGGTTATATATTTTTGTCACTGACTGAACTGTCATTATGCAGTGCATGGCTGTGTACCATTTCTGTATATTTAACTTGGCTTTCTGTATATTTACCTAAATGTTCATTCTCCACCTATAAAAACACCTTAAAAATTCTCTTACTATTGATTTTTACTTCTGTCCTTTTTTCATTCAATAAGAGTGGAATAAAAACTGAAACAGAAGTGTCAACCTGTTTTAGGCCTTATTTGTAAGGAGAAAACGCCTAATTTAAAGACTGTCTAGAAAACACCACTTGTGCTGCAGGATCTGATGTGTAGAGGCATTAATAAGCCTTTGCCTCCATGTCAGGTAGCTATTATTGTGTAAAAGCCAACTCGTAAGTTAGTGGCTTAGAACAATAATGACTTCTTACTTGTCCTGATTCCAGGGGTGGTTGATTAATTTTTCCGGTCCATTGGTCCCAGATGGCCTTGCTCACATAGCTGGGCCCTCCCTCCACATGGTCGCTCATCCCCCAATAGGCTACTTTGGGCTTATCATGTGGTGGCCAAGAGTTTCCACCAGCAAGACAGGGCAGCAGGCCCCAACACCCAAGCACTTGCTTACCACGTATTTGCCAATAACCCATTAGCCAAAGTAAGTTACACGGGCAAACCCAGGTTCACAGGATGGAGAGATGGGCCCCCATCTTTTTTGGAGGAGCAGCAAAATCATATTGCAAAGGAACGTGCGTGCAAGCAGAGGGGAAATTAGTGACAATTTTTATTTTTACAAACTACCACACTTCCTGAGTTTCAGGCTCTGAAAAAACACGGAGGATATGAGCCAGAGAACAACAACAACAAAAGCCTAAATAATAGCAGCTGACATCCATGGAGTGCTTTCCATGAGTCTCATGCTTCATGCCTATGTGCACCAGGCCAGAGAAGATTTTTAAGAAAGAGCCTATGGCAACACGTAGCTCACATGCTCATTTTCCTGCTCAGCTCCATTCAGTTGTTGTCATGTGGGTATGAGGCTCAGGTTATAGATACACTGATTTTTCAGGAGATGGTGAAACCTGGATCGTTATATAAAATCTGCTGATATTTAAATGCTGACAACTCATTCCATTTTGTAACTTTGTGCTGGAACTAATCATCTCTTCTGAGGGGGCAGAGGAAGACCAGTTTAGATCCTTTTGCTTGCTCATGCTGGAACGAAGTGATTTGCATCAGCATGAACACAGGAGTACTATTTTCCTTTGCAAATGTGTGATGTGTGAAGTGGGAGGAACCCCAGAGCAACAGCAGCACTCACCAGGAAAAGATGCCCCAAGACTGAATGGGGCTTTTACAGTTGAGGCTTGTGGGGCATTAGCTAGAGGAGACAACACAGCACAGTGCCTAAGTGTGTGGGTTTTAGTCAGATGGACCAACTCTGCTGATGATATTCCTCTCTTCTACTTAACTTTTAAATCTCTTTCTAGAACTCAAAAGCACAACATATGGAGCCAGACTGCCCAGGTTTGAATCCCAGCTTTGCCACTTACCAGCTATTTAAATTTTGCTATTATCAAGGTCTTATCTACGTTCAAAAAGCACTTTGTATATAAAGATACAAAGTACTTTTCCCTGGGTAATATTAGTTGCCTGCATTTCTGCTTTCCTCACTCAGTATACCATAATCACCTAATAATCATACGAATCATGCAGAAAATATTCATACAGCTTTTCACTTAAACTTCACCTTATGGGTTGAGCAATTTACATACATTGTCATTCAATCCTCACAACTCTAGGAGAGCAGCATTCTTTTTATTCCCATTTTATAGATGGAGAAACAGAGAATTAAGTAACTGGTACCCAATTTACACAGTTAATGAATCGGTAATGTTGTCATTTCAGTTCAAACAGATCAGTGGAAGATGTTACCCAAATTGGAATCTGCAGGTTCTTGAGGTGTCCAGGGACATACTTTTGAGGTCTGCAAGTTCTCTAAACATTTTAAAAATATTTAAATTCATTTCAATATCCTAAAACACTATCAGCACTTGTTGAATATTTGAATGGCCACTTCAGTCCCCAAGTTCATATGAGCTGTAAATATAAGAAACATATACTAAATTTATGTTTTTGCCTATAATAAGCAACATTACCAGAAAAATGAACTAGCTGTAAGATTTTTTTTTTTTTGCATTTAAAAGATTCAGCACATTCCTCAACTGTGAGAACATGGCATTATATACTACAGTCCTCAAAGGTAGGGAGTGTAATGGAACCACTTAAAGTTTGGTTTCTAAAATTTGATTTTTATTAACTATGTGACCTTGGGCAAGTCAATTCACTTCTCTGAGATGCAGTTTCATAGTAGATTAAATAGGAGAATAGGGTTGCCATGAGAACAAAATGAGATAATATCAGGAGCACTTGGCAAAATACTTGGCACAATAGAACTGACTAGAGCTGATACTATGAACAATAGAACACATAAAGACAATTCGTGCCCAGTGAGTACTTGGATTCGTTTGTAGACTTTGACACTACTTGCTTGGCTGTGATTCTGAATTGAGAACTTAACAGTTGAAGGGAGAGTATTTACCTCTTACACAACAGTGGCTGTCCTTCCTGAGATGAGAGGTGAAATCATCCATGGTTTATATGCAGCCATCTAATTTCTTAGAGCATCCTTTTATATTAAAGAGTAACTTTTAAAAATCTGGGATAGCTTCCAATCAGGCAATTAAATTTGTTTCCCAGAATTAGTTTCTTATTTCCAACCAAATGCATTTTTTTGTACCCATCTTCTCCTCACATGTCTTTGTGGTCCAGAATATGGGAAATTTACTACAGATATAGCCTTATTTCATCAGGGTATAAGCATACCACTGACCCATGGTTTGGCAAATCACTTGAAATCATTTCACAGGAAGAAAAGTGTAATATTTATTCAAAAATAATATGGTTCTCAAACGCCATGAATGATCCATTGAGAGTTGATGACATTTTACGTAATTGTGGAATAATATAAATCACTACGCTATTAGACAATGCCTTAAGTGAAAGAAACCTGCCGCTTCCAGTCAGTGCTGTACAACAAAAAGACCATGCATTTCAAAGCCTTGGATTTGAAAACCAGTTTGACTGTTAGTAGAGTGAACATTAAAAAAGTTTCTTTACCTCCTTTTCTCTTGACAGGCTCTACTTCCCACTGGTGAAGAGTCACCATTTGATAGTCTTAACCAGAAAGTGACTGAGACTGATGTCTCGATGGATGGAGATTACCATAATCAAAGTTTGAGGGAAAAACACAGGCCACAGGAACATCTGTGACTTGTACGTTTCTGAATAGGGTTTCAGGAGCTTCAGTATTTAAAGGAGAAAGAGCAAGCAGAGGGAATAAAAGAGAGGGAAGAGAAGGGAAGCAGTGAGGCAAATCCTTACATTCTTCTGAGGCTCTGATTAGCCTCAGTAATTCTGCACTTTACATGTGAAAGGGGGAGTAGAGGAAAAAGTCAATTATGCATCTGTCTCAGGGTAGGCAAAAGGATGATTTCTCTTCTCATCCTTGTCCTGTACCTGTGAAGATAAGCTGGTAATGGACAATTTCAGGGTGAGATTCAACAGAACTTGGTTTTAGGGATAGTTTATAGATAGAATATATATCCTGAAAGATTTAGGGACCATAAGGAATTTCCTTGTGAGTAATTTGTGAGGAAGGCCATCTGGGGAGACATGTGGCCTTCCCTAGTTGCGGGAACCTGGCTTACGGATGAGGTTGTGACACAGGGTTGTGAAATTACAGCTCTCTTTGGGGGAAGGAAAGAAACAAGGGCAGCGTTGTGTGACTCAGTCCCCAGTTTAACATTCCCTTTGGCATAGTGATTTGGGGGTTTAAAAAATTCTATTTTCTTTCACAATAGCATGCATTTCAGCAATTTCTACTTGTTTTCTTTCTGTCTCTTCAGCAGGGGAAACTGACCCAATAAGCTGTTATAACCATTTCAGAGTGCGTGGCATTGTATCCTTCCTTCATTCCTTCCTTCCTTCATTCAGCAAGTAATTATTGCATGAGTACTATTGGTCGGGCTCTCACAGCTGCTGGGGACTCAGTGGTGAGAAAGGAGGACAAGTTGCCTGCTCTCGAGGAGTTTATCTTTCATTGGAGAAGTTAGACAATAAATTCAGAAGCAAATAGTTAAACAAGATAGTTTGGACTGAGGGCTAAAAATAGTGCTATGATGGCAATAAAGCAGTTTTATAGTGAAAGGCGCCTGTGCTGGAGGGCTGCTCTAATCAGGATGGCCGTGGAAATTCTTTGTACTAAGAGAGTTGGCTGCTGAGGAAGAAGCTGTGTGAGGATCAGAAGGAGATGCTAGGCAGAGGGAACTGCAAGTGCACACGCTGTGAAGTATGAAGGCTCCGGGCAGACAAGAGTCAGTAATCAGCCCGGCGTGGCTGAAGCACATTAAGCATAGAGCAGCAGGCGGGGGGCAACCTCGCTGAGCCAGATCCCATCCAACCTAGTAAACCACGGTCAACACCTTGGATCGCTTTCCAAGCAAGGTGGGAAATCACTGAAGGATTCTAATCAGGGGACTGACATAATCTGGTTTATATTTTTAAGAGTGATCTGGTTATTATGTGGGGAATACATTGTAAACAATCGAGAGAGGGTGTTTCAGTCCATGCCCACTGCTATAAATGACCATAGACTGGGTGATTTATAAATAGTAGAAGTTTACTTTTCACAGTTCTGCAGGTTTGGAAGTCTGAGATCAAGGTGCCAGCAGGTTTGGGGTCTGGAAAGGGCCTGGTGTCTACTTTGAAGGTAGTTCCTTGAACCCTGCTTCCTCCAGACAAGACGAACACTGTGTCCTCACATGGCAGCAAGGACAGAAGGACAAAAAGAGCAAATAGTTCCCTTGCACCTCTTTTATAAAAGCATTAATCTTATTCATAAAGGTAGAGCTCTCATGGCCTGATCACCTCCCGAAGAGCCTCACCTCTGAACACCACCAGCCATGAGAATTAAGTTTCAATATGGATTTTGGCAGGGACACAAATATGGAAACCACAGGAGAGAGATCAGTTAGGAGACAACTGTACTTCAGGTAACAGATGATGATGGCTTAGACTGAGGTTACATCAGAGAAGAGAGAAGGAAAGGAATTTTAAAAAAGCAGGTGGATTCGGTGCACATTTTACATACTGAATGGACAGAGCCAGTATGCTATACTGTCTCTTCAATGTCTTTAGTGTCCCTGTGTTTTAAATGGAAATTGTGATTATAATGCCCTGTTTCCCTCACCTACTTTGTAGAGAGCCAGAAAAGTAGCAGTAAATTATTTGATTCTCTTGGGACAGGAGGATAAAATCTACGTTATCCAACTGATAAATACTTTTTCCCAGAGTTCTCAAACTTGCTCCTGATCTGTAGAAGCTTAAACAAAATACATCCTTAAGAAGATAAAACTGGATGGACATATTGACCTCAAAGGTTTTCTCTATGAAGAAAAAAAAAAGAGGGGGAGAGGAAGGTATAAACTAAAGAAGCAGTTGTATGTGTCCAGGTTTTGGCCTGCAGAATTGTTCAGACCATGTCTTTTGGAGCAATCATATTGGTAGGAATTGCCTTCCGTCTACTGAACCCAGAAAGATTCCAGCTTCCGCGATGTTTTGAATAAATGTGCATGCCCCTGTCTGCTTCTATGTGCCACTGTGTGTGTGTGTGTGTGAACAAGGCAGATATTGATGAAGTATTTGGAGCCTCAGCTGGGCTGTTGAGGAGGGAAGAAATTGTGTTGAGGGTGGCTAATAAGTGTTATATAAAAGTTGCTACTTACATAGAATGTTCTTATGAATTTTCTCAGTAGAGCCTCAAAACTATCCTATAAGGCAATCCTCCACACTGCTTCCCATTAAGGAATAAATAAAAATCAAAACATTTCTGCAGAACACTGAAGTAAACGGAGAGAGATTTGAGAGTATCTAAATGGGCTTGGGAAAATTTTATTACATTTTATTGTAGCATTAGGAAAATAAAATACAAAGTATTAGTGATTGCTCTAAATCTTTAATTTGTGTAACCTCTACATAGTAACTTGACACAACTCCTATTAAAGAGTTTTTGATTGAAGAGCTCTTCAAATCAGATTAGACAACTTCCCTGTAACACCTGTTTGCTCAAGTATGTGATAAAAAATGTTGAAACAAAATTTTTTACCAGTCAAATATTTGTAAAAATCGCTTATCTGCAAAGCTCTAATAGCTCCTCTCGGACTCCTCCTTAACTCATTTTATGAGGCCAGCATCATCCTGTTACTGAAACCTGGCAGAGACACAAGAAAAAAAAGAAAATTTCAGGCCAATATTCCTGATGAATATTGATGGGAAAATCCTCAATAAAATACTGGCAAACTGAATCCAGCAGCACATCAAAAAGGATATCCACCACGATCAAGTCGGCTTCATCTCTGGGATGCAAGGCTGGTTCAACATATGCAAATCAATAAATATAATCCATCACATAAACAGAAGCAATGACAAAACCACATGATTATCTCAATAGATGCAGAAAAGGCCTTCAATAAAATTCAACACCCCTTTATGCTAAAAACTCTCAATAAACTAGGTATTGATGGAACATATCTCAAAAATAATAAGAGCTATTTATGACAAACCCACAACCAATATCATACTGAATGGGCTAAAGCTGGAAGCATTCCTCTGAAAATCAGAACAAAACAAGGATGCCCTCTCTCACCACTCCTATTCAACATAGTATTGGAAGTTCTGGCCAGGGCAATCAGGCAAGAGAAAGAAATAAAGGGTATTCGAATAGAAAGAGAGGAAGTCAAATTGTCTCTGTTTGCAGATGAAATGCTTGTATATTTAGAAAACCACATTGTTTCAGCCCCAAATCTCCTTAAGCTGATAAGCAACTTCAGCAAAGTCTCAGGATACAAAATCGATGTGCAAAAATCACAAGCATTCCTATACACTAATAATAGACACACAGAGAGTCAAATCATGAGTGAACTCCCATTCACAATTGCTACAAAGAGTATAAAATACCTAGGAATCCAACTTACAAGGGATGTGAAGGACCTCTTCAAGGAGAACTACAAACCACTGCTCAAGGAAATAAGAGAGGACACAAACAAATGAAAAAACATTTCATGATCATGGATAGGAAGAATGAATATCACGAAAATGGCCATACTGCCCAAAGTAATTTATAGATTCTATGCTATCCCCATGAAGCTACCATTGACTTTCTTCACAGAATTAGAACAAACTACTCTACATTTCACATGGAACTAAAAAAGAGCTTATGTAGCCAAGACAATCCTAAGCCAAAAGAACATAGCTGGAGGCATCATGCTACCTGACTTCAAACTGTATTACAAGGGCTATAGTAACCAAAACAGCATGATACTGGTACCAAAACAGATATATAGACCAGTGAAACAGAATAGAGGCCTCAGAAATAATGCCACACATCTAGATCTTTGACAAACCTGAAAAAAAACAAGCAATGGGGAAAGGATTCACCATTTATTAAATGGTTCCAGGAAAACTGGCTAGCCATATGCAGAAAACTGAAACTGGACCTCTTCCTTACACCTTATACAAAAATTAACTCAAGTGCATTAAGGACTTAAACATGAGACCTAAAACCATAAAAACTCTGGAAGAAAACATAGGCAATACCATTCAGGACATAGGCATGGGCAAAGACTTCATGACTAAAACACCCAAAGCAATGGCAACAAAAGCCAAAATTGACAAATGGGATCTCTTTAAACTAAAGAGCTTCTGCACAGCAAAAGAAACTATCATCAGAGTAAACAGGCAACCTACAGAATGGGAGAAATTTTTTGTCATCTATCTATCTACCAAAGGATTAATATCCAGTATCTACAAAGAACTTAAACAAATTTACAAGAAAAAAACCAACAAGTCCATCAAAAAGTGGGCGAAGGATATGAACAGACACTTCTCAAAAGAAGACACTTATATAGCCAACAAACATATGAAAAAAAGTTCATCATCACTGTCAGTAGAGAAATGCAAGACAAAACCACAAAGTGATACCATCTCATGCCAGTTAGGATGGCGATCATTAAAAAGTCAGGAAACAACAGATGCTGGAGAGGATGTGGAGAAATAGGAATGCTTTTACACATAGTTTTGAGGCTTTCTTGAGAAAATTTATGGTGGAAGTGTAAATTATTTCAACCATTGTGGGAGATAGTATGGCGATTCCTCAAGGATCTAGAACCAGAAATACCATTTGACCCAGCAATCCCATTACTGGGTATATACCCAAAGGATTGTAAATCATTCTACTATAAAGACACACATACACATCTGTTTTCTGCAGCACTGTTCACTATAGCAAAGACTTGGAACCAACCCAAATGTCCATCAATGATAGACTGATAAAAGAAAATGTGGCACATATACACTATGGAATGCTATGCAACCATAAAAAAGGATGAGTTCATGTCTTTTGCAGGGACATGGATGAAGCTAGAAACCATCATTCTCAGCAAACTAACAGAGGAATAGAAAATCAAACACCTCATGTTCTCACTCATTAGTGGGAGTTGAACAATGAGAACACATGGACACAGGGAGGGGAACATCACACACTGAGGCCTGTCAGGGGGTGGGGGCCTAGGGGAGGGATAGCATTAGGAGAAATACTTAATGTAGATGATGGGTTGATGGGTGCAGCAAACTACCATGGCACGTGTATACCTATATAACAAAACTGCACGTTCTGCATATGTATCTTAGAACTTAGAGTATAATTTTTTTAAAAGCTCCTCTCTCTTGTTGACAAATATTTTGATGATGAAAGTAGTTCATAAATCTTATCAGGCTCTGCCTGTGAAATGTTTTTAAGGAGTGATGGAATTTCTACTTCTAGTACACATGTGCTTGGTTAAAGAAATTCTGCAGACAGTTTGGATAACGCTAAAGGGGCACCATCCACTGCAAAAGGATAGGTATAGACCCCATGTGGGAAGACAGAGATTTGGGTCTCCAATTGCAGCTGCATCTCTCAGGACTCCCGTCTAGCTTCCCAGTCCTCCATCCCTATTGGCCATACTTTGAGCATGATGACATGCTCCTTGGACACCTGAAACACAGATTCCTCTGGCAGCTCTGTTTGTTCTTTGTCCACAATGAGAAGCTGTACATTCTGCAGCTGACTGATAAGGCAGATCTCCTTGGCTACTCTCAGCTTGCTGTAGTAAAGCCATGAGTGCCAATGCTGTATAAGCTACTTTTCATCTTGGGGTACTCTGAGATGTTGCATTAGACCTCATTTCTCCAAACATGCCCTCAAAGAATTCCTAAAGAGGGCAGACAGAAGCATTAAATCCTGAAGTTATGAATACCACAGAGCCAGAGCTAACTGAGCTGCTTTGAGGACTGGGCGTGGGTATGGGAATACAACTTGATGCACCGGAAAACCCTTCATGCTAAGTACAAGAGTACCGTGGTGCACCAGTTGGTACCATTAGGCTATAAAGTATATAAGGAAGATCTTGGTACAGAAGAAGAGTAGAAGCTTTCAGAATTGTAGAATGCCTTGCTGAGTTTCTCACAGTTGGAAAATAGCAGACCAGAGATAAAATCAGCTCTTATAATTGTACATTCTTTCCATTACATCTCAGAATCTTTTTTGATGTGATAAGCTTCACGGGAGGAGAATTAGAAAATCCAGCAGCACAGATCTTGAATGGTCTTTGGGGATTCAAATTTATAAGGTCATGCTTTCAGCTTTGAAGATTAAGAACTTAGAAAGGCAAAAAGATTATGCAAAAGAGTTTCCTCATTCCCTTTTCAAATGCACCCACTAATCCTGCAATCATGGAGTAGGAATTTGTTATAGTTTAGCTATTGGTGTCATCAACTGAGGCAGTGCATAAAAGTGTGCCCCTATTCTGAAATCAGATGTCTGTAAGCTTTCTATGGTAGTCACTGTTGTGCCTCCTGTCTTGGTTCAAACCTCTATAGCAAATTACCATAGACTGAGTGGCTTCTAAACAACAGAAATTTATTTCTTACAGTTCTGGAGGATAGGAATCTGAGATCTGGGTACCAGCATGGTCAGGTTCTTCTAGGGCTCTCTTTCAGGTTGCAGACAGCTGCCTTCCAGATGTATCCTCATAGGGTGCAAAGACAGCTGAGAGGAAATGCTGACTTGCATCCTCTTCTTATAAGGACACTAAGCCCATCAGGGGCTCCAGCTTCATGACCTAATTACTTCCCAAAGACCTCACCTTCCAATTCCATCATATTAGGGGTTAGGATTTCAACATATGAATTTGTGTGGGGGACACACACATTCAGTCCACAACAGTTATTATGTTGGTGCAAAAGTAATTGTGGTTTTTGCCATTGAAAGTAAACTGCAATTACTTGTGCACCAACCTAATAATAAAAAGAAACTTTTCCTCTTCAGCTGATAGCCATGCAGTCAGACTGTCATGGCAGTAGACTGAGAGCTGCCCTGACATTTGGCTTTTATATAAGGGGGAGGTGGAAGTCCCTCAAAGCTGAGGGAGCAGAACTGAGGTGTGGACTCCAGGTGGGTCTGATGTCCTCTCAATAGTAGCACACCTGATACCCTGAAATTGTAAGGAGAATGCCTAAGAGTGGCCTCTGTGGGCTTCCCCTGACCATAATCAATGCTATTGCTCAGAAGCAACTATCCTTTCTCTGTTATCAACCATTCAGGAGCCTGTCTCCATCTGAATCTGCCTTCATAGAGTTATGTACGATCCTGAACCACCCCATGATGTGGTAAACCTGCAGATAGGGAGTGGGATTAGGAGGGAACCAGAGGAATCCTGTGTTTTGGGAATGTTCTGAAGGAGTTGCATGCTTATATTCAGCCTGCACACACCAGTATGGCTATAATGATGGTTAATAACTACTGACTGCTCTGTTTAATCAATGTCCAGGTCAGAGAGTTGTTAAATATTTTCAGCATTGCCTCTGATAATATGTACTCAGAATGATGTGGGAGCTGTGAGATACTCACAAGTATTTCCCCTGCCCAACGGTGCTTCTGTTACTATATATTATGAACAAAGTGCCTCATTTTGGGAACATGTACCTATTTGCAAAGTATATTCTGTGGCTTGTTATTTATCATTCTCATGCTAGTCATGCAGGGCAGGTGCTAGAACTATCAGCATTTTATAGGCATTGAAACAGAGAAACAGAGAAATTAAACAACTTGACCAAATGCATAGAGAGAATAAGGACGGAAGACACTGAAGTGCCCACTTCATCAGTGTAGCTGTGGTCGAGAGGTAGAAAATAAATGTGACACTTTTTAGTTAAAAGGGGAAAAGACATAAGTTAATATTTATAGTTTACCCAAGAGAAAGACAATGTACACTGTGCATTTCAGTCACTCCGTTCTCTGCCCAGAATAACTGTAGAGCAAAGCACATTCATGGATTCATTCTTTCAATAACTATTTATTATTAAGTACCTTCTGTGTTCTGAGTTTTGTGCCAGACACTGGTGATAGAAGATTTAGACTATGCTGTTCAGGAACGGTCTAGAGGGAGAATTAAATTACTAGGGATTCTAATAGCCTGAAGCAACATGTAGTGGTAATTGACCCCCTTGTCTGTCCTCAGGTGGACACACTGAAGACTATTCTGCAGGCTCCACAGAGGAATGGGGCTCCACTGGGTGACCAGGTCACTAATCCACTCTCCTGTTACCTTTCCCCCTTTCCCTGTTCCAGTCTTCTCAGTCTTCCACTCCCCATTCCTAATCCCTGGGATCACTTTTCAAAATAGGCTCCCTGCAAAAGGGCCCTTGTTTTATGTTCTGTTCTTAAGAGGAACACAGCCTAGACAGCCGGTACAAGAAATGGATGTAAATATCATATTCTCAGGGTGGGATTCTAGAACTGGATCACTCACTGGTCAGACAGCAATCAGGATCCCTTGGCCAGTGGTCAGTGGATGAAGATCATCACTGGTAGTGGATGCTTCCCAATCATCAAGATGCTCAGCAATGGTGGACTGGGATAACATGGAAGTGGAAGGCAAAGCATTGGCTCATGTGGTAGTAGCTTAGGTAAATGATACAGGGACAATGGTAGTTATAAGAATTGTGAAGTTAACTACTTTTTACCAAAGGCTTTAGAAGCTTTGGGAAAAAAGTTTAACAGTCTCAGGCTAATTAACTATCAACTCAAGATGCACTGTGAAAGTCATTTGGGCTCCATGGAACCATTTCATTGTCTTAATCTCCTATAGCCATGGGGAAACTATTCTGAAAACCAGCCCTGAGATTTAATAACAAGAGCAGCAGAGCAACAAAGGAGCATGTATGAATGACACCCTGTATGGTTTGATGGCTGTCTTACAAAACACCACATGTTCATTGAATAAAGGCCACCATACACTGCTGTGTCCCCAAGCAACTAGAATACATGAGTTGAGAACCAAGGATGAAAATAGGATTAACTATTCTTACCAAAACTGCTAGAGACCTACTTGAATAATTTGCTTTCTGTCCCTATGAATTTAGAAATTTTTGGATTAGAAGTTCAGGTTCCTGTTATTGGAAATTTAACACTATTCAGTAAAGGTTACTTTGAACTTTAAGCTATGACCACCATCTGGTTATTTAGGACTTCTCACACCAGTGGGCAAGCAAGGAGTAAAGTTACTATATTTGCAGGAGTTACTGATCCTGATTACCTTGAGGAGCTGGGAGTTGGAAATCATAATCTTTGGTTCAGGAATCTCTTGGTCCTTGCAGGTGCAGTGGTAATTGTAAATGAGAAACTGCAGTAAGCACAGTCCAACAAGTGCTCAGATACTCTGGTTATGAAGGCTTGGGTAACTCAACCACCTGACTGAGAATGAGGGAAATCTAGAACAGGTGGTGAAGGGAGGAGATGATAAATGTCAGCTATAGCCTAAGGATAAAATGAAACATGTTCTACATGCCAGTTACATAGAGGATGTATATACATATAACATAGAAACATATCCATGTACACATGTACATGTACCTATGTATCAGAATGTTGATAGTGACTAATACTCAATGTTATGATTATAGGCGATTTTAGCTTTTTAAGTATTTTGGGTTTTGTTTTGTTTTTAATTGACACATAATAATTATACATATTTATAGGGTGCGGTATGATGTTTTGATACATATATACATTGTGGAATAATCAAATCAGAGCATTTAGAATATTCATCACTAATATGGTCATCATTTTTTGTGGTGAAAAAATTTGAAATCTTTCTCCTAGCTATTTTGAAATATACAATATTGTTAACCATAGTGACCCTGCAATAGAATACCAGAACTTATTTCTCTGATCAATAGGTAACTTTGTACCTGTTAACCAGTCTCTCCTTATCCCTCCCCTCATCCTTCTCAGCCTCTGATAACTAATATTCTACTCTATACTTCTAGGAGATTCTTTAGATTCCACATACGAATGAGATCAGACATATTTTTTTCTATCTCTGGCTTATTTCACTTAACATAATGTCCTTTAGTTTCATTCATATTGTTGTAAATGACAGCATTTCATTCTTTGTATTGGCTGAATAGTATTCCATTGTGTAAATGTCTTTGGTCTGGGCAAGAATTTTTTGGATAAGATCCCAAAAGCACAGGCAGCAAAAGCAAAAATAGACAAGTGGAATTACATCAAACTAAAAAGCTGTACAGCAAAGGAAACAATCAACAGAGTGAAGAGACAATCTACAGAGTAGGAAAAATATTAATATTTTCAAATTATGCATCTAACAAGAACTTAGTAGTTAATATCCAGAATCTATAAGGAACACAACTCAACAGCAAAATACATCATTCAATTTAATAAATGGGCAAAAGACCTGAGTAAACATTTCTCAAAAGAAGACACACAAATTACAAACAAGTATACAAAAAAAAATGCTCAACATCAGTAATCATCAAGGAAATGCAAATGAAAACCATAGTAAGATATCACCTCACCCTAGTGAGAATGACTATCATCAATAAGACAAAAAGTAACAAATGAATGTGGAGAAAAGGGAAGTATTATACACTGTTGGTGGGAAATATAAATTAGTACAGCCATTCTTGAAAACAGTATGGAGTTTCCTCAAAAAATGAAAAATAGAACTATCATATGATCTAGCAGTTTCACTACTGGGTATATAACCAAAGGAAATAAGATCAGTATGTTGAAGAGACATCCGCATCCCCGTGTATATTGCAGCACTATTCGTGATAGCCAAAATATGAAATCAACTTAAGTGTCCATCTCAGGATGAATGGATTAAAAAATGTGACATATATTTTGTTTTTGCTTTTATTTTTAAATGTCAATTTTGCAATAAGAAAGAGAGATAGATAAATCAGAGAGCTGGGCATCCTTTGAAATCTAGATGGAGAAAGTCATGCCTCCCCAGCTCTTGTGCTCTGCATGCCTTCAGAATTAGCACCAGTTAGATATTACCAAGGCTTACTGCCCAAGCCATACCTGGACCCTGAGCCACAACTAGTGTGACTGAGGAGCATTGTGCTGAAATGTGGGGAACAGGGACTTAGAGCAGCCTTGGGCAGTGAGCCTTGTGGTCCAATGTATCCCCTAGGTCCCTTCCTCCTAACCATTCTGTCCCCAAGGCTCTGGTACTCTGGGCCTGTGATGGGAGGGGCAGCCTCAAGATCTATAAAATGCCTTTTGGGGTCATCCTCCCATTGTCTTATAAATAGCACCCACCTTCCTTCTATTCTTCTCATCAAATGGTAGCTTAGCTACATCCTTGGTTTTCTCTCCCATTTATTTTTTATTTTTTATTTTTTACATGGCCAGATTGAGTTTTCCAACTCTCTATGTTTTGTTTCCCTTTTGATTATAAATTCATCTTTAAATCATTTTTCCTTTTCACATTTTACTACGAGCAGTTAAGAGAAGTCACATAGCACTCTGAATGCTTTGCTTCTTAGAGATTTCATCTATCAAATATCCTAATTCATGCTGTTAAGCTCTGCCTTCCACAAAGTTCTAGAACAGGAACATAGTTTAGCCAATTTATTTTTTTTAATCTTTTCTTTTTTGTTTTTTGAGACAGGGTCTGGCTTTGTTGACCAGGCTGGGTGCACTGGCACAATCTCAGCTCACTGCAACCTCCAGCCCCTGGGCTCAAGCAATCCTCCTTCCTCAGCCTTCCAAGTAGCTGGAACTTCAAGTGTGCACAACCATGCCTGGTTAATTTTTGTATTTTTTGTATATATGAGGTCTCACTTCATTGCCCAGGCTGGTCTCAAACTCCTGGCCTCAAGCTATCCACCCACTTTGGCCTTCCAAATTGCTGGGGCTACAGGTATGCTCCACCGTGACTGGCTAGCTAATTTCTTCACCACTTTGTAACAAGAATGGCCTTTCCTCCAGTTTCCAATAAGATATTCCTCATTCCATCTAAGACCTCATCTGAATGACCTTTATTGTCTATATTTCTATGAGCCTTCTTGTCATGACCCCTTAAATAATATCCAAGAAGATTCAGATTTTCCCTACAGCTCTTCTTTTCTTCTGAGCCCTCACCAGAATTGCCCTCAATGCTCCATTCATGGCAATAAAGGCTTTTTTCAGCATTCACTTCAAAACTATTCCAGCCTCTCTCCATTACCCAGTTTCAAAGTTGCTTCCACATTTTTAGATATTTGTTGTAGTAACACCCCTCTCCTGGTACAAATTTCTGTTAGTCTGTTTTATGCAGAGACTGACTAATTTCAAAAGCAGAGGAATGAGTTCTTTCACAGTTCTGGAGACTGGGAAGTTTAATTTCAAGGTGCTAGCATCTAGTGAAGGCCTTCTTGCTGTTCCTCACGTGACGCAGGGAGGAAGGGCAAAAGAGAGTGAACCCACTATGACAGGTCCTTTTTACAGTGGCATTAGTCTATTTATGAGGGCAGAACCCTTATGACCTAAGCATCTCACGTTAGACCCCACCTCCCAACACTGTAGCTTTGGCGGTGAAGTTTCTAACCAATAAATTTTGGAGACACATTCAAGCCATAACATAGAGGAAGTTACCATTTAAAATATAGTCTATTTAGAATTTGAGATTCTGAGTGACTTTTACATTTTTTATTGTGTATTTCTATAAGTAAAGGCCAAAGCAATGTTTTTCTTTTAGAATAAAGAGTGATTCATTGGCATTTTATTTATTTTTTCCAAATTATCTCTAATTTGGATAGAAATTGCTTTAGACTAATGGATTTATCTTATTTTTTCCTGAGAATGTTTTTGGATCAGCAAAACGACTATCAATACAGTTAATCTGAAGATCTCTGATATGATAGATGTCTAAGAGTAACCACTCTGTGCACACTAAAATGCTAGAAAGGAAACAAACCAAATAAGTAAAGAAGGCTATTTCCTGAGAGAAGGATTCAAAGGGAAGGATTTTACTTTTCTCTGTACCTTTCTCTATGGTTTAAATTTAAAAATAATAAGTGAATATCATTTTGTTACTAAAATTGAAACCAATATTTTAACAGAACATAATCTGCACTCCAAAAGTACTAACTTCTATATGATGAAAACTGAAGATCACAGCCAAGTCTCAAGTGTTGTAGACACTGAATTTCAACATTGGTTTTGTGACACCACAACAGAATTTCAACTACATGATGCTCTGTGTTTAGAAAGAAGGAATATTAGAGACTATCTAATCAAACCTCATCTGACAAATGAGCAACGTAAAAATTAAATATCATGGTCAGAAAAACGATAAAAATGTGGGTTCAATTACTATATATTGTATTCTTCTATTCATTCACCAAATAGAGACTGAGAATCTGCTGTGTGCCTGGCACTGTTCTATGCATGAGGGAGTCAATGACAAAACAGAAGCAATTCCAGCCATTATGAAGGTTAGACTCTAATGGGCTCCATTGCTTAGGTCAGGGACTCTGGATCTCTGAATTCTTGAAGACGCTGAATTATCAGTGGCTCCCAAACTGTGGTGTTTCAGGGGTGCTATGGCTTAAATATGTTCCCTCCAAAATTCAAGTGTTAGAAATTTAATCCCCAATGTGACAATGTTAGGAGGTGGGGCCTAATGGAATGTGTTTAGGTGATGAAGGCTCTGCCCTCATGAATGGTTAAATGTTTTTATAAGAAAAACTGCAGAAGTGGGTTTGCCCTCTCTGTTCTTCTGTCCTGTGAGGATACAGCATCCCTCCCCTCCAGAATACTCACTATTCAAGGCGTCATCTTGGAAGCAGAGAGACTGGGCCCCAACCTCCTCTGTCTTGATATTGGACTTCCAACCTCCAAAACTGTGAGAAAATAAATGTCTTTTTCTTTCACAAATTACCCAGTATCAGGTATTCTATTGCAGCAGCACACAACAGATGAAGACAAGGGATTACCTTGTATAGCAGAGGTCAGGGGAAGAAGGGTTAATAGGTAAAGCTTTTAAAACTCTCTTAAGCCAGAGTGACTTCTTTTTAGTTATTTCATATGTTAGAATTCTACCTAAACTTTTAATTGCAGAATGGGGTCCAGCTCTTGAAAGAAAAGTTGAGACTGTCTGAACTGAAAGGTATGCATGAGAATCAATCACTTGAAGAGCACAACCCATTTTCCATTCATTCTGACTCAAAAGACTGGATTGAAACCTAAGAATCTGCATTTTAACCAGTCCACAAATGAATCTGTTGAGGCTAATAAGAAGTTCACATTTTGAAAACTACTAGGCTGTCTGACAGTGAATTAGCATATGATTCTCTAATGAGCACAGCAGATAGTTGGAAATAAAGACTTACTTTCCAGAAACACATTAATTTGGTTCATACCAATAAGTCATGGGGCTTTTTTAGAAGGAGAAATGGACTAATATTGTGCTATGAGAGAGAATAATAACTTTTAGAACGCAGGGAAACACTGCCCCAGTTCATCCCTATGTAAACAGAGATATTTCTACAAAACTAAGTCAAATGAATAAATGTCCATGTGTGCCCAAATCTGGATTTGGCTCTAGCAAAACCTAGGCTGGATGTAGTAATAACTATGAAACCATAGAGAAGTAATTTCAATATGCCAAGAGAAATGAATTTGATTTGTAAAAATTCAATTGTACCCAAAGGAGACAAATATTGCAATTTGGGGGACTTGAATTCTCTGTAATTTTTATGGCTTTCCTCTTGATTATAAAAGTTATGTGTATTAGCTGAAGATAACTTAGAAATTACAAAAAAAGATTTTCTTTTTAAAAAAGCAAATTACTTTGGTCTCACAAAACAGCAGTGACTTCTACTGCTATAAACATGTTGCTATATAGTCTTCCCAAATTAAATGCATATATTTAAAAATAAAATTCAAGATATATGTTAGTTTTTTATTTAATTTTTCAGTGTCAAGTTACAAAACAATTTTGTTAAAATATATATTTTTGGAAAAAATAGAAAAATAGCATAATATATATGGAAAATAAAAGACCACATCAAATAATTATATAATTATGATAAGTGCAGTTTTTACAGGGATATTATATTTCAATAATACTTTATTTTACAAATCTTACCTTATAGTAATATAATTTTTAAAAGTACTTAAGATTTTTTTTTTAATAGAAAATAGTTTACTTTAAGTTCTGGGATACATATGCATAATGTGTGGGTTTGTTACATAGGTATACACGTGCCATGGTGGTTTGCTGCACCTATTCACTTGTCATCTAGGTTTTAAGCCCCGCATGCATTAGGTATTTGTCCTAATGCTCTCCTTTCCCTTGTCCCCCATCCCCCAAAAAACCAAAGTTAAAATTTTAGAAAGACATTTACTTTGGTCTATAGCATTAATTTTCTGAAAAACAAATTTAGAAATTATTGAATTTTCAGGTTGTAAAAAAGAGCCATCATTTCTCTTTGCTCCCAGAAAAATATGGTCCTTCAATTGTTGGCAAGCCTCTTATGGAAAATCACCAGGGCTGCACAATGAGTCAGTGTCAGTGGAAGTCATGAAACGGGAAAATAATGTTGAACACTGGCAGCACTGTGCTCACTCCAGAAAATAGAAATAATGCCTCTCTTCATCTACAACATTATTTTCTTTGACTTTCTAGTTGCATCTGGTATGAAAGGGAACTATTTATAACACAAAGATTATTTGTGCCATATTATCAAGTTAATATACAGGAAGGGCACTGAATTTTCTTTCTTACCCAACCAATAATTTGAAAGGGTGTACTTAGCAGATAGTTATAGGCTGTAAGAAGAAAGGGGTGTCTGCTGTTAAATTAAAACTAATTGAGAAAAATAAGCTTATCTGTCACAACTTATTACCATAGATAATAATTATGGTAGAGCAAAATGTTTATTATCATGATGTTTATGTAATATTGTAATTAACAAAGGAATTATACTGAAGCACAGTATATCATTTATCTTCATCGCTTTTGTGCCAAAAGAGACAGACACAGTAGTCTCTTCATGCCACAGATAAAGAAGATGTTGAATATGACCAGCAATCCAAGGCAGAATCTGAAATACCAGCCAGGTATCTTTAATTCCTGATTAATATTCCAGTTTTTACTTGAAATAAGCCACTTTTGCATTTTTCAAAGGCTTTACAGAAATTTCTGAAGGCAAGAAGGGGATTATATTTAGAATTCTTATCTGCCTGTGTACATGTTCCATCTCTGATAACAAAATCCCCTAAGATAGAAGCAAAAACATGCAGATATAACACATGACCGCATAAGTTGTGACTAGTACAGTTATGAGCTGACAACCAGACCTAGACTGAGAATGACCCTAGTTTAGGGCCTGAGCTTCTAATGCTAGAGTTATGGGTCATTGTTTGAACTCCTGTTGGCCTGATCGCTTTCTTTCTGTAGGGTGGCTAGCAGAGTGAGCACTTGGTACAGACATTCAAATGACCAAGGTAAACCAGTGATTTGATCATCCAATAAAGTTATCAGAAAGGTAAAACATACTCTCTGGGCCTGCTGACTGCTCCTGTACTCCAGTTAGCAAAGTCTGAGAAGAATAAGGAATGAATCTAGAGTCATTCTGGGGACTTAAAGGAACGGGATAAGCATTTGCTGTAATCTTCAATCACTTGCACTCTTGCAGGTGAGGGTACTAATTAAAGTTAACATTGAGTTTTTAATGCCTGATGTTACCTTGGGCTTGTTAGAGGACATAACATTTATGATGTACAGTAGAGATACATCTTTCAAGGGGGTGATTTGTAAGTACATAATATAGATGACAATGTATCAAGTCAAAATTGCCTTGTGGAAAACTGCATATGAAAACCTAATAAATATGTTTCAAAACATTCAATATTGCCAAATTTGCCTCCCCTATTGAAACACACTGTGTTTCCCCCACCGCAATTGAACACTGCAAACTACTGTAGGTAGCTTGCATCTGAGACATGTTGCATTGCGGGGGGGGGGGGGGGGGGGGGGGG